>NC_057358.1:141862968-142192552 GCF_016509475.1 Prionailurus bengalensis
GCAGAAAGGTCCTGAAGCGGCGGGACGCGTGGTGGTAGCCAAGGAACTTGAGGTAGAAGGGGCTGAACTCGAACTCCATGGGGAACTGCAGGTAGACCTGCGTGAGGCGATGGGTCAGGGGTCGGGCGCCAGGGGCCGGCAGGCGTGGCGCCCACACACGGCCACCTGCTTACCTGGTGCACGCAGTCCAGGAACTGCAGGAAGACGGGCGTGAGGCCGCTGCTCTGCCCAGCCAGGGTGTGGGCCCCGCGGTGGCTGAAGCGATGGCCGAACGACAGCCACTCCTTCTCCACCAGCAGGCGGAAGCCCTCCAGGGTGCGGTAGAAGGGATCTGACAGCAGCTGCACCAGAGACACCACCTGCCGGCACCGGCCTGCCTGTCAGGAGGGCGTCCGTCCGGGGGACCTGGTCCCGGCTGGCCCCGGCGCCCAGCACGCACCTGGGTGGTGATGTCCCAGCCGTCCTCCAGGCTCACCAGGACGGAGGAGCCCGAGTCGAGGAGCTCCACCACCAGCACCGAGACCTGCAGCAGCTTGTGGATCTGCACGGACGGGCGGCCCCTCAGCACCTCCCGAGGCCCACGTGCAGGCCTGAGAGACACTCCCTGTCCTGGAGGTGCCCAGCCCCCCGTGGCCTCCCTCCAGCAGACAGCACCACCACCCCGGTGGGACGTGTCCATCACCCTCTCCCAGGGCCCAACACCGTCAGAAGAGCAAGCCAAACCCCACCTGCCCTTGGCTCTGGACGAACAGGCACCCCCACGCCACCCCCAACCCCCCGACCCCGGCCACAGCGGGGGCAGGGCTCACAGACCTGGGTCAACCACTCCGAGTCCTCCAGCGAGCGTAGGAAGGAGGCAGGGCCGGGCTCGGCGGCAGGGCAGCCGGGGACACATGCCTTCAGCAGCTTTTTGAAGCTGGCCTTCACCTGCCGTGCCTCAAACACCTCGATGGGCACCAGCTCCCACTGCTGCAAGGGATCTGGCCGCACACCCTGAAGAAGGCCAGCTATGGTGAGATGCGCCCGGGGCCCTGTGCCCCTGCCTGGCCCTGTGCCTCCACCCCGGTCACCTTGAGCTGGGCTTTGTCCCCAATGATGTAGAGGGCTGCACGCTGAGGCCGCAGAAAGCCTGGGTCAGGGGGGGCCCCATTAGCCTGGGGAGGGGTCAGCATGTCTCTGCCTGCCAGCCGGGAGCCCACATCAACGCCGAGCCCGCCGCTGCGCCCACTGGCCCGGACACTGCCCCATTTACCTGTGCAAAGAAACCAGATGAGTGCCTGAGCGGGCCTGGAGCACCACTTAACCTGAGGCTGAGCTCCCCAGGCACGGCAGGGGAGGCCGACGGGACCCCAGATGGACCTGTGTTTGTGTTAGGGTCAAGTGCTGGGGTGGGACTCGGGGCCTCAGGCTGTTAGTGCCCTGGGCTGAGGAGGGCTGGGTTATGCTGATCGGTCACAGGGGCTGTTAGTGCCAGAGGTGGGGGGACGTTAGTGCCCACGACTGCTCAGTCACACGGGGGTCATCAGTGCCAGGTGTGGGGGAGCCAGCCTGTGTGGCCAGTACGGTACCTCGGGGAGTGGTCCGTCTGGAGGCCGAGGCCGCCATGGGGTTGGACAGCGTGGTGACCCTGGCTCTGGGGCTGGGCACTGGGGGCACAGCAGAGAAAAGGCTCAGGCCTGACCCCAGGCCTGAGGGTGTGCCCAGCATGAAGGGCCTGTGGTCCGAAGGGACCAGCTAGAGGGCTGGGTTCCCACCAAGACCCCCGAGGGCCCCAGAGATAGCGAGGGCCGATGCCAAGGTCCTCTGAGCTCTCTTGGCCCTCAGGGACAGGCCAGGGAGCAGAGGGCCCAGTGGCAGGTAGGATCAGAAGAGAGGTGGGATCCCTGGGCTCTCCTTCCAGTGTGTCTCGTCCACAGCCCATCCCTGTACCCTCGGCCCCCACAGGCACTGGCCAGAGCTGCTCACAACACACACCAGCAGGAGGAGCCCATAAAGCCCAGCCTAGAGAGGAGGAGGCCTGGAGCCTCGGAGCTCCCAGCCCAGAGCCATGGAGGCCAGTTCATCCAAGGACAGAGGCAGGCCTGAGCCCCAGGGGCGGCACATGCTCAGTAGTGCCACCTGCCCAAGAGCCAGGCCCCAGGCTTATAGGCTGGGATGGCCCGGCCAGGGGGCACAGGGAGCCCAGATGAGGAAGCTCCACGGTGCCCTGGGCCCCAAAGCCTGCTCCCTGCCCCATTCCAGGCCGACCCACCTCTGCTGAGGGCAGCCGGGCACCATCTGTACCCACCATGGCAGTCGCCACAGACAAGCATGACACCAGCTGCCACACCACAGGCAGGAGGAATGGCGCTCGCAGGAAGGACGCAGCGTGTCCCTCGTGACACGGACACAGCCTGGACTGGAGCCCACAGACAGCTGAGGCTCTGCACGCCCCTGAGCAATGAGGGAGAGGACCCATTCTCTGAACTCAGGGGGACACCAGAACGCAGCACCAGTGGGCTTTGGGGACAAAGATACCCAGGCAACATTAGGGGAAGACACAGGCACTGGGGACAAAGAATCGGGGGGAGGGTGCCACCTGTGGGTGCTACTCACAACGGCTGGAGAAGGCAGAAGGCAGGACAATGGTGAAACCATAAAACCTACTTGATGAAGGACTTTTGTGTTTAGAAAACCAAAAAGCACTTCAGCTCCAGAGAGGAAAGTTCCCAGCACAGACACAAGAGAGGGGCAAGGACTGCCCCTGGAGAACGGTGGACACCAAGGCTGACCCTCCCTGTAAGTGACCACAAGGGCACCCTGGCCACCCCTGTTCCAGGCCCGCTTGGCCCACGGGCCCAGCAAGTGGTCACAACAGACGTCGCTGGAGGGCAAAACGCCCTGTAGTGGGAGCCAAGACCACACAGGGACAGAGGCTGGGGCTCAGATGACAAAGGCAGTGCTGTGCAGAGCGATGCTGCACGGGGGCCCTCCTCAGGCCTGGACAGGGAGAGGCGAAGGCCCTCGTGTGTTCTGGAGACCCTCTTGCCACAGGAAGGGGTGGGAGGGCCACTGTGAGGCCCCGTGGAGTGGGCACAGCAGGAAGAATCAGCAGGATGTGTACACTTCCAGAAGGTTCCACCCACGGGTGGTGCCACCAGCCCCCAAAACCCACCCGTGCACCCCAGTGCATCTGGAGTTGGGGCAACAGCAAAGAATGCAGAGGAGCACAAGAATAGGGATGGGGGGGAGTTAGGCAGGCGTGCCAACAAGTGACCCGCACGTGTGTCATCCACCACCTCTCAACACACGACAGCCAGGACAGCTCCAGGTGTGGCATCAAACCAGGCATGGCAACCAGGCCTCCCAGGTGGACACCGTCAGCACATCTGCTGAGGGCCAGGCCAGCACAGGGAGCCTCACGGATCCAGGGCCAGGCCCCAAGCACAGACACTCAGCCTGGTCTGGACAGTGATGGCTGGAGTCCTGGGTCCAAGGACTAACCCTCAAGGAGCCCCAGTGTCTATCAGCCAGACCGAGAGGGTGAGGCAGACCGGGCCACGGCATCCGTAGGGATCCAGGCAGAAGGACGGGGGAGATGGGCTCATGGGATCGGTCGGGGCAAGGAGACAGGGGCAGCAGAGGATGGGGGCACATGGAGGAGACGGGATAGGGGAAGAAGGGGAAGGTCAGGTCAGACAGGGGTGATGGGCTGGAGGGGGTGGGGGAGATGAGGGGGAGGATGGGGTCAGAGAGAGGCAGATGGGGTCAGCTAAGGGGCAAGCGGGATACCCAAGTGACTGCCGTGGAGCAAGGGCCCTGGAGGACGAGACCGCCTCTGTTCTGACACACTCTCCTCCCCTTACAGAATGGGGGCCACGTGCCCTCCAGGCCCCCATCAGTGTGCTCTCCCATCTGAAAGCCTCTTCTAGAACCCAACACAAACATGACTCACCTCCCCAGCAAGGTCCCCGCCTGTCCCCAGGAGGTCAGACCAGCCCTCTCCAGGGGCCACAGACCCCATGAGCAGCAGCACGTGCTCTTGCATCACTGAGCATCTCTGGGGCCACCCACACCGGTGCCCCCATGCCCAATGGTGAGAGGCAGGGTCCACTGGTGGTCCCCGAGCCTGTGCCCCAACCCCCCAGGCCTGGTGCCTCTGCTGCGCACTGTGACAGCAAGACCCTGCCACACAGGACAAAGGGCAGGCCGGGTCCTAAGGCCTGGATCCACCGGGAGGCAGTGAGTCCAGGGGGCGGATGTTGAGGATGCCTATGGTCGGGACAGGGACAGGGAGACTAGCAGACAAGGCTCGAGGAGCCAGGACAGATAAGAAAGGTATAAAGCAGTCAGACAGCTTTGACAAAGGGTGGGCCAGAGTGACAGCGGGGGGGGGGGGGGGCGGGACCGCAGGGAGGGACAGGACAAAGGGATCAGCCACAGTGACGGGGGGGGGGTGGACAGGACAAATGAGGAGGAGGGACCAGACGGGGGTTTCAAGCGCGGTGTCCCGTGACCTGGAGACCCTGGAGGCAGGCCATGGGCAGGAAAGACATGGAGCTCGGCCAAGGCAGGAGAGAGGAGCGGTCCGAGTAGGGTCAGGACAGTCACCTGACCCCACGCCCCAAACACTCTGCCCCCTGGCCGGCCCACCTTTCATCAGTGCCACCACAAAATCTCCCGGAAGCCCTCCCACCTTCAGGCACCCCTCACCGTGGCCGCCCACGTGGGTGGAGGAGAAGCCGCTGAGGGTATTGCGCCCTGACGCGTCTGCGTAGCGGGGCATGGAGCTGACCACGGCCTGCAGGTACTTCTCCTGCTCTAAGCTGCCCGAGTCCGCCTGGGACTGGCCTGTGGGAGGAGGAGGAGGAGGAGCTGGAGCCAGGCAGGGCGGGGCGGGGTGGAGGGCCCAGCCGCACGCAGGCACACACGCACAGCGAGGGAGTGGATACCTGGAGAGGGCGCGTTCTGGGCCTTGAACAGGCCAACGACACCCTTGCCGTGCAGGCCCCCGGAGCGCAGCAGCACGGCCTTGGAGCGCCCGCTGCGCCAGCACACCACGGGGAACCGGTTCTGGCGGTAGCAGCGGGAGACTCGCTGCAGAGCGTTGTCCTGGACGCTCTGGGGGACGATCAGCAGCCCCGGGTAGCTGCGAGGAGTCAGACTTGTGAGGGTGGCAGGCCAGCCCTGGATGCTCCGCCAGGGGCCCCCAGTCCCACGGCCTCCTAGGGGCCACCCCTGCCCGCGCCCTCTGCCTTCCGCCTCCACGTGCCTCTTCCGGACAGGAGCCACGGCGTGGCTGCACAGCGCGTGCTCACCTGCGGCAGATGGCGTACATGCGGTTGACCGGGGAGATCCGGAAAGGCTCGGACTTGGCTCGGCTCAGGCTACTGCTCAGCGTGCCCAGCCCCAGACGCTGGTAGTCCCGGCAGCACGCCCGCTCCACCAGGCTGCTCATGGTCATGCGATCCGAGGGCTTCAGGGCCGAGGAAGGGGTCAGCGTGCTGGGCTCCAGCTCCTCCGACACTGGGGCGGGCCAGGCACACGGGGGAAGTCACCCACAGACCGCCCAGGCCCCAGCCCTCCGCGTGGGGGGGGAGGGGGGTGTTCGCCCAGACCACCTGGGGCTTCCCGTGCTGCCACCTGAGATCTCGTCCTCCTGGTCATCAGGAGGTGGCTGGCCCCGCTGCTCCCAGCTCGGGGGGTTGTACTTCTTCCGAGTGACGTACTGCCGTCCGATGGTCCTCTTGGCATTCTTCACGAGGTTCCGGGACAGGGTTCTGGGGGCGGGCGGGCACAGGGGTCAGCAGAGGTGAACGGAAGGGACAAGGGGACACGCCCACGGTGCTTCTGGGAGGGGCGGGTGCCCCGGCCTTGGGGCCCAGCTCCACACCTGAGGGAAGGGCCCTTGTCCTTGGCGGCGCGGGGCGGCCGGCCCGGCGTGTGGGCAGAGCCCAGGGTGAAGGCAAAGGTGCCCCTGATGTCTGGCGGGTACCGCAGCTTGTGCAGCTGCTTGCGGAAGAGCTCGGCGCTGTCGGACCCCACCTCCTCGTCGAAGGCCATCTTTAGCAGCTGCAACAGACAAAGGCCCTCAGAGGTCCGGGCGGCCTCCCCGGGAAGCCGTGCACGCCCGGAAGCCTGGCAGGGGCATCCTCCTGAGGGACAGCAGGACGTGCCCGAGGGACAGCAGGATGCGCAGGGGCCGCTTATTATGGTGTCTGCGGCCGCGAGGCTGAGGAACCTGGTCCTTCGCCACGCGTGACGGTCATTTGCTTAGGTTTCAGTGGTGCGGGGCACACAGCGCACGTGCCAGACGCAGACTCGAGGGTCAGGGCCCCGCAAAACAAACAGAAGAGCCCCAAAGGCCAGCACGTCACACAGGCAGACGGCACCGAGCCAAAGCACAGCAACTTGCGCATAGACACAGAAACCACAAACGCCGCAGGAGACATCCAGCTCAACGGCAGCTCCTAAGGACGAGCCTGAGGGCTTAGCTGCCTGCCACACAGTGAGAGCCACGAGCCGGGGGCCCTGCCCCTCCCCAGTACCCCCGCACCTGGAATGTGCAGGAACGCAGCTGCAGCCCATCCTGCAGGAGCTGGTCCACAGGGGTCTGCACGCTGATGCGCTTCTCCTTGGTCAGCGCGGCCACCGGGAAGGAGCGGACCACCACCTGTTCCCCGACTTATCACAGGCCGGGCAGTCAGGGGGAGGGGATCACAGAGTCTTGGGGTACCAGAGCTATGGGGGGGTCCCGGGCAGGTGGGAGAGGGGCAATGACCTATCTTGCGCGGGGACCCTGCACCCCTGAGAACGGGAAAGAGAGAGGCAGGAGAAGTCCTGTTCACTCACCCCCGGGCCCCGGGTGGGGAAGGGAGCGAGGGAAGGGAGGCCGGGGACGGACAAAGCGTCCAAAGGCTCACCCAGGGGGTCGGTGGGCATCCCCGTGAAGATGACCCGGTACGTGGTGAGGAAGACGGCGCCCTCGGCCGGGAGCAGAGCAGGGCCTCCCCCGCTGCCCCCCGCACCCTCCTCACGCCCATCTGGCAGCAGGTAGACACGCAGGCCATCCAGCACACACTCCTCGCCGGGCAGCAGGCGTGGCCGCAGCAGTTTGGGCTGCTCGGGGACAAGGGTGGCGCCTCAGGACACGGCCCAGGCCCCGGTGCCGCAGCCCTGCCCGGCCCCCACTCACCTTCTGGATGGGGGGCAGCCTCTTGCTCTCGCGGTGCACGGCCTCCAGGGTCTCAATGTGCATCTGGACGATGTCTGGGAGAGAGCGGTTTTCACGCCCTGGGCCCCCACGTCTGCTCGGCTGAGGGGAGTGTTCCCACACCCAGACCCCCCATACCTGGCACCATGACATGCAGCCCCTTGAGGTGGTCGCTGGTGACCCCACTCTCTGTGCAGACCTTGTCCACAAAGCGGTTGATGAAGCGGACCACGGCCCCGGCCACGTCGCAGGTCTCCGCGTCCTCAAAGCCGCTTTCTGTGTCGTAGCTCTCCGCCACGCTGCCCGCCATGCTAGGCCAGGGAGGGGGCGAGGTGGGCACAGGCCCACCCCACCGAGCCCCCACCCCCACCCCACCCCCACCCCCACCCCCCCGCAAGGCCCGCGGAGCCCCGGCCGCACCTGTTGGTGACCAGGCTGTTGCTGGCACTCTCCAGGTCGCCCAGCCCTGCGCGCTCCCGCAGCAGGCGGCTCTTGCTGCTGTCCAGGGGCAGCAGCAGGTAGCTCATGCGGTTGGCGTAGTGGATGGCCTGGCTGAACACCGTGCTCTCCTCCTTCTGCACCAGCTCCTGCTGCTTCTCGCGGCTCAGGGTCGGCCACAGGCGCCGCTGCTCAGATGCCACGTCCAGGGCAGAGCGCTCGTCCTCCCGTGCAGACGGCTCCCCACCCTGCCGCGGCACCCGCAGGTGAGCCAGGACCAGGCCGGGCTGGCCCTCACGCCCCAGGCCCAGGGGTCCCCGCGCACCTGCAGGTGGTCTCGGTCCTCGGCGGGCTCCAGGTAGAGGGCCCGGACGTGGGTCTGCACGTCCCCGTAGAACATGGCCTCCCAGAACTGCGGTGTGCTCCACACCACGTGCTCCTGCACGCAGCTGTATGCGAACTGGGTCACTCCCGGGCTCAGCTTCTGCAGGGGCCGGGCGGGGGACGTGAGGCACGGCAGGAGGGGCAGCGGAAGGACCCCCGGGGCTGCCCCGGCACTCACCCGGCAGAAGGCCGTGACCAGGGGCAGCAGGGCGGCCGCGATGCCGTGCTCGTCCAGGGAGGTACAGTCCTGCAAGAGCCGTGAGCCCGCTGGAACCACCCCCCGACACCTACTGTGTCCCGACTGGCACTTCCGCCCAAGCAGCAACTGCTACCACTGTCCCCGGTCCGTCTGCACCGGCTCCCCAGAGGCTGCCCAGGGGCTCGGGGCAGGAGACCCCCTCCAATAACAGTTCCCTCCCTCAGCCGCCATCCCCACCGCAGACCAGGATCGCCCCAGCTGTCGACGTTGCCAAGAGCGGGACCCTTACAGGTAGAATGCGGAGCCCTGCCTGGCCTGACCCTTCTGGCCGTATGGCCAGCAGGGGGGAGGCCCGGCCTCACCTGCAGACAGCAGTTCATCATTCGGACAACGAAGTCAAACTGCTGGTGGTCCAGGACCGCCCGGTTCTGTTGCACGTGCAGGTGCAGCTCCTGGGTGAGGCAGCGGCGGGCCGCGCGCCCTTTCAGAGCCCTCAGCACAGCTGGAAGCAGCTGGGGACACGGGAGCACGGGGGTTGGGGGCACGAGCCGATGAGGGCACACGTCCAACTGTGCCCCGGAGGAAGGCGGGGGGGGAGGCACAGGGCACAGAGTCCGGGAGGGGAGGGCAGTGGGCACCTGGAGGGCCAGAGCCCAGGCTCTAAGCACAGAGGAGCTCTGGAAGCTGTCCAGGTCAGGTGTGTCCAGACTCCGGGAGTTCCCTGCCCAGTAGAGACTAACACGTCAAGCAGACCCAGCCCTCCACACACACGAAAGCCCATGAGGATGGAGACACCACGTGTTCACAAGCCAGTGTACAGATGTGCCAAGGAGGCCCCTTGGCCCTGAGCTCCAGCACACGCACCGGCTGCCACATCTGTGGCCCCTCTGTCGGCCAGGCCTCAGTGTCCAAATAGCACAAGCCTAATGCAGAGCTGGTGGCCGGCTCAGCACGAGGCAGGCCACAAAGGGTCACATTCTTGTTCTCTAATTATTTTTCTTTTTTTTTTTAAGTTTATTTTTGAGAGAGAGGGAGAAAGAGAGAGAGGGAGAGAGAGAGGGGAAGAGGGAGAGAGAGGAAGAGGGAGAGAGGGAGAGGGAGAGGGAGGGAGGGAGGGAGGGAGGGAGGGAGGGAGAGGGGGAGAGGCGGAGAGGGGGAGAGAGAGAGAGCACCCCAAGCGGGCTCCATGCTGTCAGCACAGAGACCAAGGCAGGACTCGACCCCATAAACCATGAGATCACGACCTGAGCTGAAATCGAGTTGGACGCTCAACCAACGGAGCCACCCCGGCGCCCCTTATTATTTTTCTTTGTAGAACAACTAGGGACCCTGTAGGCCCCTCACAGGAGACTGTGCCGCTGTGAACAAAAGACACATTCAAACTGGCTGTCATGAAACCCAAGGTGTTCACAAACACCACAGAGGGCAGTTTTTACCAATTAAAAAAACCAAAAAACAAAAAACGCCTTGTGTGGGCCTGCACTCTTTTCACGAAGGATGAAGGAACCCAGCAGCAGAAACCTCTCGCGTGTTCTGACGTCTAAGAGATGAAAGGTCCGTCTTGCGAGCCGCCTCGGCGGGCTCTGTCCAGCTGCACTAAGGAAGGAGCCCGAGACCCGGTGTCCCCCTGCCCCTCCTCCCCTTCTGCCCGCCCAGCCCCTGCCAGCTGCCAGCAGGCGGACTGACCCAGGCTCAGCGCTCTCCGCCGGGGCTCCCCGCCCCCAGCCGTCCTCACCTTCTTGGCCTCCAGCATCTTCCCCTCGAACACGTAGGAGATGCAGTTTCGAACCACCTCCAGCCGCCGTGCGCTGTTGCCGTGGAGCCCGCTGCTCCGCTCCAGTATGGCGGCTGGGGAGCAGAAGCTGCATTCACCTCTGCCCTCGTGCCCACCCTGGGCCATGCTAGGGGCCCCCTCCCCATTACGCACTCATGGGAGGCCCCGAGGGCACAGTGGTCCTCCTTTCAGCCTTCACGGCCGGGGGTGCGCCCTGCATCTTGGCCGTGGCCTGGTCCACGATCCACTGCACCACGCCTTCATCCAGCCGGGGGAAGGGGCGGGGCGCCCGCCGCAGGTGGCTGGCCTCCCCCGGCTTCTGTACCTTGTGCATAGCCACGGCGGGATATGGGTTCTCCTGGGGGGACACAGGCAGGTGTGGGCAGGCGGCCTGACGCCAGGAGGCGCGATGACCTAGCTAGGCTGGTCCACCACCCCACCCGCCCCGTGCCACCCGCCGTACATTCTTGTAAAGCTGCTCCGCCAGTTCTTTGACGTGACGCAGGACGCGCTGGGGGTGGTTCTCATCCGCCCGCATCCGTGCCACCTCATGAGCCACCAGCTGGGGGAGGAGGCAGGGTCAGGAAGGCTGGGCAAGGCAGGGAGCTGGTGGTGGGAGCTCCTCCCACGGGGCAGGGGCACACCTCATCAAACAGGTCCGTAGGACGGTAAGGGACCCCACGCTCCGACACGAAGCCTGCAAAGGCCATGCCCTCCAGCACCTTCATCAGGAAGTCATCCTCCACCAGCCCTCGCTGGCCCAGGAAGGCTGCCTAGGGGCACACCAGGGGGTCAGTCCCTCAGCACTGACTTCCTGCCTGCCTCCGCCCCTCCCCCTCCCGTGGCCCACCTTATGAAAGCGGATGACAGGCTCCGGGTGGATGCGGACCATGTGCAGACACCAACGATAGCCCTGCAGGAGCTGAGCAAAGAGCCGTAGAAAGACGGCACGCAGTTCCTTGTCCTGGGGCACAGGTGAGTGCGGGTGAGCTCCAGGCCGCAGGCCCACCCCAGCCCCAGCATGCGGCAGCCCTCCACCCACCCCAGGTTCCACCTCTGCGCACCAAACACGCCTATCCACGCCGTGCCCAGGCCTCCCAGGCACCTCTGCCCCCTCCTCCCCCTCCACCCTTCCTTCACACAAAGCCACGGCGACTCCTCCAAGACCCAGTGTCGACAGCCACTCCCGCACAGGCCCCTCGAGGACTCACACACACACAGCCCCCGCCAGCGGCCCCCTGCCACCGGCCCAGAAGGGGCGGCCGCACAGGGTGCTTGGTTGGCCCTGCCCGCTGGCCATCGGTGGCAGCAGACCTGAGGAGAGGCTGCAGGCTTAGCGTGGGCCCCCCCGCACTGGAGCCGCAGTGACCCCCACCTGCATCTTCAGGGAAGAAGCGTTGGCTGAGGGCGGTGGGAAGGCGAGGTCTGCCAGCTCCAGCTCCGGGTCCAGGACCTGCAGCAGCAGACGGGAGCGGGGTCCGCTGCACACCAGCCCCGGGCTCTGCGCTCCCCTTACTGCCAAGCGACCCCACCTCAGCTTCCCCGAAGCCACCGGTCCCGCCTCACCATGCTCAGCACACTGTGTGTCTGGCTCTGCAGGGGCTCCGGCAGGGGTGGAATGTGCACACACTCGGGGACAGTCACCGTCCCTCCATCGAGATCAGCGACGATCACATCCAGCTGGGGACCAAAGGGAGCAAGCGAGCGGTCAGGGGCCCGTAGCCAGTCAGCAGGGCCGGGAACGGAGAGGCAGGCACAAGCCACAGGCCTCACCAGCTCTTGGGTCTCTGCCTGGAAGGCCGCGTTGACCCCGATGATGAAGGGGGTGGGTGTGCTGAGCACCTCCAAGAGCTGTGCCGGCAGGATGGGCACGTAGGTGAAGCTGCAACAGACCAGGGCTCAGCCCAGGGGGCCCAGGGGGTGGGGCCGGGGAGGGGGCGAGGCGGCAGCGGAGGCACCTGTATCTGAGGGGGAACAGCAGCGCCAGGAGCCCCCGGCAGGCGTCCGAGAGGCGCTGGTAGCTCCGGGACAGGAAGAGCACCTTGTGCTCGGTGAGTGCGGCGCAGAACAAAGACAGCACGTTGGTGATGCCTGGAGAGAAAACGCAGGCGTGGAGGGCCGGCGCTGTAAGAACCCCACCTCTGACCGCCAGCCCCCAGGGAGAGGACAGGGAGGGCTGTGCAGGCTGGGGACGCCCGGGCTCACCCAGCTGGCGGAAGAGCAGGGCCACGCTGCAGCGGCTGATGGGCAGCGAGTCGGCGAGCGGGGTCTGGATAACCTGCCGGTCACCAGCCCCCAAAGAGATGGTTCTCTGTGGAAAGAGAGGGGCCAGTACTCAGCTGCTCCGACCAGACCCGTGTCAGCCCGGAGCTCCATGGGCTGAGGTGAGACTGGCCAGGACAGGCGGCATAACATGAGGGAAAGGCCGCGCCTGGCCCGGCGGCCCGAGCAGTGCTGCAGAGAAAACTAAGGGCCTCTGACCTGGGGCAGGGTGGGGCCTGGGTGGGCAGAAGAAACAAAGAATCCATACCACTCCATCCTCAACAGAGTCCAGCTGCACAGGACAGACAGGCAGAGAAACACAGTTAGACGCACCCACACGTGGGGATACTGACCAGGGAGCAGAGAGAGAAGCGGACATCCGGAGACAGGCACACCCAGGGAGCAAGAGGACACAGAAACTGACAGATGCCAGGTGGGGAGCCAGGCAAGACACGGGACACACGGGCGAGCAGGCAGGGCCGAGAAGGGATGACAGGTGACGGCAGCACCAAGATGCAGGACAGTGTCCGTGCTGAGCCCAAGTGCCCAAGGACTCCAAGTGCCTACAGGCCGCATGCTCGTGGCCTGGGACACCTGAAGGGCCATTGCTCCGGGTGGACAGCAGCTGCCCCCAAGACCCACCTGTGAGCCCCCAGCCAGGGGGATGATGCATGTGAGCAGGTTCCCGATCACGTTCTCCAGGCCCACGTTCAGGCCCTCCACGTGGATGGTGTAAATGAGACCCAGGCTGTTCTGCAAGGACCACAGATTGGAGAATGGCGGCACATCCGGCGGGGGCACCCCGTGTCCGGCCTCGAGCCCCGGGTGCTCGCCTCACCCTGAACACCTCCGCGTGGTCCAGTCGAGATACCAGCACCAGTGTCTTTGGTGCGAACAGCTGGCCAGGTGGGCCAGGCGTCACAGGGGAGAGTTGCACCGGGCCACCCTCGTCCGCCTCCTCCTCCCTCTCGGTGGTGTCCTCTGTGCACACCACTTCCTGTGGACAGAAGCCCCGTTTGCCCAGCTCTCAGGCAGGTCCCACGAGCCCGGGGGAGGCAGGGGGAGGACACAAGTGACTCAGACGGGACCAGCCCTCTGGGAACTCCGGCTCCCGTGGGGTTGAGGCCCCAGGACCTGCCACACACAGGGAGACACAGCCTTGGACAGAGGCAGAGGGTGGTGGCCACAGCCGGAACCCCTTGCGGCTGTACCCCAGAGCCCCCAAGGTGACCTGTGTGGGCTCCGCTGGCTCCCAGAAGGTCAGGCAGGCGCAGTAGTGCCGCTCGGAGTTGATGTCGGTGAGGACAGCAACAAAGAAGGTTGGTGGGTTCCTCTCAGGACACAGCTGCCACCCACTGGGCTGGCAAAACTGCAGGGAAGGGTGGGTGGGGGTCACCAGTGAGCTCACCTCAGTGAAGGTCACCTCGCCCTTCCCCACAGAAGGAAGTCACGGCCCCTGGTCTCCCCGCGTGCACAGAGAACCGTGTGACGCAGGACGTGGTCTCTGCCATCACGAGGGAAGGACGACATGACACAATGTGGGCACCATGTACCCTGCCAGCCAAGCCCAGGACCCTCCACCCTCCTCCCCCCGCAGCAGCTCAGATGTCCCCTTATGCATGGCGGGGGCTGGGCCCTGCGCAGGCTCCTCACAGTCCCGGGGACTGCCCGGGACTGCCTCACAGTGCCGGCCTGCCCACCCCCATCTCTACACCCCCGACTCACCAGCTCGATGCCCTGGGGGAACGGGTTGTCTTCCCAGTCCTTCTCTGGGAAGCGCTGCAGGATCTGGCCCTGGCCTTCCCCACTCCCTGAGGACAGGAGCAGGCAGTCAGGGCACCCACCACCTCCTGCACGCCCACCAAGTCGGGGGCCTCGAGGGTCACAGATGGACACATCCTACTACCCTGGCGTTCATCTGGCATCAGACCAGCCTCCAATCCCAGACCTATCATTTCCCTAAAAATATCTTATGACGGGAGGACCCCCAGGCGGCCACAGATGCCAGGGCTACCAGAGTGCACGGAGAGAACCCCCTGGCATGGGATGTGGAGTCCTGAAAGCCGTGGGCTGGGCCAGGCCAGGCACAGAAGCCCCTTCCCAACACGTCGATACCCCCAGCCGCCCACCAGCAGGTCAGCCCTCCATCGAGGGGAGAGCAGCTCTGGATGGTTCCACAGCCAACCACCAGCTTCGACACCTGGTCCCCAGGACTGCCCCCCCCCCAACCTGCTAGGTAGTGAGCACCATGATGACAGTGGGCACCCACCTCACTGACAGCTCTGGGCCCACTCAAGAGGCACAGGGGTCTCACACCTGTTGTCTGAGCCAGAGGAGAGGATACCCAGGCCTGAACTGCCACTCACACCACTGCCTCCGAGACGGACAGGCCCGGCACAGGACCCAGAGAGGGGTGGCAGGAAGGATGGAGACCAGGTCTCAGGACACCCACTAGCGGAGGGCCCTCCTGAGGGCTGGGGATCTAGCAACTTGCAGGGGTCTATCCCCTGCCTGTGCAGCCCTGGGTGCCCTGGGCCAGGGAGGAGGTCTGGGGGCAGGAGGCCCAGGTCTGCTTCCCCCTCTCTATGCCCTGGGCACAACTCCCAGCTCAAGTCTACACTGGTGGGGTCAGAGGCCCCTACCTCTTGTTCACCCCTGGAGAACCAAACCAAGAGACACGATGAGGGCCGTGTCAGGGGGCCACTCACCTCAGGTCAGTGGAGGAGGGACACAGGCCTCTGTTCTACCTCCAACTCCCACCCAGCGCAGCAGCAGGGTAAAGCAGGCTAAGACAGAAGCCTCCCCACCTTCAGGTCCCACACGTGACATGCAGGTCCCCGCACAGACCTGCTTTAACACTACTTCCCACTCTAGCAGAAGAGCGGGAGCAAACGGGGAAGGAGATGGCACTCGCACGAAGCTTCTCCGAGAGCCTGCCCCCAGGCCCTGAAAGCCAAGGCGCACACCTCCGAGGGCCTGATGGATGCAGCCCCCCCTCTCCCACCGCCCCAGACCAGCCAGCCCAGTCCACCCTGAATGTGCACAGGAGCTACAGGCAGAGCCAGGGGCCTGGGCACCAGCCTGGACCCCTGGGCAGTGATGAGCAGACCCCAGGACCTTGACAGCAGAGGAGCTGGGCTACGATCTCTGGAGACCACCCACCCTCCAGATCACAGAGGCAATGCCAAGGAGGTCGGCAGCAGGCTGGTTGTTGGGCTGGAGGTGGCGGTGGGGCGATGGAGGGCCGTGACTCTGACTCACAAAACCTCAGTTTCCTGCTCCCCTCCCCCTCCTGACACTCTGAAGAGAAGTGGCAGACACCAGGAGGCAGGGTAGAGGGACAGGTGTGTCTGCTGGGCCATACCTACCCACACAAAAGCACACATACACACACGTGGCCCACTGAGACAAAGCCCCTTGGGGTCCCTCCAGGCCCACTCCCAAGGGCCACCCTCAACAGGTCCACGCCAGCTCACGGCTTCTCTCCCCACCCACTCCCCCAAGGGCTCACTTGTGCGCAGCCCCAAATCACCATCTGGGCCCAGGCCTGGCTGGCACCCAGGGCTCACCCAGTTCTTGCCACGAGGCAGTGGGCGGAGGAAGGAAGAGGGGGTGTGTGCAGATGGGGACAGCAGCCTCTGCCCCACAGCCTCCATCCCAAGGCCAGGCAGCCTTTGGAGGGCTGCTGTCAGCAGCCTCGCCCCCCAGGGAAGCAGACAATGTAACTGGCCATTGTCCACCCCCCCACCCCCACCCCATTCATCCTGTGAAACATCAACTCCCACTTGCAGGGCTCCGCCCTCTGAAGAACCAACGGAGGCTTTCCTTGAGCTGTCCCAACTGCCTATGCCAGCAAGCATCCCCCCACCCCCAGCTCCTTCTTTGCACCATCATGGCCCTAAACTTGCCCTTCAGGTCTCAGCCCAAAGAGTGCCCCCTCCTCCAGGAAGCTCTCCGCACCCTGCCTGAGCCTGGGGCCTAGAGTCAGACCCCCAGGACCTCCCTCCCTCCACTACACCGCCCCGTGATTCCTGATGCACCTGCTGGCTGGGCCAGATGGGAGCTCCATAAGCAAGAAACTACGTCCCTGTGTCCGTGGCCACACCTGTACCTGGCACAGACCGCAGCCTAATTAGGGCTTGCTGAATACATACAGCCAGCTACACGGCCATCCCCCACACCCAGGCCCACTCACACCCCACAAGCAAACAGGTTCCTGGGTCAGAAGTGCAGGGCAGCTTTCGGAGCCCCGGGGGCTCCGGGACGGGCAAGCCCTTCCTGGAAGGGCACATCGTGGAGAGGCCCTGACCCCTGCTCTCTCTGCAACCCTCCCTGCAACCCAGCCCACACCTCAGCTTTGTGCTATCAGGGGCCAGGCCCCAACTCGGCTGCTGGCGTGCACAGGAGGCGGGGGGGGGGGGGGGGTTACTTTGCCATGCCTCTCAGTGTCCCCCACCCGCTTGAGCCCTTGTGGCCATGGAGGTGACCTGCAGTGGCTGAGTTCCCTGCCTCACCAAGCTTCCTGCACCTCGGGATAGCAGGGAGGGCATCCCCTCAGGCCTCGGGGATAGAACTAATCCAACAAGCACCATCATGTGTCCCGGGACGGGACTCTTCGGGGAGCCTTAAGAGGAAGGGCACCAAAGTCCCCTGAGACACAGATGGGGACAAGCACTTCCTCTTGCAACCATGTCCCCGCAGCCAGCCGTGTGGGGGCTGCAGGCCTGAACACAGGGCAAGAGAACACAGAGCACGCGTTCTGTCATCCGCTGGCAGTGGCCGTCACCAGTGCCAGGCTCCGACGCCTGGAGGCCCGGCCCAGGCCAGCACGCGCTGTGAGCAGAGGCAAGGGAGGATGGCAGCCTCCTCTGCTGCCCCGCCCGTCCCTCCACACACCGCAGCACACGCAGGTGGGTGGGACTGGCTCAGCTATAGGAAGAGGGTGAAGGAAGGACGGGACCTTCCTGCTGCTCCACCCACCCAACCCCAACACACAGGCCATCCCACCGGCCACAGCAACAGGATGTGCGAGGGGCTGAGGCTCTCCAGAGGTCCTCCCCAACCTCCCCCCAGGCAGACCAGACTGGCTCCCGGGGTGGGGGCTGGAAATCAGCTGAGGCCATTCCAAACAGCCCCAACCTGCTCCAGAGGGCAGGAACATGGGTGGAGAGAGTAGACGGGGCCCAGGAATGTGGCCCGCTCAGCACAGCCAGGACTGAAAGAGGCCAGACCATGGGACAGAAGGTCTTCTTCTCAAATGCTGGGATGGGGGCAGGGAGAGGGCCACCAGCAGGGGTCCAGCCCCTCCTCCCTGGTAGACCAGCTGCCTGGTCAGATCAAGAGTGTCTTCTGCTCCCAAAGACACACCCTGGCGCTAGCCACGCTGTGTGAGATCAGCTGACCGCTCTCAGGGACCTCCGAGGCCAGAAGCTGGGCACGGACCATCTGTCTGGCCCCCACAGTGTCCCCAGAGCTGGGCCCAGGGTGCAGGTGCTAAACCCATGTCCTCAGTGAAGGAGCTCTGAAAGGAGCAGACCAAGGGAGGGGTCTGCACTCTGAAAGTAGGGGTTCCGTCCAGCCCCCTCCCCATCCTCCTGCTTACAGAGATCCACCAGGTGGCAACCACAAAAGCAGATGCTCCCTCAGGCGGGACCCCTGCATCCAGGCCCTGCATCCACCAACTCCAAATGGGATCTCTAGATCCAGGCCAAGGACAAGACATCCACCACTCCTATCCTCGCCCAGGAGACCCTGCATCCCTGCCCTGATGTCCTGGGCCTGCCAGCACACAGGTTCCTGTACCTCCAGCAGAAGTGCCCACTGTGCCAATGCCTATGGGTGCGCACACACCTGCCGCTCATCATTAATAGGGCATCCATCATTTCCTGGAACTTCACACTTGTGTCCACCTCATGCTCGTGGAAGCCTGGGAGGTCTATGTGACTCATTCCAACTCCAGATGAAAACACCGAGGTGCAGAGAGCTGGGAGACTGGCGTGAGGTCAAGGGCTACGAAGTGGCAAAGCAGGTACGACTTTGCCCCCCCACCCCCACCCAGCAGTACTCCTACCACCTGACTCTGCCCTCAGGTCTACAGCCAGGGTCCCAGGCTGTGGGCTGATTTTCCCCAGCGATGCACCAGTCCTGCCAACAGAGGCCCTGAGGCTGGTTGGCCAGCCAGCAACTGACCAGCTCCCGCACGGAAGGCGGTGGTTAGGTAGCTCCACGGCCCCCACCCCTCCTGCAGTGGACAGCTTGGGAATCCCTCCTTCCTGACACTCAGGGTGAGCAGGAATTATGGGTTCCAGCTGTCTCCACTGTCTTCATCAGAGACCACAGGTGCCAGGGGTGCCGAGTGTCACAGCCAGCTTGTCATGCCACCTCTCCCCTCCCTAATTCACCGGCCACCACCTGGCCTCTGTCCGCAGTATCTGCCTCCCCAGACCCTTCACACACCCCTCTCCGCACTGTCAGCTTCCAAGCCCACTCTGTTCATGTAGCTCCTGCCCTGGCACCCAGCCCAGGGCCCCTCACACTGGGGCAGCCCCTTGGCCAGCTTTGTTTCCCTGGATCCCATGCACCCCTGTGCTCCAGCTGGCATGGCCTCCTCACTGCCCCCCACATGCACCTCGGAACAGACAGTTCTCTCTCTGTGGGCCTGTACAACACTGACAGCGAGCCTGACGCGTGCAGACTGGGAGATGAAGACAACTGGTTCTTGCCTGCAAAAACTCCCTCTCTGAAGGAGACACGCACACGACTGAGGGTGTCAGGGGATGGATCCCTGGACAGACAGGAGCAGAGAAGAGGAGCGAAGACTAAAAGAGCACTGAGGAAGGTCTGGAGTGTGCGGGGTCCAGCAGGTAGCCTCAGCAAGAAGCAGAGAAAAGTCTGGGTCCTGGGTGATGACACTGGCAACTGGGCTGATGAGAAGCAGCACAGATTGGGGGGCTCAACCCCACCTTCGGTCTCAAGGGTAAGCCCCACTGACTACACAAGCCTCCCCTGATGACATGCACCGTCCCCTCGTTGGGATTTGAGCCCACAGCTTCATTCTGGGTTAGCCTCTGTGGGGGCTCAGACCAGGCGATCAGCCTCTCGCCTGACTCCCCTTATGAATGAAGGGAAGAGCAAGGAAACCTTGGTGGGCTGCTCGGAGGAAGAAATGAGATCACGCACACACAAAGGGCTGTGCAGGGCCTGGCACACGGAGCGCACTCCCCAAGCCACTGTCTCCATGGCTGTTGCTGATGTCATTGTCAGGCTCCGTTTTCTCCTACCCCCTTGGGCTGAAGGGCTCTCAGACACAGGCAGTGACCCTAGGCATGGACCTCCTGGACATCGGCACCAGTCACCACAACGATCCCCCACCCAGGGCTTGGCTTGCAGACATGAGGACAGCAGGCCTTCTGCCAGGAATGCTCTTCTCTCTCTCCTCCTCACATCGCCTCCTGAAGTTCTCCCAGTTACGGCTCAAACACCACCTCTCCATGAAGTACTCCTTAAATCCCAGCCCTCTTCTGCATCCCACCAAGCCTCCCGGACCTGAGACATCCCGCACGGGCGGGGCGGAGGCTTCAGACCAGAGGCACTGGGGGTCAGAGGAGGGGCTCGCAAGCGAAGGATCCGGCTCCTGGAGGCAGAGCCACCCGGCGGTCGGCCAAGGCAGAGAGGGCCCATCCCACCCAACTGGGAGAGGGGAGGCCGAGCCGAGGGCCCTCCCACCTCCCCGGCCCACGCCAAAGCTCTGCCTGACCCGGTTCTACCCTGAGTGCGGTGGGCAGGTTCGGCTCGCCATGTCGCACTGCCCTGCTCTCCTCAGGGCGGCCGCTCCTCCCTGACCCCGGTCCCCAGCCTGGCAGGTGCCCCAGACGACCCTCGCGCTGGCGCGACGGCCGCGGCCCGCCCGCCTCGCATGTCCCCGCGACTGCCCCGGCGCACCTGTCCCGCCGCCCCGGCTGACCCTTCTCGGTCCCCAGGCTCCGGCCCTCCGCCGTCAGCCATCGGCCGCGGGCCCGGCACTCACCGCGCGGGTGCGGCCCGAACGCCACCAGCACGAAGTAGTCCGCGAGCCGCGCCATGGCGAGGGGCGCGGGCGGGCTCCGCGGCTCGGGGACGCGAGGGTGGCGCGCTCATGGCCCGGCCCCGGCCCTGGCCCGCGCTCCCCGGACACCCTGGGCCCGCTCCGCGGCGGCGGCCAGGGCTCCCGCCGCCATCTTCCCAGCCAGCCGGCCCGCCCGGCCGCGCCGTGCGCCTGCGCGGCCTCGCCCCGCCCCCCAGTCATGGGCGGGGCTCGTAACTACGAGCTCCCATTGGCCCAGTCGGCGCGGGCTCGGTTCCCGGGGGCGGGACCCCGCCCAGCACCGCCCACACGGGGCCTGGGCACCGCCCCCCGGGTGCTGACAGCGACGGCGGCTCGCGCGGGTCAGCGGCAGGTGCGGCCCGGGTCGCAGCTGGTCCGGGAGCTCCCGGCTCCTATGCCGGGGCGGAGAGGGGCCGGGTTTCGCTCCAGCGAGCTCCCGAGGCTTCCGCTGCACCCCGGGGCTGTCAGTTTGGAGGAAGGCAGAAGGGCCCAACCCTGCCCTCCGGCCTCCCTGGTCCCTTCAGGGGCTGCTAGCCTGGCGACTGCCGGGGGAGAGCTCAGGGCTTGCCCTTGGCGTTCGCGGCCCTTGGATGCCTCGGGCCCCACCTGGAAGCCCCACCTAGCTGGGATGAGACATTGAACCCAAGTCCTTTAAAAAGTTGCGCTGGCCGTCCCGCTGTGAAGAGCCGCGTCCTAAGCGGTGAGCGCTGGAGGCCGCCCCGGTGCCTGGGAGAAGACTGCACCCAGCAGAGTCCCTGACAGTGCCCACCACCCACAAGGACCAGGGCTGTGGCAGGGCCCTCCCGCGGTGCCACAGGGATGGGCAAGGGGGACACGGGGTCTACGGCAGGACAGGCGACGAGAGGAGCTGCAGAGGTGGAGAGAGTGAGCTGGCAGGACTGGGCTTGTTTTCAGATGCTTGGCTGCGCCAGAACCTATGAAGGAAGGAACTGCTGGCATCCGTATTCCACTCCCTTGCAGGAGCCGGCTGGAGAATGAATGAAATTCAACCCAGCGACAGGAACTGAGAGACCCTACCAGGGGTACCCTGTCCCCGGCGCCCCTCCTGGGGCACAGGCCCAGTCACACCCTCCTCTGCTCCTGTCTGGTACTGGGTACATAGGCTGAGAAGTCCTTCTTTTGGTCCCAGCTGGTTTCCATCACGTATACCCAAAAAGACCCTCGTTACCGTGGGACCACACCACTGAGCTCTGAGTAGGGCGGACAGGCAGGGTCCCTGGCAAGTCCTCTGGCCCCTAAGCCCAGGGCTGGCTGTCCCTCAGACGCTGTGGAGACCCTTCGCCCCACCCTCATGCCCTAAGGAGCCCACTCCTTGCAGCCCTCTCAGAGACGCCTCAGGGTCAAGCGTAGGTTTGGGGTCCTTCTAGACCACGACACCCCCACCACTGAGCTTCTCACCATTGGGTCTCGTGACCACTGCATTGTCCGGGTCGCCGTCAGAGGTGCTTGCTTCTGCCTGCTTCCCCCTCCTCCGGAGAAGTGTGCTTGCTCTCTCGCCTCCTGTCTCCACAGCAGAGTCAACCTCCTTATAGGGAGTGACTCTCTCTGGCTTCCTCCTTTCCTCCTCTTACCCCCACCCAATGTGACTCCCATTGCCTGTCATCTTGCCCATGTCCTCATCAGCCCGCTGTCGCCGCCTGGCAAACCTCAGCCACTCACAGTCCTGCACCACCATATAGTGCAGAGTGGCCGTGATGACCCCGTGGTCCAACTGCAGATGGACATTCTCCCCTTGCCCAGCCTGCTGATGTCTGGTCAGTCTCTGATCCCACCTGTTGTGTCTCAGACATGACCGCACCGGCCATCCTTCACAGAGGAAACAAAGCCATCAGATGGAAGGCCTTGTGTTGCATTGCCCCCAAGTCTGCCCCCCACACCCCAACTCCCCCTCCCCCCCCCCACTTGCTGTTCCCTATCAATGCCCCCTATTCTCAATCTTTTTCTCCCTACGGATCCTGGACATCAGGATTAAACTCAATCTCCCCACCTTTTCTTCTTTTTAATTTTTTAAATGTTTTATTTATGTTTGAGAGAGAGACAGAGTGCGGTCAGGGGAGGGGCATAGAGAGAGGGAGACACAGAATCTGCAGCAGGCTCCAGACCCTGAGTTGTCAGCACAGAACCCGAAGCAGGGCTCAAACTCATGAACCATGAGATCATGACCTGAGCCGAAGTCAGACACTCATCCGACCGAGCCACCCAGCTTGCACCCTAGCTTTTCTTGCCCCACACACATTTCTTCATTAGAGAGTTCTTACAACATTCACCAGCACCACATGCCTCCTGTGGCCCAGTCTCTGCTCACCAGGGAAGCCCTTCGGTTTCTCCTTGGAGGGCACGTGGACAGTTACAGACAATAAGTACCATGAGGTGCGCTAGAGAGGGGTCTGGGGGATCGTGGAGGGGGCCTCTCATCCAGTCGGGAGGGACAGGGGCAAAATAAGCAGGTAGACTGAGACCTGAGGGCCAGAGGACACGCCATCCGCCTGTGGGGTTTGGGGGGGTAGAACCCCAGGCCCAGGAATGCAGCGAGCCATGGCCTGTGAACTTCCTTGAGGTCTCCCTCCACTTTCCCAGATTAAAAATCTTGTGGAGACAAAGAAGTTGGATTTCATTTTTCTTTATCGGAAGGGTGAGTGATGTGATCACCTTTGAGTTTTGGAAAGATGGCCCTGGAATCAGTGTGCCGGACAGACTGGGGGGAGGGGCTGGCAAGAGGAGAAGCCGCTGCAGGGCCGCCGCCCCGGGGGCCTCTGCCCACCCCTTCCCCGGCCGTTCCTCCAGAGCTGGCTTGCGGCTTCTGTCCCCTCTCTTTACTCTCTGTGGACAGAGCTCGCCATACCTCTCACCTCCCAGAGCCTTGCCATCCATGAAACCCCAGAACTGTGTTCCAGGTCTGCCCTCTCTTCAGCCCAGACCCATGAGGCCAGACGGCAGCCGGATACCTCTGCCAGGACGACCTCAGGGAGCCAACCCCTACCCTCTCTCTAGGGGCTCCTGCATCGGCAAACAGAACGGTTGACGCTCCTCACCCGCCCTCCAGTGACACTCCTTTCTCTCTGACCCGGCTGCTCTGCCCCACACACCCCTCCTGCTATGCAGCATTTTTCTAAGATAAATATGATGGCGTCACTCTCCTCCCCCAGCTGGTAAAAATAAATAAACAAATAGAAACCAGAATAACTGCTGATGCCTCCCTACCTTCCTCAGGACGTGAACCAAGCTCTTTCATATGGCATGTGTTCAACACTTGTTGATTTATTCATCCAGCAAATGTTTATTGAGCTCCCATGGTGTGCACAGCAGGGAGAACAGAGAGTGACCAGGTCATCCGTGATGACTTTACAGAGGGAGCTGGACTGGGGCAGCCAAGACAGAAGAGGAAATGTGACCGACACAGAGATGCTCAGATGATCAAAGAAACATCTGGGGTGGGGATGATGGGGTGATTATCCCTTCTCAGACTGACAAAGACGCCAAGACCTGCTAACGTCGAATCCGTGATCGGTTGACAGTGGACTGGCACAGGCTTCGTGGAGAGGAAGTCGGCAACGTCTGTCAGCACAAACGCAGGTTCACCTGCAACCAGAATTTCCACTTCTAGGAAAGTATCTTTCACGGACACTTTTGTGAGCTCACAACAGAAGGGTTCTTACTCTTGGAAAGACTGGAAATGGCCTGATTGCTCATTAATAAAAATCAGTTAAGTAGTTACAGAGCACCTACGTATTGGAGTAGGGCCAACCGTAGGAAAGAATGGAGGTCTCGGGGTGCCTGGGTGGCTCAGTTGCTTAAGCGTCTGACTTCGGCTCAGGTCATGATCTCACAGTTTGTGAGTTCGAGCCCCACGTCGGGTTCTGTGCTGACAGCTCGGGACCTGGAGCCTGCTTCAGTTTCTGTGTCTCCCCCTGCTCATGCTTTCTCAAAAATAAATAAAACATTAAAAAAAAAAAAAAGAATGGAGGTCTCTCTGTTTACATATATTTTCACTCACATGTGCATGCGTAATACACACACACTACCACCTGCCCCCAGCTAAATGTACTAGCATACATAAGAGAAAGTCAGGAACGGGGTGCCCACCCAGAAGAATCCATAGTGGATGGCCATGCAAGGGTCTCACGTTGTACTTAAACGTCTTACAAAAACCGTTCAGGACTTCGGTAGTGTGGAAAAAGAGGGTAGAGATTCTTCAGAACACAGCCGCGAGGGGATCTTGAGGAAGGGCCTCCAAGTCACCTTGGTGAGGAACTGAATATCTAGCCTGCGTTCTCCAGCCGTGATTCTGGCCAGGCTCCCAGGCCACTCATCAGGGCAGACATTTGAGGAGCCGACCCTCGGGACCAGGAGGTGGTGGGTGGCTGGCTGACTGCACCCCTACCACCCACTCCTAGAAGACTGCCAGGCTCCAGGACAGTGTCCCCCACCAGAAGGCACCAGAGATGAGGCTGGTGGCCGCTGGGGTCCCTGGCCAGTCGCTGAGCACTTCCCAGTGGGATGGGGCCCCTGTCAGGCTAGGCAGGAGCGGGGAGCAGGACGCGGGCTCCCGCCCCGCTGGGGCATCCGGCTCCGCCTCCTCCTGGAAAGACTATTTAGATCTGGTGATGCGGAGGCCAGGTCTCCGGCAGGACCCACAGACGGCAGACTGGCTGAGGAGGTCCTCCACCTGCCAGGTGCTCTCTGCCCAGCCAACAGACAGCAACCCCCCGGCCGGCTTCTCTCCTGAGACCCTCTCGCCGACAGACACAGGTACAAGTTTGGCTGTGTCCACGCCTGCACCCCTCATCACCGGGGCTTGCCAATGTGCCGGGCTTAGGGGTGGCTGGCGGTGAGGACTGCCCCCCCACAGCTACCTGGCTCACACTCCTTCCAGCCCCGCCCCCATGGCCCGGCCCCTGCCGGTCACATTCGGTTGCATCAGCCTGCTCTGCCTGCTGCTCCCGGGCACACTGTCCCGCGGCCTGGGCGGGAGCCAATGGCCTGCCCCACCTAGGTGAGTGGGGTTCACACCAGCCCAAACCTCGGGGCCTACTACGGGGAAGGAAACCAGAATCCCTGGGGAGGCCCCCCTCGATCTCCCCCTCCCTGGACACCCCCCCCCACCGACTCTTCCTGCAGTGGGGAAACCACCCCCTGCCACTAAGGCTTGCCCCCCCAAGTGAGAAGCCAGCAAATGGGCCTTCAGCAAATCCTGAGCAGGGCAAGGGACCCCTCTTTCTTGGCCTCCCTCCCAGGGCACTCCCCTCCCCTATGAGTAGAGGAACCACTTCGAGGAGAGGTTGGCTAGGAAAGGGGAGGCTGGAGGGATCCCCAGGATTGCCCACCTTCCTCCACCCCCAGGGGAGGGCTGGAGGGGGTCACTCGGGTCGTGAGCACGGTGACCCACAGAGTCCAGGGGTGCCCTTTGCCCAGGTAAATGGACACGTGGCCTGGACTACTGAGATGGCTGAGAGCCAGGACCCAAGCCCAGAGCTCACAAGGGGCGGTGGGCTTCCCCTGGCCTGCTGGATAATGACGTGGGGGCTGCGGGCTTCCCCTGGCAGTGCTCCAGGCTGTTGGGGAAACTGGGCTTCCCCTGCCAGTGACCCCAGGCCTGTGTGGAGGGGAAATTGGGTGCTTTTGGAGGGTCCCTAAAAGGTTTGGCCATCAGGTTTACTTCCCCCAACCCCCTCTGCAGGGAGCCCCCAGCCTGGGCCCCTTCCGGTGGCCTGAAGCCGGGACACCCTGCCGTTCAGCCTGTGGTCTGGAAGCTACGCCAGGCCCTCCAGCCACAGAGGAGCGCCAACCGAGCCCCTGCCATGGGTCACCCTCTCCGGGGTGGCCCCCACCGACACCCGGGCTCCCACAGGTCCCGAGCCCAGCTCCTGAGGGTGGGCTGTGGGCTGGGCACCTGCCAGGTGCACAACCTCAGCCACCGCCTATGGCAGCTGGTTGGGTCAGCCGGCCCACGGGACTCAGCCCCCGTGGACCCCAGCAGCCCCCACAGCTACGGCTGAGATGGAGCAGGACAGACCTCTGTCTGTCCCGGCCAGGATGCCACCCCCCAACCCAGTCCCAGAGCTGCATCTGGGCCCCCCTGCCCCCACCCAGCCCCGCGGACTTCCTACAAACACCAATAACCAGAACAGTGTGCAGGCCCCCAAGGCAACTCCCGCCCCACCCCACACCCACCTGGTCCTGTAGCAAGCAACCTTGACCGGCTTTGGACAAGGAAGGCCGTGCACATGTGTCGACCCCAGCAGGTCTGCAGGCAGAGTCTGGACTCATGAAAGGGGCTTCAGAGGCGAGGGGCAGCCCAAGGATGTGGGGCAGGGTACCCAGGGCCACGCTGGGCCAGCACAAGGTGGGCCAGTGTGGCCCCTTCCCCGCTGGTCTGGAGTCATCAGATTAGGCCCTGGCTTTGGGCACACGCACTTGGCCTGTCCCAGGTGCCCAGCCTTTCCATTCCCTGTGCCCTGGAGACTGGGAGGGCAGCAGGAAGGAGGACCCCCTGTGGTCCCCAGCCCCAGAGCCTGAGTGAGAGAAGACAGCCCATGTCAAAGTGGAGACCTCCCTCCCCCCCCCCCCGCACCCCCTCCCCCCCCAGCTGGATAGCAGGGAGCCTGGGAAAAGGCCTAGAGATTCAGGAACCACACTGGGGCTGAGCAGACGCCCCTTCCCATCCCTCTGGGCAAGGTGGGGCTGGGTGGGGCAAGATCTCCAGCCCAGATCAGGCCCAGTCAGAACCTTTCCACCTCAGGTGGGGTGGGGTAGTCCAACAAGGGTGGGGGCGCCACAGGCTATACAATCTCCCCGGCCCCACCCTGCCCTGCTCTGGGATTTACTGGGGCAAACTGGTGGAGAGCAGGAGGCTGGAGCCGGCTCGCCTAGAGTTGGGGAAGGTGGATTGTCCTTAAGGGTTTAGAACAAGGTCTTCAGCCAGTTCCCGGTGTAGGTCCACCCCGGGTAGGGCCTTTACATGCTGTGATACCTGAGCCTTTGCTAGTCCCTCATTACTGACACCCCCATGCCATCGGGACATGACCCAAGGTTCAGAAAGGAAGTTTCCATTACTTGGCATACACTCATAATGGCACTTACTCTGTCAACATTTGCCCTCGTCCCCTTCTCAGCCACTCTGTGAGGGGAGTGCTATCATTAACCCGTCTCTAGAAGCAGAAACTACAGCCACAGAGGTCGGGGAAGTGCCTATTGTCACCGCAGTGCCCTCCCACAGAACCCCTCAGATGCCCTGCCCCCCCCCCCCCCCACATTCCCACCCCTGAGGGTGGGAGCATTTCCAGGACACCATTAGGCCCTGTGGAGACAGTTCAGGCTGGTCCCTGCCCTGAATTGCGGGGGGGAAGCAGATCAGGGCAGGCTGCCTGGAGGAAGCCTAGGTCTGAGGATTGCAAGGCTCCCAGGAGAGCCGAGGGTGGAGTCCACAGGAGGCATGAGTATGGCCGGGGAAGCCCCTCCACCCCTCCTCCCAAAGCAGCTGAGAGAGGCTGGAACCAGCGTGGGTGCGGGTGGAAGAGGCCAGTGGGCCAGGCCTCAGAGCCATATGCCTGTGGTCCCTGAAGGGTGTCATCAGAGCAGGCAGGGGCCGCAGGGCCAGGAAGACTGGGGAGAGAAGAGAAGGGGACTAGGAGGGTCAAACTGGGAGAGTTAGGAGCTCCACTTGGCCGAGACCGCCCCGCCCCCGGCCGCCCCAGGCTTCCCATACTGGGCCTGTGTGTTGTCTGGTCCTCTGTACAAGCTGTTCCTCTGCCAAGGACACCCCCACATTGCCCCTTCCTCACTGGTCAGAGCTGCCAGACCCCCAGAATTCCATGCCCTTGTTGAGGAACTGCGCCAGTTTGGGGTTCATTTTCCTCGAAGCAGGATGGACTGTTGACCTCAAGGCATCCCTGTGCCGGGCCATGTGGTCGCAGCATTGCACCTGGCATCCACCTGGCCCCTGAGCTCCAGGCCATGTCTGGGTCGCCTACATGATGCTCCCTGATGCCAAGCTCACCCGACTCCCGCCAGCCTTCTCCTCTGTCTCCCTCACGCAAATCCTGTCGGCTGGTCATTTGCTCCTTTTTCTAGTCCAAGCCGCCACCTCCCTGGACCCTCCCTCCATTCCTTCAGCAAATGCTTGCTGAGCATGTGAGAGAAGCATTAGTGAATACCTCCTCCCAACTGACACCACAGCGGAAGGAGGCAGAAGGAAATTAACCCCGAAGCTAAAATAAGCAAAAGCCATAGCACGTGGCAAGTGCCAGGAGACTCCTGAAGGCAGCGTGCACTTCGCCATTTCAAATGGGGGGCCCCAGCACTCTCCCCGTCTATTCTCAGCACTGGCAGGAGGAGACCGTCATCGTAAGAGCAGCACACCCCACCCAAACGTCTTGTCTCTGAAGCTGAGTGGGTGCTGAGACCCACACGCCCGAGGGGGGGGGGTGTAGACTGACACCTTGACGCCTTCGTCCCCTGTCCTCTCTCTCTCTGCCCCCAGATGACCCGACCATACTCAGCATCCCCCCCCACCCCCACCCCCCATCTTCCTCAAGTGCACCGGCCTTTCCAATATGAGACAATGATTGGTTTTGCGGTGTCTGCCTCCTACTTGGAGAACCTGTCAGCTCCCGGGCAGGCATATTGATCAGTTGGGTCCTGGCTATGTCTGCCTGACCTGGTCCGTGCCTGATGAGTGCTAGCTGAATTCATCTCTACCCTGACTCCGGATGGAGCCCCTCACCTCAAAAGCCAGACAAAGATCACCACCACCCCCGTCTTGACCAACCTTTAGCCAGGCTGCTCCACTGGGCCTCACCCAGTATTAACAAGTGTCCCCTGCCCCTGAGATCTGATCACCTGGCCTGCCTTCAGCAAGGATCCCCCAACCTCTGTGTCTCCCCTTAGCAATCTTCTGTCCATTGACCCCCACTCTGCTTATTGGCAGTCAACCCCCTGCTGTCTTTGTTGGATTCTGTCTCCCCTATTGCAATAGTCACGAATAAAGTCTTTCACTCTCACTTAGCAAGCGTCAGGATAACTTTTCCTATAAACCCTGCCCTCCTCATAATCCCAGGTGCCTGAGGCCGATGGGTGGGGTCTGGGGTCTGCACCACCTGTTGGGAGGGGCCTACTGCGGGAAGGGAGGTGTTTAAGGCCCTTGGAGGAAGAGCAGGAGGCCGGTGGTGGAGCTGGAGCGGTCGTCAGGCCTCCAAGTCCTAATCAGGTCAGTTGCCCAGAGAGGCTGAAATCAGGAAGAGGGGGCCGGGGCCGGGGCCTCTGGGAGCTGCTCCCGTGCTGACACATTAACTTCTGAGGCCAGGAGGAGGGTGGATGGTCACTCATTACCGAGGGCCAAGGCCAAGGGGCTGGGTGGTGTCCGGTCACTTATGTAACCTGTGGGCATATATAGGGGCACACGGCCCGTGGGACTCTGACCCACCTGCCAACTCTGCTCCCTCAAGATGAAGGTGGCTGTGGTGAGTACTCCAGACCCAGCGCACATGTGGCCCCACTGACTGATCGCCCAGCGGCTGGTTGTCCCTCGTGGAGCCGCAGACCCCCGCCCTCTCCAAGCTGGTTCCCACCAGCCTGCTGGTCCCGGTCAAAGGGCTCCCTCCCTCCTGTCCTCCTCCTGCTGTCTAGCTGGGGCAAGGGTCAGCAGCCCCACCCCAAGCTCCCTGCAGACCCAGATCTTGAGAAGGAGATGCCGGGTGCCATGTGCTCCTACGCAGCATCCCGGGCACCCGGGCCTCACCCCGGGAAGCAGGAGTCCTGCTGACATCCACTTTGCAGATAAGGAAGTCGGAGCGAGGTCGCCTCAGACTGTCATTGTGCTTGGGAGGGGCTGTGCCCTGCTGCCCACCTTTTAGGCTCTGGTGCCCCGTGGGGACGTCCTCACTTCCTCATGGAACTGGCATCAAGGCGAAATGGGTTTCATCCTCCACCCAACCAGGGCCCAGACCCTTCCCTGGTCTACCGGCCCGATGTGGACCCAGAGGCAGCCAAAGACAAGGGCAGCTTCCGAAACTACACCGTAAGGACCCCACCGCTTGCCACCCTCCTCCCGCCCTGCCCCAAGCCCAACCCCACCTCAGCCCCATCTTTTCCTGGGGAGCGCAGCACCGTCCCCTTTTGCACAGCTCAGGGGCTGCCTTTGGGCGGCTCCCATTCACACTTGTGGGGCCCAGCCTGGGAGACCAGAGCAGTGGGCCCCAAGGGTGTGAAGGACAGGGATGGGAGCCTCCCGGCTGACCTTCTGGCTTGCAGTCTGGCCCGCTGCTGGACCGTGTCTTTGCCACCTACAAGCTTATGCACACGCAGCAGACCGTGGACTTCGTCAGGAAGAAGGTACTCGGCGGCTCTCTGCTGCAAGTCCAAGGGTGGGGCTGCCCACTCCCCCCACCCTCCCCACCCCCCCAACCCCCCCGCCCCCAGGCCGGATGGATGGAGAGGGATCGGGCCCTGATCCCGCCAACGCCACGGCCGTGCTGACATCCCCTTCCTGGCCTAGCACACCCAGTTTGGGGGCTTCTCCTACAAGAAAATGACTGTGCTGGAGGCTGTGGCCATGCTGGACGGGCTGGTGGACGAGTCGGACCCAGACGTGGACTTCCCCAATTCCTTCCACGCCTTCCAGACTGCTGAGGGCATCCGGAGAGCCCACCCTGACAAGGGTGTGTCCCCTTCCTGGGGTGGGCTGCAGTGCAGGGCCAGATGGGGGTCTTCGCCCTTTCCTGACTTCACCCCTCAGTTCCAAGCCTTCTCCTCTGCCCACTAGCCTGCTCTGTCCCTCTCCCTCCCAGACTGGTTCCACCTCGTGGGGCTGCTGCATGACCTGGGGAAGGTCCTGGTTCTGGCAGGGGAGCCCCAGGTGAGGCCAGAGGTGGAGGGGTGCAGCAGGTTGGGGCTGGGGCAGCCTGGGTTCAGGGATCTGGGCTCTGGAAACCCCCCACGTGGGCAGGGCAGTCACAGCCACTGTGCTTGCCTGTCCCCAGTGGGCGGTTGTTGGAGACACCTTCCCAGTTGGCTGCCGTCCCCAGGCCTCTGTGGTTTTCTGTGACTCCACCTTCCAGGACAACCCCGACCTCCGGGATCCTCGATACAGGTGCTCCTCCCTGGCGACCGGTCTTCCTCTTCCCCACAGTGCACCTCAGCCCCTCACCCTCTATCTTTGCCTGCAGCACAGAGTTCGGCATGTACCAGCCCCACTGTGGGCTAGAGAACGTCCTCATGTCCTGGGGCCATGACGGTGAGGCCAGTTAGGGCCGGGCAGTGGGGAAGATGGGGACCGTGGTGGGGGCCGTGGCTCCGGGCGCTTTGGGGTGACACCTTGTCTCCCACAGAGTACATGTACCAGATGATGAAGTTCAACAAATTCTCTCTCCCGCCGGAGGTAGGTGGGGGGAGGGGCTAACCCAGGAGCGCCCGGCCCGGCCCGGCCCGGTTTAGCCTGGCTCCGCCCGGCCGGTGCGACTCCCGTCTGCCCTCAGGCCTTCTACGTGGTCCGATTCCACTCCTTCTACCCTTGGCACACGGGTGGCGACTACCGGCAGCTGTGCACTGAGCAGGACCTGGCCATGCTTCCCTGGGTGCAGGAGTTCAAGTACGGCCATTGCTGCGCAGGGCTGGGCGGAGGGGACTGGAGGGCGGGGGGGGGGGGGGGGGGCTTCCTCACGAGGCACTGCCCCTCCCCTGTTGCAGCAAGTTTGACCTCTACACCAAGAGCCCAGATCTGCCGGATGCGGACGAGCTGCGGCCCTACTACCAGGGGCTCATTGACAAGTACTGCCCCGGTGTGCTGAGCTGGTGACCGGCCTGCCCACCCTGCCCGGGCCCGGTCAGGTGCCCTGGGGTGACAGCCAAGGTTGGGGGGACTCCACGTGCACGTCTGCGGCCAACACTCCCTGTCCTGGTGGCCACTCCGCCCAGTGGCAATAAAGACCTTGAAGCAGCTTACGAGTCTGACCTTCACTGAGGCGGGGGTCTGTCGTGGCCGCGGTAGCCTCTTGGACACGTGTGTCCACTCCTGCCACCACACGCATCTTGCTCCGCTTGCCGGCTCCGGCGTCAGCGTCTGGGCTTGCCCTGCCCCTGCTCACATTCTCAAAACAAGTCCTTAAAAACAAGACAAAGCAGAACACTTGGTAGCTAGGAGAGCAGACGGCGTAAAAGCTCATGGACCGTGTGCAGGGTAAGTGCAGCGAGCTCCAGCCACGGATAGCACCCCGGGGCCTTCCCGTGCCCCACGGTGCAGCCCTCGCCTGGGGTCGGCAAACCCCACGTGTGTGTCCCTCAGCACTACAGTTTAGCACCGGATTCCCCTCTACCTTCCAGCAGCTTATTTCTTTACATTTCTTTCAGCGTTTGTTTATTTTTGAAAGAGAGACGGAGCGTGAGCAGGTGAGGGGCAGAGAGACAGAATCCAAAGCGGGCTCCAGGCTCTAAGCTGTCAGCACGGGGCCCGAGGCGGGGCTCGAACTCACGAACCGAGCCGTGAGACCACGACCTGGGCCGAAGTCGGACCCTCCACCGACTGAGCCCCCCAGGCGCCCCTCTAGCAACTTATTTCTTGGACAAAAGTGGATCGAGGGATTTCCTTCTGTTGAGATTTTGCTAATTGCATCCCCGTGGTATTTACTAACATTTCTCCGGTATTTCCTACTACGTTCACATAGAGGCTTAATCAGATTAAGACTTGGCTTGTGGGGGCAAGGGTGCTTTAGAGGCGGTGGCATATTCTTTCCCAGGGGCCACAGGCTGTCTTTTGTGGTGTGGAAGCCACTCTGTTCAGGTCCACCTAGCAGCCCTAACCCATTAGAGGGCGGAGCTATGATGTCCCGCCCCCGGCCTCCTCAGTCATCTGAGGGAACACTGCTTAAAGAGAAGCTTCCTCCCCTGCTTGCGATCTGTCTCTCTCTCTCAAAAATAAGTAAGTAAACATTTAAAAAATATTAAAAAAAAAAAAAAGAACATGTAGATTTCAGCATATTTGTGCTTTGGTTCCTTGATTTTATCACCCTCGCTGGTACTCAGACTCCTCTCGGCCAGGGCTGGGGTACAGCTTCCAGATGGCTCCCAGGTCCTTCTGACATGACCGAGACAGTCTCTGGTGGGTGTCCTGCTGTCTGGTGATAAGACACCCAGACTGTGGTAATTTCCTGTGTTTTTGTAACAGATTACCACAAATTTGTTGGCTTAAAGCAAAAATTTATACTCTCGAGTTCTGGAAGCCAGAAGCCTGAGATGACAGTGTTGGGCAGAGTTATGCTCCCTCCACAGGCTCCAGGGAGGAACCGTCCTTGCCTCTTCTGGCTTCGGGGGGCTGCCTGCACCCCCCGGCTTGTGACTCCACCTCTGCTCTGTCTTCTCATGGCTTCTCCATTGACCTGTACCTTCTGCCTCTCTCTTATGAGACACAGTCGTGGCACCGGGCCCAAGATGATCCCTCATCTCAATATCCCTAACTTCATCACATGCACAAGATGCTTTTTCTTTTCTTTTTTTAGGTTTATTTTGAGAGAGAGAGAGGGAGAGCATGCATGAGTGTACAAGTGGGGGAGGGGCAGAGAGAGGGAGAGAGAGAATCCGAAGCAGGCTCTGCACTGTCAGCACAGAGCCCAGTTTGGGGCTCGAACCCAAGAACCATGAGATCATGACCTGAGCCAAAGTTAAGAGCTGGACGTTCAACCGACTGAGTCCCCCAGGGGCCGCAAGATGCTTTTCCTTTTTTTTTTTTTTTTTTAAATGTTTATTTACTTTTGAGAAAGAGGGAGACAGAGTCAGAGCGGGGGAGGGGCAGAGAGACAGACACACACACACAATCCAGGCTCCAGGCTCTGAGCTGTCTGCACAGAGCCTGAAGCGGAGCTTGAACTCAGAAACCCCAAGACCATGACCTGAGTCGACTTCGGAGCTCAACTGACTGAGGCACCCAGGTGCCCCAGGATGCTTTTTCTGAATAAGGTCATGTTTACAAATTCCAGGGATTTGATGCAGACACCTTGGGGGGGCTGTTTGTTCTCGAGCCCCTCCGGAGCTTTTCTTTTTTTTTTTTTTTTTATTTAAAAAAAATTTTTTTTTTCAACGTTTATTTATTTTTGGGACAGAGAGAGACAGAGCATGAACGGGGGAGGGGCAGAGAGAGAGGGAGACACAGAATCGGAAGCAGGCTCCAGGCTCTGAGCCGTCAGCCCAGAGCCCGATGCGGGGCTCGAACTCACAGACCGCGAGATCGTGACCTGGCTGAAGTCGGACGCTTAACCGACTGCGCCACCCAGGCGCCCCCCCTCCGGAGCTTTTCAGTTGTAATCCGAAATTACATTGTTGTAATTCGAAATCCATCGGCAGAGGGCAGGAAGACGCCAAAGGGACAGGCCGCTCCAAGTTAGTAGGTGGCAGGTTTAACAAGCAAGGGAGCCTACACGTGAGGCTTGTCTGGGGCGACCACAAGACTCCTGGGTCTTTGCATCTGCCCGCGGGAATCTTAGAGGTTTAGGGGCACCCGGCTGGCTCAGTCGGTAGGGTACGTCACTCTTGATCTCAGGGTCATGAGGTGGAGGCCCACGCTGGGCGAGAGATTATTATTTTTTTTTTAATTTTTTTTTTCAACGTTTATTTATTTTTGGGACAGAGAGAGACAGAGCATGAACGGGGGAGGGGCAGAGAGAGAGGGAGACACAGAATCGGAAACAGGCTCCAGGCTCTGAGCCCTCAGCCCAGAGCCCGACGCGGGGCTCGAACTCCCGGACCGCAAGATCGTGACCTGGCTGAAGTCGGACGCTTAACCGACGGTGCCACCCAGGCGCCCCTATTTTTTAAAAACTAAGGATAGAATCTTGAAAGTTTACACTCAGCACTTAAGCGGCTTCAGTCACATGGACCATCCAGTTGGTCTCCACCCCACATGGCTATCCTTGGAGCAGCTTCGGGGGTGGGGGGGGGATGCACGCGGCAAAGACGGGGGAGGGGTGAGGAGCCCTCGATTGCCAGGGTCCAGTTCACGGGTGCAGGTGGTAATGTCCTCCCCACGACCTTCCCCAACAGCTTACCCCGGAGGCTGCCCCAGACCTGGAAGCTGCCACTTCAGGGAGCCCTGGCTTCTCTGAGGGGGAGACGGTATTTCATATCCACACGTTGGGGGCTAAAGACTCACTCTTGAACATTCGCCTCCACTCCAGCCCCTGGTGTGGCCACTGGAGGTGGGGTTACCCACCGCCTTCCCCGCCCTGCTTCTCCCCGTGTACCCCTCTTCCGCTCCCACCTCAGGAGAGTGCGGGCTCAAATGTGTCGGACTTGCTTCCTTCTGGAAGACTGTTCTCTTGCGCCATCCCTGGGCAGCCTCCCCAGTAGTGGGCAACCTCTGCCACTCCCTCCGGTGAACTCTGGCAGTGCAAGTGCAGGGTCCCTCCCTGGAGCTGCTCCATGGGGTGGGGGGGAGGGGGAAGGGGGGGCGGGCGGTGCTCGGCAGGCTGAGTCTCTGGATCCAAAGGTACCCTTCAGATCTCATCCCTGGGGGGCCTTCCCCGTGCAGAGCAGAAGAGGCCATCTTTGCTCCTGTCCCCAGTCCCCAGACCCTGTCTGTGTCCTTTGCGATAGCACCAGGGTGGGTAGCGCAGTGTGGGCCAGGGCCCCATCTTTCTGTCCCCCTGGGGACGATCAGGCCTCACTGGGCTCCAGGCACTGGGGCAGCCGAGGAGCCTGCAGGCAGGAGGAGGGCTTGGCTCTCCCGCCTGCTGGCATCGCCACCCTGGCCCCTACCCCTGCAGCGTCCCTCTTCCTGCTCTAGCCGCCCTGGTCTGCCTCTCCCCGTTGCCCCAGGCTCAGCCTTCCAGGGCGCCTCTGATTCGTCGGGTTTCTCTTTGAATGGGCCCGTGGGTTCCCTCCGAGAAGGTGGGTTGCAAGCAACAGAGCCTTAGAGGAATCTGGAAGTTGTTCTCGGGCCCATCTAAGGCAGAAAGTTGGAGCGCTGTGCGGGAACCGGAGGGGAGCCGGCAGTCCGCGGCCTGCTGGAGCAGGAAGCTCGTGGATGGCCGGGCCTGGGGGACGACGAGCAAGCACTGGAGCAAGGGGGCTGCTCCCAGGGCACAGACGGCCCAAGAAGGAAATAATGGCAAGTTCAAATCTTTCCATCTCAGGCTCCAGGCATGGCCTGAATGCAGGAACGACCTGCACTGAGACAGTGGTTCCTCTCGTGCCCCTAAGGCCCTTTCAGGGGCCCATGAGGTCACCCGCCTTTTTCACTGAGCTGACGTCCAGGGGACTCGGTGGGCCAGGGGTTTGCCCACTCCGCCACACACCAGCTGAGACTGCGTCCTGACCTGGCCCTGACCGTCCAACACCGCACACCCCAAGTCACAACAAGGTCCGTTTTACTTAAGAACGAAGTCGTAAACGTCACTAATATTCTTAAATCTCTGTCTTTGAGTGTGGGTCTTTTTAATCTTTTATGTGGCAAAATGGGACGTCCGTTTTTGGACACATGAGGCGCTTCTGCTGAAGCTATAGAAGCCTTTTCCCTGGAACAACACCTACTGGACAGACTGTAGGTATTTGGTCTCGGGCATTGGGCAGGGCATTTTCTTGTTTCTTTTCTTTTTATAAAGACTTTTTAAAGTTTATTTACATTTAGAGAGAGAGAGAGAATGGGAGGGGCAGAGAGAGAATCCCAAGCAGGCTCCAAGCCATCAGTACAGAGCCGGACGCGGGGCTCGATCTCACGAACCGTGACGTCATGACCTGAATTGGCAGGCGTTTTCTTAAAAATGAACAAAATGAGCCTGTCGCTTCAAGAAAAACAATGGTAGCATTCGTTGCCAATAATAAAATTTAGCTTTCAAGCAAAAACAGGATTTGGGAAAACCTGTGCCCGCAGCTGCGAACATGACAGCTTCCTTAGACTCGGTTTTAGGATGAGATTGGTGGTGATATTAATGAATGGGATTTTTTCAGGTCGTACGATGTCACGCATCAGCATTCGGAAGACCGGTGTAAGTCAGTGAACGGATATTGTCTAAATGACCAACATATGATGCTCCTTGCATTGTGTAGGATGCACCAGTGGGTTCTCATGGGACAGAGGACAAAAAGTTCATTGGGATGGCTTCATATTCCAATTGCAACGAACCACCGAGAAGTGACTATGTGTAGTTTTGATACGGTATTAAAGAAGAACACCCACGGTGATCTGAAAAAGTTTCTAAAATATTCTTCCCTTTTCCAGCTACATATCTGTGTGAGGCCAGGTTTTCCTCATATACTTCAACCAAAAACATACTGCAATAGTCTGGCCAAAAAAGCAGATATGAGAAGCCTGACATTAAAGAGATTTTGCAAAAACGTAAAGTATGCTACTCTTGGGGCTCCTGGCTGGCTCAGTTGCTAGAGCATGTGACTCTTGATTTCAGGGTCATAAGTCGGAGCCTCATGTTGGCTGTACTTTACTTTTTTTTTTTTTTAAATTTTTTTTTCAACATTTATTTATTTTTTGGGGAGAGAGAGAGACAGAGCATGAACAGGGGAGGGGCAGAGAGAGAGGGAGACACAGAATCGGAAACAGGCTCCAGGCTCTGAGCCATCAGCCCAAAGCCTGACGCGGGGCTCGAACTCACGGACCGCGAGATCGTGACCTGGCTGAAGTCGGACGCTTAACCGACTGCGCCACCCAGGCGCCCCTGTACTTTACTTTTAAAAACAAACAAAAAAAAAAATCTATGGCACTCTTCTTAATTTTTTTGAATACAGTTATTTTTCATTAAAAATTTGTCTTCATGGTAATGTGTAGTGAGCTTATTTATATAGTTAAATAACATTAGTAAGTAAATATTTAAAGAATTTCTCAGTTTAATTTCAACGTGGTAGATATTGATAGATATAATACCTCCGAAACAAAAGCTCTTTGGAGTCCTCAATTTTTAATGTTTATTTATTCTTTTGAGAGAGAGAGAGAGGAAGAGACAGAGCATGAACAGGGGAGGACCAGAGAGAGAGGGAGACACAGAATCCAAAGCAGGCTCCAGGCTCTGAGCTGCCAGCACAGAGCCCCAGGTGGGGCTCGAACTCAACACCGAACTGAACCATGAGATCATGACCTGAGCCGAAGTCAATGGACGCTTAAGCTTAACTGAGCCACCCAGGCACCCCAGGGTGTCCTCAAGCTTTAAGAATATGAAGGAGTCTTGGGGCACCTGGGTGGCTCAGTTGGTTAAGCGTCTGACTTCGGTTCAGGTCATGATCTCGCGGTCTGTGAGTTGGAGCCCCGCGTCGGGCTCTGTGCTGACAGCTCAGAGCCTGGAGCCTGCTTCGGGTTCTGTGTCTCCCTCTCTCTCTGCCCCTTGCCTGCTCACGCTCTGTCTCTCTCTCAAAAATAAACATTAAAAAAATTAAAAAAAAAAAAAAAAGAACGTAAAGGAGTCCTGAGACCAAACAACCGCTCTGTGGGCTCCGTGAGGGCTGAAGTGGAGGCCATTTCTGAACACAGCCATATGGAGCTCTCTCACCAACCCCCAGGGCCAGCAGCACGCCCCTGCCCCAGAGGTGCAGTCAATCTCCACGGCAGATGTTGTCTGTGATGCTGGGCAGTCTCGTCAACACCCTTTTGTGCCAATTTAGGCTTGCCGCCCTTGTCCCCTGTGCTTCCTCCAGCATCACTGTCCACTAACTCGTGAGTGCCCATCACCGACGTATCCCGCACAACACTGCCTCTGGCCAAACGTGTTCTTCCGAGCGAAAGGCGGAAAACAGAGGCTGGTATCAGTGGGCCCCGCATATGCCCCGTGACCCCCAAATCAATGATCTGACGGAATAATGGAGCAGACAGGCGAAGCCCCGGCCACGGTGCCAGCTTGCAGACAATGCCCTCGGGAGTCAGGCTGCAGAGAACGCCCTGTGCGGCGAGCCTGGAGTGCAATGTCCGGGAGCCATCCAGTGAGCATCTCTCACTCCCGCACCCAGGGTCCCCTGGTGAAAGTGTTGCGGTCCGTTTCGGTGACTCTGGGAATGCTGCATCGTGAAATGTGGTTCTCAAGGAAGCAATGCGTTTCCCCAGACATGGCAGCACTTCCCTCGGACTGGACATGGCTAAACACACAGCTGTGCGGAGTGCCTCTGCTGTGGGTCGAGCAGGCAGTGTGTGACTGGTGCTGGCCTTCACGGGGAAAGGGCTGCTGGTGCAGGACTGAGAGACCTCGGGAATGCTCCAGGTGACCCCCGGATGCCTGAGAACTGCCAAGTCTCTGGCCAGCATCGGTGGAAGACTGCAGCACCCTGTGTAGATAGGCCCAAGCAACTCCGATGCAGAGTTGCTGAAATAAACACAACCCGGGGGCCCCTGGGTGGCTCGGTTGGTTGAGCGTCTGACTCTCGGGCTCAGGTCATGATGTCACCTTTCCTGAGATGGAGTTCCAAGTCGGACTCTGTGCTGATAGTACAAAGCCCGATTGGGATTCTCTCTCTCTCCCTCTCTCTCTCTGCCTTTCCCTCTCTTCTTCTTCAAAATGTGTAACTAAGCATTTAAACATAACCTGTATTTTTTCTTTGCTGTCCTTCAAACACTGACCATTTTTTTTTTTTAACATTTACTTATTTTTGAGAGAGTGCAAGTGGCGGAGGGGTAGAGAGAGAAGGACAGAGTATCCAAAGTGGGCTCTTCGGTGACAGGCTGACAGCAGTGAGCCCGAGGTGGGGCTTGAACTCACAAACCTCAAGATCATGACCTGAGCTGACGTCGGACGCTCAACCGACTGAGCCAGTCAGGTGCCCCCCAATTTTTGTTTTCTTCCCCGGTGGTTAACTTCACAGTCTAGCATGTGAAATGCAGAATTTGGAGACAGAATTGTGCTGAGCTCAAGGGAAGGTAGGTGTCATGCTGGAACCTGCAAGTGATGTGGGTGCAGGCACGGACCAGATTTTGGGTGCCTCTGTGCCTTGGTGTGACCTAGGGTTTTTGTGCAGGGTGTGGAATGGCCGCCTTGTATTAGTGAGACCATCGCTTGTAGGGGGAGGGGAATATACATTAGGAAGATGGATTCATCAGGGTCCTGGGCACCCCAGGGGGTTACATGTTGTGTCAGATTTCCTGTGGGTGGGATCTGCATTCTCATGAGTCTGGGTGGGAGGAGCCACTCTGCCCCTTGTCGCCTTTCTTTCTGGAAGCCAGAAAAGGGAGAAACGTGGCATTACCCTGGAGCTATATGGGGCCGTATTCTAACCTGGCCATGCTCGACTCCTAATTTGGAGCTGGGAATAGGCTCTCAAACCCAACTGTGTCCAGGGACAGCGTGTCTTCACTAGGCCAGGCCAGGCCAGGCCAAGATTTTGGCCATGGTCAGTCTTAGTTTGTGGTGTGGGGACATTCCAGAGACGTGTTGGTTCACTGCATTTGTATGTTCATTCATGCTTCTTCTGAAGCTTGGAAAGATTGTGTTGGTCAGACAACTGAAGGGTTAACAAATAAATTAAAATTAAATTTGTAAAGCAGTTAAAGTATTTCAGGCATTTAGGATTTACAAATTAAGGGTGCGTGGGTGGCTCAGTTGGTTAGGCGTCCAACTTCAGCTCAGGTCATGATGTCCCAGTTTGTGAATTTGAGCCCTGTGTCGGGATCTGTGCTGACAGTTCAGAGCCTGGAGCTTGCTTCGGAATCTGTGTCTCCCTCTCTCTCTGCCCCTCTACTACTGCTCTCTCTTTCTCTCTCTGGGTGGCTCAGTCAGTTGAGTGTCCGGCTTTGGCTCAGGTCATGATCTCATGGCTTGTGGGTTGTCGGGCTCTGTGTGGACAGCCCAGAGCCTGGAGCCTGCCTCACATTCTGTGTCTCCCTCTCTCTCTGCCCCTCCACTGCTCACACTCTGTCTCTCTCTCTCAAAAATAAATAAACATTAAAATTTTTTTTGAGAAAAAAATTACAAATTTAACCTTCCAGAGTTATTGCTAAAACCTACCAGATCTAAAAAAAAAAAGAAAGAGAAAAAGAAAGAGAAAAAGAAAAGAAAAAAAACCCCCAACAAAACCAAAACCCTGCTAGATTTAAATAGAGGACAGAAAATTAAAATACATGGATGGGGAGACTTAATTTTGTTAAGATGAGAATATTACCAAAGCAGGCTACAGAGCCAGTGCAATCCCACTGCACTGCATAGAAAAATCCATCCTAAAATTATTATTTTTAAAAATTTTTATTTATTTTTGAGAGAGAGAGAGTGTGAGCAGGGGAGGGGCAGAGAGAGGGAGATGGAGCATCCCAAGTGGACTCAGTGCTGATAGCAACGTGCCCAATGCAGGGCTCGAACTCATGAATGGTGAGATCATGATCAGAGCTGAAGTCTGATGCTCAACCAGCTAAGCCACCCAGGTGCTCCCATCCTAAAGTTAACATGGAGTCTCAAGGGATCCCAAATAGTCAAAAGAGTTTGAGAGAGAAGCATGCTGGAGGACTTGCATTTCCCAATTTCAAAAGTTACTACAAAGCTACAGTAGACAAAACACGGTAGAACCATCATAAAGACAGATATACAGACCAAAGCAATAGATCAGAGATCCCAGAAATAAAGTCCTTGCATATATGGTCAGTTGGTTTTTGACAAGAGTGCTGAGACCATTCAATGGGGGGAAGGGAAGCAGTTTTTTCAAAAATGGTGTTGAGAAAACTGGATATCCACATGCAGAAGATGAAATTAGACCCCTACCTCACACTATATGCAAAATTAACTCAACACGGATCAAAGACCTAAATGTAAGAGCTAAGATTATAAAACTCTTAGAAGAAACATAGGGGGAAATCTTCCTTGAATCTGACAATGATTTCTGGGATGTGACGCCAAAGTACAAGGAAAGAAGAAAAAACAGATAAATTTGACTTCATAAAAATGAAAAACTTTTGTGCATTGAAGAACACTATAGAGTGAACAGTTAATCTGCAGAATGGGAAAATATTTGCAAATCACATATCTGATGAAAGGTTAATATGCAGAATATACAAAAACCTACAACTCAATAACAAAAAGCAAATAACTGATGAAAAACAGGCAAAGAATAAATAAAAAATAAAGATACAAAAATAGGGGGGCCTGGATGCCTCAGTCGGTTGAGGATCAGACTCTTGGTTTCAGCTCAAGTCAGGATCCCAGGACTGTGGGATCGAGCCCTGTGTCAGGCTCTGTGCTGACAGCGCAGAGCCTGCTTGAGATTCTCTCCCTCTCCCTCTGCCCCTCTCCCCTGCTCGTGTGAGCGTACTCTCTCTCTCTCTCAACAAAACAAAACAGGCCAAGGACCTGCATAGACATTTCTTCAAAGATATGCACATAGTCAGTGAGCACATGAAGTTGCTCGACATCGTTAGTCGTTAGGCAAATGCAAAACCCAAACTGCACGCAATACCATTTCAGACCCAATAGAATGAGTATCACCATAAAAAAAAAAGGGGAAATAACAAATGTTAGTGAGTATATGGATAAATTTGAAATTTGAACTGCGGTATGTTCCTGGAGGGAATGTAACATGGGGCACCTGCTGTAACAAACAGTTTGGTGTTTCCTGAAAATTTAGCCATAGAATTGCCAGGTCCTGCAATTCTCCTAGGTGTGTGCCCCAAATAATGGAAAGCAGGGACTCACACGTATACTTGCCTGTCAATGTTCATTTATATCATACACAATAGCCAAAAGGTGGGAACAACCCAAATAGGCATCGATGGGTAAATAAATAATCAAAACGTGGTGTAAAAACACAACAGAATGGTATCCAGCCACAAAAAAAGAGTGAAGCTTTCACACACGCTACTACGTGGATGAATCTTGGAAACATGCTGAGTGAAAGAAGCCAGAATAGACTGTGTGATTCTACTCACACGGAATGTCCAGACCAGGTAACACCATAGAGACAGCAGATGTGTGGTTGCAGAGGGCATGGTAAGGAGGGGTTGCAAGATGCCAGGTAAGGGGAACGGGGGTTCCTGAGAGGATGAAGTTTTAACATTGACTAAAGTGATGGATGCACCACCCTGTGGGCCCACCGCATTTTAAGGGTGTGAATTGTATGGCACGTGAACTATATCTTAAGGAAATTTTTACAGGAAACAAAACAAAAACTGAAAAGAGATTCGCAAACTGAGTTTAAAAGCCTGAAGGAAGGGGAACCTGGATGGCTCAGTCGGTTAAACGTCTGACTCTTTTTTTTTTTTTTCAACGTTTATTTATTTTTGGGACAGAGAGAGACAGAGCATGAACGGGGGAGGGGCAGAGAGAGGGGGAGACACAGAATCGGAAACAGGCTCCAGGCTCTGAGCCGTCAGCCCAGAGCCTGACGCGGGGCTCGAACTCCCGGACCGCGAGATCGTGACCTGGCTGAAGTCGGACGCTTAACCGACTGCGCCACCCAGGCGCCCCTAAACATCTGACTCTTGATTTTGGTTCAGGTCATGTTCCCAGGATCACAGGGTTGTGAGATAGAGCCCTGCATGGGGCTATGCGCTGAGTGCGGAACCTGCTAGGGATTCTCTCTCTCCGTCTGCCTCCCCGACCCCCCACTCCCTCTCATGTGTGTGTGCAGGCGCGCTCTCTCTCTCTCTCTCAAAAAAAGCAACAGATTTTTAAAATTTATTATTTTTTTTAACATTTATCTTTGGAGAGACAGAGTGTGAGCAGGGGAGAGGCAGAGATAGGGAGACAGAATCTGAAGCAGCCTCCGTGCTCTGAGCTGTTGGCACAGAGCCTGACGTGGGGCTTGAACTCATGAACCATGAGCCGAAGTCAGATGCTTAACAGATTGAGCCACCCAGGTGCCCCCAGGTTTAAAAATTTTAAATACTTTACTGTCTTCAGGCAAAAGTCAATTTATAGATCATTTAATCTGTGTGTAAGAGCACCTTTGAAGGCACCTGAAAACACAGGTCACAGGTCCATGTAAACCATGCGTGGCTGTGGGCACAGGCTGAGCATGGGTTGTGTTCAAATCAAAGAGGGGGCTCAGTGACATGGGGGAGGGAGCTGAGCACACTGGGGGCTAGGTATCCATGGGACCAGAGCATGAGAGGTGGGGGCTGAGGACAGAGTCCGGGCCGGCTGGGCTACAAGTTCTCATGGAGGGCGGGGACCTCCTGACCACAGAACCCCAAACAGAAACCTGAGTGTCGTCCTCAATACCTGCTTCCACATTTGTCTTCCTGGGTGGTCAGATGCATTCTCCTTCCTCTGCCCTTGACCCAGGGCCTCCTCCTTCCTCTCCCCACTCACACCCTGTGCCACTCTGCCCGAGGCGTGATGGGTTTTCGTTCTGCTGAATGCTACTCAACACCTCCCTGACCTGGTGCCTGTGGTGCCCGCCCTGCCCCTCCTTCCTTCACCCCTGCCCAAGGGAGGTCCAGGGCTCTGACCCTTCAGCCGTTCCCTGAGATGAGGAAGCAGGACAAGCGAAGAAAGCAGGGCCCAGGTTCCGGTGAGTTCTCGGGCCCTTGGATGCCTCCAGGCCCTACATTGTGCCACTGGCCTCGCAGACTTGATGCGTGGAGCGGATAGGTCGGCCAGGCCGTGCCCGAGCGTGTGCTTATGTCTGTTTCACGGAGGGGAACGTTGAGGGCGGGAGAATGAAGGCATCCACAAAGCCAGGCCAGCTATCAGCTGGACAGCGCGAGCTGTGTCCACTACCAGAGGTAGGGGAAGGCCCGCTGTCCTCAGGACTCCAAAGTGGGAAGAAAACATCCGACGCGTGGTCAAGCACAGAGACACCTTTATTGGTTCCTGGACCCAAATGGCAGGAGTCTCAGGACTGTCTTCCCTCTCCCTCGGTGCCCCAGCAAGTCAGCCTCAGACCCTCTGGTGCAGGAGCTGTGGCTGGGGCATCAGGCTTGGATCCCTACAGAGGGAAAGGGCTTCCCCAGCCCTGGTACAATGTTCCGGCAAAGACCTTGAGCTGGGTCACATGCCTGCCTCGTGGGTCAAGGCCAGGAGATGGCGTGGGGAGGGCACGGTTGGTGTGTGTCTGGGGAGTGGGCCCTCCACGCAGCAGGGAAGCCAGACCCCCTCCCCCCCCGGAGGATGGCACCCCATCCTGCATCTGTCACGGCAGTTGGCTAAGGCACGCTGGCTGGATCACGTCCTGCGGCACAAGGCCAGAGACGTGCTGGGGACCCTGACCCTCTCCGGACGTGTGGCTGACAGATGCAGCTATTTTTTCCTCCCTGGAGACTGGGAACTGCCCGTACAGTTGTCAGGGGCTGGGGCAGCTCGTTTGGTGGCAGCTCCAGAGTCCTTCTTCGGGGCTGGCCTGTGCTTCTCCTCCTTCCCCGGAGGGGAAGACCGGGGGGAAGGAGGCCTTGAGTGCAGGGCCTGCACGACCCTGATGGCCCCCACTGCGGCGAGGAGCCCCCAGAGCAGGGTGGAAGGCTCCAGGGGAGACAGCTGTCTCCGGACCCAGTGGAGGGCCCGGGCCAGGGTGTTGCTGGAGCTGCGGGCTCGGGGTGGGCTCTTGTCCTGTGGGTGTAGGATTGAGGAAGGTCCGTGGGGACCACTCCTGTGGGGGAGGGTCACCCCTGCCACTTCCCCCTCCCTAACGCCTTCCCACCTGAAGGCCAAACTGTCTGAGCAGCATGTCCAGCGTTGGGTCCCCCAAGGACACTGGTGGGAAGAATTCCTCTACCCACTGGCGTCGCCACCACTGGCTGCAACAGGGCGGGACGTTCAGGGGCTGCCTGAGCTCAGGCCCCAGCTTCCCACTGGGCACCCTGGCCTTACCTCTGCTCCCCAGGATGTGAGAACCAGTACTTGTAGCGCTGGGCCCGCAAGTAGGTGGGTGGCTGCTTGTGGAAGGGGTACTTAGTCACGTCGTTCTGGACGAGGCGGATCACTGCCAGGGAGTGGGCTCAGCACAGCCAATGTTCTCTCGGCCCCACCCTCCCCTTCACACACACCCTGCCCCCACCAGACCCTACCCTTCCCATGAGCCACCCCCAACCCCCCACGGGGTCTCACCAGGCTCCTTGCCCTGCAGCAGGCGCAGGACCAGGCCCGTGAACCAGGGGCTGTGAGAGTGTGGGCCCAAGGCTGCGAACCACATCTGCCAGTCGAGGCGGGGCTGGTGGGGCGCCACGATGGGGGGTGGCCGGCTCACGTTCCCGGGCTTGTACATGAACTCGATCTCCTGCCCGGCAGAGCAGGTTAACACAACTCGCTGGACTGGATGGACCCTCCCCCTGCCCTCTGCAGGTCCCTCCCTGCCTCGTGGGGCCCGAGGGAGCATTTACCACCCAGCGGTGCCCGTCATAGCTGCCCTCCAGCACCACTTCGGGCCGCCCACCCAGACCGGTCATCCGGCGGAAGAGGCCGTAGGAGTTAGCCAGCTGTAGGTGCTCTACGGTGCCGAACAGGCGGTGGGCCCCAGTCCAGAGTCGCCCGTGGGTTGAGGGTTCCATGTAGGAGTATGGCACCTAGAGGCAGGTGGGCGAGGCTCAGTGCTGCCCCTCCGGACCCCACCCTCCTCCCCGAGTGCTACCCACCAGGCTGATCACAAACAAGGCCACCGTGGCAGTGCCGAAGATGAGCAGCTGGACTGCAGTGCAGAGCCTCCTCGGCCACCCTCGCACCTGGGTCCACCTGGGGGGCGGGGGACCCGAGTGCTGTCAGGCCTGCCCTGCGCAGCTCTGCCCCACCCCCTCGGGCCACGTACCTCCAGAGGGCAGTCAGCAGTTCCCAGGTGAGGGAGGCCACCCCCAGCCACATGGTGGGCAGGGTCACCGTTTTCAGCCACTGGGAAAACTGGTGGAAGGTAAAAGCTGCAGAGGGAAAGGGGTGTGAGGAGGGACGGTCCAGCTCTGCCCTCTGGTCCCCCCAGCTGGCACTCACTGGTTCTGGAGTGGACAGCATGCTGCTCCCAGTCGACTTCCAGGCCGAAGTAGTGCACGGTACCATAGGCTAGCAGCCCGTAGATGGTGAATTCCAAGAGCAGAGACAGCACAGCCAGCAGCGTCCTGGGCCAGGCTGTTGAGCAAGACAGTCATAGTCTTGGGCTGGGGCGGAACTAGAGCAGGGGTCACTTGGGGGGTGGTGGAGGGAAAGAGACTTGCTGGTGGGCGGTTGGGCTGAGAGCGTCTGGCCGTCTGGGACAAGCTGACACTCACAACTGGCTGTCTTTTTGCAGTGGCTGTTGCCAGGTGTAGCAGTCAGGTGCCCATCATCCAGAAGAGCGGTGGTGAGCACCAGCGTGAGCAGGTTGAAGAAGTTATAGTTGCCAGTGATGATAATGAGGACTTGCAGCAAAACCTGGGGGAGGGTCTGCACTGAGAGTTCCTGAGGCCCACCCCCTTCCTGGCCCTTCAGAGCCTGCTTCAAGCCCCGCGGCACCCTGTGCCTAGGTCTCTCCTGCAGGCATCCCACCCCCCTCATCATCCCCGGGCCTGTGTTATGGTCTCACTCCACTGTCCTCTACCCCCTGCTCATACCTTCCATGGCTCCCACCACCTGGAAGAAACCCAAGCTCAGCATGCCTCGTGCAGCCCTTCTGCACCTGCCTCTGCTGACCTCACTGGCGTCTTCTAGGGTCGCCACAGCCTTGCCCCACAGGCAATGCCTTTTCATCCTGGATCAGCCTGTCCCTCCACCCACCGGGCCTTCCGGACTGCTTGCAACAGCCACCCGATCCCAATGGGACCCGCTGGGCAGTGCTGAGGAAGGCCACCTCCTACTTTCCTGACGGCTGAGGTCCCCACCCACCTGAGAGTAGAAAGCTGCCAAACGCAGGCGGCGAACAGGGGCGAAGAACAGGGGGGGCACTGCGATCTCAATGAGGAAGGTGGCCACCACACATAGTTTGTGCAGCCAGACGGGCAGGTGGTGGGTGAACCAGGAAGCAGGTGTGGGCAGGCACTGTGTCTCGTAGTGGTAGGTGAGTGCTGCAGGTGATAAATGGGTGGTCGGGGCTGGGCAGAACCCCCAAGACTGCCCCAAAGTCCAGGATGGGACGCTTACCAGTAAGCCCCCACCAAGCGGGGCAACGGCTGGTGAGCTTGACCACACCCGAGGCAAACATGAGGCGAAACAGCAGCCAGCGGACCAGCCAGAAGGGGAGGTCTTCGTGGGGCAAGGCCCCTGCCAGCCCGCCCTGGGGGGCCTGCTTATGGCGGTGGCGCGGTCTCAGGGGGGCCACCAGCACGGCCAGGAAGCCAGTCTCCAGCAGCAGGGAATCCCTATGGGAAGAAGGAACAGCACAAAGGGCCCCTCCCCATCAAGGCTGTTCCCCTCAGAGGGTCCTCCCTGGAGAGGCAAACATATCCTGCTCCACCCCATCCCCTGCAGCCCCACACCCAGGAGTCACTCACCACTGGAAATAAAGAAACACCTGGCCCACCTGCAGGGAGAAGGGTTGTCAGGGAGGCGGGGTGGGGGGGGGTGTCTGCAGAGGCAGACAAGGCAGAGACAGGGGTGAGCGGGAGGGTGGACAGGGCTGGAGAGAGTTGGTGACATGGGTCCCAGTGGTGCGGGGGGGGGGGGGAGCGGGCAGCAGGCAGCCCCCACTTGCCTGGTAGGCCGACAGGTAGGCAGCCCAGAGCAGCAGGTAGACGAGGAGGGTGCGCAGCTGGCGCAGCAGCAGCGCACCCAGGGCCAGCAGGGTGCCCAGCAGGCTCAGCAGCTCCAGGCCCTGCGTGGTGTCTAGCCCGAGCTGCGGAGCCTCCCACAGCAGGGTCGGGGTCTCCCACAGCTGCTGCCAGCGCCCCTTGCCCTGTGGCCTCAGCGTCTTCCGCGCAGGTAGGATGCCCTCGGCACCATACAGGCCTGTGGGAGTGCACATCAAGGCCAGGGCCCGGACACTGTCCCCCAAGGCTAGACACCCCCCACCAGTCTGGGCCCACAGGACCCACCCCTTCCCCCAACCTAGGTCAGGACCTGGAGACTCTTGCAACCGGGTGAGAACCTGATCTCCAACCCCTCCCAGATCAGGCCCCAGAAGGTCTACCGGAATTCCCAAGTCAGGACCTCCCGCCCAACGGAGAGAGTTCTCCTCTCTTCCAGGTCATATCTCCTAACTGCCCCACCAGGTCTGCGCCCACCCCCCTCAGAATTCTGCCCCGGCGCCAAGTCAGAACCTGCACACCCTCAAACCTCCCCAAGCCCCCCCGCGGCCCGCAGGACATGAACCGAAGCCCCTACCCCAGGCACCGAGGCCTGGACGTTACTCCCTCCCCCAGTCAGCGGAGTGTCGGGCGGAGAGAGGAGGGGACGCAGGGCGCGGGCCGGGAGGTGTCCCACCCTCGGCGCCCTCACCCGGGATCTGCGTGTAGAGGGACGCGAACGCGAACATGAAGACGGCGGCCACGCCCTGAAGGAAGAGCTGTCGCGGGAGCCGGGAGCCCGCCATGTCCGCTACGCGGCCGGCCGGAGAACAGCCCTCGGGCACGCCCGGCCCCGCCCCGCCCCGCCCCGCCCCGCCCCGCCGGCCCCGCCCCGCCGACCCCGCCTCCAGCACCAACTGCGGCCCTTCCGGCGCGCTCCTGCAGCGCGGCGTCGGGGTTCGCTCTCGCCCGCTGCGGCCGCGTGCGTCATAGATGTGCGCGCGGCGTCACGCGCTACGTCCTTACCCTGGGCGGGAACAGCAAAATGGCGCCAGAACTAGTGGCGGGCTGAGGACGCTGGCTCCCCTCGAAGACGGCCCTGCGGTCCCCGGGCCGCCCCGGCCCCTTCCGGACATGGAGGACGTGGAGGCGCGCTTCGCCCATCTACTGCAGCCCATCCGCGACCTCACTAAGAACTGGGAGGTGGACGTGGCGGCCCAGCTGGGAGAATATCTAGAGGAGGTGAGTGCCGTCCCGGGGAGTGGCGCGGGGCGGGGCGGCGGGCGGGGGGCTGCTGGGCGGCCCCGCCCCGCCTCCTCGTCTGTGTCCGTCTGGCGCTGTCCTCAGGCTCGTTTCTTTTTTTCCAAATCCATCTCTGCCTCTGGAAGTCATCCCTTATTAAATTAGCCTGGAGTTGTCATCACAGGTCGCTACCTGTTCCAGAGCCGTGAAATGGATTTCATGGGTGGTGACAAGCATTTTTCTGTAATGTAACAGAATAGACTAGAATTTATGTGCGTGTTTGGGTATTTGAGACAGCTGGATCACGGTGAAAGAGAGTTTCTTATCTTGGGTTCTGAAACCAGTTTCAAGCTACTGTCATGTTCTACTCGTCAGCATTTGGTCTTTATTTACTTGACATACGAGTCTAGTCCTTGTTAATGTGCTGTCTGCTCCATTTCTGTACTTCGCTTTCACATTGCAGCTCACTTGGACTGCGATCAACAGTGACGTCTATCCTGGCAAATTCAAGGGACGCTAGAAGTGTCACCTTATTCAGTTCAGTAGCATTTGTTGGGCTGACCACTCCTTTTTGGATACAGATTTATGTGCTCTGATTTTTTCTCCCCATGTTATTTGCTTACTATTTCTTTGCTATTTAAGTGTTTAGCTTCTCTGGGCAGGGCCTGGGCCATCTTCTGTATCTCCCTTAAATAATCTCACTTGTTTCCCTGATTTTAAATATCATCTGTATGAGGACAACTCTCAGATTTATGTCTTCATCCCAGATCTTTTTTCTTTTTCTTTTTTTTTTCTTTTTAGACAGCACGAGGTGGGGGGAAAAGCAGAGGGGGAGAGAGAAAGAGAAGAGAAAGAGAAAGAATGTTAGGCAGGCTCCACACTCAGCATGGAGCCTAACTTTTTGCTCAGTCACACGATCCTGGGATTATGCCATGAGATGCTCAACCAACTGAGCCCCCCCTGGCCCCCCAGCAGATCTTTTTTTCTGAATTTATTTTGTATATCCAGCTGCTTACCTTTGACATTCCTCTTAGACATTCCACAGAAGCATCTCAGTTTTTTTTTTTTTTTTTTTAATGTTTACTTATTTTGAGAGCAGGGTAGGGGCAGAGAGAGAGGGAGAGAGAACCCAAGCAGGCTCTGTGCTGTCGGTGCAGAGCACCATTTGGGGCTCAAACTCGGGAACTGGGAGGTCATGACCTGAACTGAAACTGAGAGTCAGACACTTAACTGAGCCACCCAGGTGCCCCAAGCATCTCAGATTTAATACATTAAAGTGGAGCTTTAGATTTTTTTGCCCTAATCTCGGTCTTCCTGATCTTGCTAAATAGCACTCCTGTTCAACAAAAGGTGAGAACTAAAAGCTGTTTTAGTGAAACTCGGTGAATTCTGTCAGTGGCACCACCAGAATTTCCCTTGAATTCATCTGTTTTCTACCTGGCTCAGATTCATGTAAAACCTTCCTTCCTAGGCTCTGTAACAGCTTTTTTTGGCCCCATCCGATTCACCCTCCATCCAGTAGCAAGTGTGACTGCAGTGGCGCCTCAGAGGCTTCTGTGCTAAGACTGAAGCGCAAGCCTCCTTTTCCGAATCTGGCCTTGCTGACCGTTGTAGCCTCGTCTTGAGCTCCTCTCCACCTGTTCTTTAGAGCCAATCAACCTACAACACTGGGGCTTATTTATTTATTTTTAAGTTTATTTATTTAATTTGAGATAGAGAACCAGCAGGGAAGGGGCAGAGAGAGAGGGCCACTGAGGATCCGAAGCAGGCTCTGTGCTAACAGCAGACACTCACCGACTGAGCCAGCCAGGTGCCCTCCCCTCCTTTTTTTTTAATAAGGAACTTTATTTATTTTGTTATTATTTTTTAGTTATCTCTACACCAAACCTGGGCTCAATCTCAGGACCCTGAGATCAGGAGTTGCATGCTCTACCGACTGAGCCAGCCGGGTGCCCCTGGAGCTCGTTCCTGACTGAGGGTCTTGGTATTTTCTGTTCCCACTGGGGAATATTCTTCACCCATTTATTTTTATGATTAACCACCTCTTATCCTCTATGTCTCAGGTTAAACGTCAGGTGAGCAGCCTGTTTAAGATAGTTGTCACAGTACCTTATGTTCTTTAGGATGTTTATCACAAGCTCTTCTTTAACTTGTTCACTTGTTTAACTCTGCTAGGGCAGGAACCATGTGTATACTCTGTTCCCTTTGCATAATAATAATAGAATGCCTGGCATATAGTAGGGGGCATTGCATATAGTAGGGGGCATAGAATAAGTGTTTGTTGGATGAATGCTTGATCTACTGATCTACCTTCTCTGCTTGGACACCTGGACTGCTGAGAAAATGCAGAGTTGTGCTGGGTGGGGCTACTGTGAATTCAGGTTTCCACATTGGTCAGGGTGCCTGGGGATGCTTGGTAGATCTACTTCCTGGCTTGGTCAGCTCCCTTCCTGCTTTTGTTTGCTGTTCCAGACCTTCTCTGCCCTTTAAAGTCCTGATTCCCTGCTTCTTGTTTTGTCTTTTTCCTCCTTTCCTTTTCCATGCAGCTACCAGAAAGTTCTTTTTTAAAACACATCTTATCACGTTGCTACTCTCGCAGAGCACCATTTGGGGCTCGAACTCAGGAACTGGGAGATCATGACCTGAACTGAAACTGAGAGTCGGACACTTAACTGACTGAGCCACCCAGGCTCTTTCATCCGTTTATTTTTTTGTTTGTTGTTGTTGAGTGTCTGCTGTATGCCAAGAATCATGTGAAATCCTAAGAAAACAGTGGCAAGCAAACAGTAGTCCCTGCTTCACCCTTGTAGGAGAATGGATCCTGAGGAAGTAACGACACAGGGTCGTTGGAACAGGCATTAGTTCTACAGGGAGGTTAAGAGATAGGCTCACAGTCCTAATAGGTGGCAGAGCAGAGGCCACTGTCCTCGTCACTGTGTCTTTGTGCAATCACAAACATGAGAGGTTCAAAAGAAAAGTTGAGGGCTCCACGAAGAGTTTATGTGGGGGACTGAACTTTGTTTGCGATGAAAGGAGTTGCCTAGTCAAATGAGCTGAAGAATGTTCCACGTGGAGAGAAGATAGGTTCCGAGGTTGTGAGGTGGGAAAGTGCTTGGCTCCATGGGGGACCTGGAAAGGTAGCCCTGTGTGACTGCCGTGCAGCGAGCAGGGGAGGGTGGGTAGCTGCAGAGGGAAGCTGGTCAGCCTGCGAGGCTCTGTTTGCGATTTGGGTTTTTTCCCTGAGAGTGACAGAAAGCCATTAGGGTTCTGAGTGGAGTGAGGTAATTCTGCCTTGTGTCTGCAGACAAGCGCTGGCTTGTCGAGAGTAGGCTGGAAGGGAGTGAAGGCGGGGGGAGAGCCCAGTTAGTGCCGAGGGCCGGGCGAGAGGTGGGGCCGGCTGAGCAAGAGCCACAGCCACTGTGGAGAGGAGCAGACAGTTTAGTCGAAGTGGAGCATGGAATTGGCAGGGAACTTGGCATAGGTTGGATGGGGAAAATGAGAGAAGACAGGAAGGAGCTGAGACTTGCGGGTTTTTGGACGGGTGGTGGGGGGGGCGGATATCGAGAGTTCAGTGTGGGCCCGTCCGATACAAATTTTGGTTAAGACATCCAAATGGTGTTTGAAGAAGGCAGCTGGACATACGGATTTAGGCTTAGATGGGAGGTTCAATCTGGAGCATGCATTTGGGAGTTGTTAGAAAGTGGATGGAGTGTGAGGTCCTGGGAGTGGGTGAGCCAGCCTAGGCTGAGAAGAAGAGGGCCTGGGTGGCCCGGCTACCCTCTGCTTCATAGTCCCTCCTTTCAGGGAAAGCCCTTCACTTATTTCCAGAATGTTTGCACTCTGTCAGACTCTCATGTTTCACTGACCTGAAAAACTCCCTCTATCCTTCAGGAACTGGTAGAGGTGGTCCCTGGGTGGTGTCCTCCTAGACTCCCTCTCCATAGTGTCTTACGTCTGACCTTGCTCCCCAACACGCCCTGTGCTTTGGCCATGTTTGCGTGATACTCATTTTCCTAAATAGCGGACTCCCGGGTCAGCTAAGTGCCTTTGTGGGAGTGGTTGCTCTTCCTAAAAGGCCTCTCCTTTCATCTGCCTGGGGAGTGTGTCTTTCAGGCTTAGCTCTGATGTCAGCACTTGGTTCGTTCATGAGACATTTACTGGACACCAGCGTCAGGCCGTGAGGTAAAGGCTGCAGTTGCCCTACAGGGAGGGAGAAGTCCCTGGCGTCCAAGCCAGGCGTCCGAGCCACACTGCTGGGTTCACACGGGGCACAGCTGGGGGCAGGTGTCCTAGGCACGTGGAAAGCAAAGGCAGAACTTGAAAAAACATGTTGGGCTTCAAAGTGCTGTTTGCTGAGAGACGTGCAGGAGAGGGGCCAGGTTCTGGGGAGCCCTGGCTTCAGCATGGAGAGAGAAAGTTTGGGGACATTTGGATGTGTTGGGGTTGCTCTAAGCACAGTCCCGCAGCTTAGGGGAGAGTGTTGCCGCAGATGGGTCTGGGACTTGTTGGCATGTGGTCTGTGGACACTGACATTCAAGGGGTGGTAGGAGCTGGGGCTCGGGAGGTTAGGGGTTGCAGAGGAAGGAGGGGGACTCGCTTGTGTTTCCTTAGTTTCTGCTCAAAGGATTGAGGCCCAGAGTTCTGTCTCTGTCTTCCCCACCCCTGAGGTTCCCCTTTCCTTCTCGCAGGGTGAGGGATCTTCCCGCCCGATTCTGTCCAACTTGTGCCTTGACTTAGATGGGCTCAGTGCGGAGCGTCTCCAGGGAGAGACTCCCGTGCAGCTCTGGCCGTTTGTGGCTGATACACTCCAGGGGCCTTCCTTTTCTAAACTAGTAGGTCTGAGAGGTTACAGGAGGTAGGAGAAATCACAGAGGCCCGCCTCCTCACTCCAAGCAGAGCCAGAGTGCCGGGAGGAGGCAGGGGCGCTGGGTGAGCTCTTGGGGAGAAGCGTACCCAGGTTTTGGCTTCCCGACGCCCTGGTGTTGTGTTTTGCAGCTGGACCAGATCTGCATTTCTTTTGATGAAGGAAAAACCACCATGAACTTCATTGAGGCAGCGCTGCTGATCCAGGGCTCTGCCTGTGTCTACAGTAAGAAGGTGGGCCCATCTGGCTGCTGCTCTTGCCATTGCAGCGTCTGGTGGGACTGAGCCTGACTGTCTTGCTGGGGCAGATGGCAGGCTCACCCCTGTCTCTTACCTTCCTCGCCAGCACCTCCTGTGTCCCTCTTCCTCAGCACCTTTTCATACAGCTTGGATTTATAATTGAACAATTATAACTGGGGAACAGTCTTGGATTTATAACTGCAGGGCCTGCTGCTAATGCTAAACATCCAGTGGTACACAGGAGAGCCCCATGCAGCAAAGAATGATCCAGTCCAAACTGTCAGTAGTCCAATCGTCCAGAACCCCACGTAGAATAAGAGGAAAAGCAGGATGAAGCGAGCATCCTGAGAAAACCAGTGTTTAGGAAGTGCCTACAAGAAGGAAAAGTGAGAGAAAGGTAAACCAAGACAGTGTCCTGGAAGACAGAGCAGTAGAGAATTTTAAGGGGGAAGAAAGAAGACCGTAAGACCCAAAATGTTGAGTTCAGTGAATTGACCCACACCGGAAAGGTTTTCAGGTGTCCAGTGGGTATCCTGGAAGGTCACCAGGGGTTTTAGGGAGAGAAGGACCAGACTGTGGGCTGGGGAGAGGTGTGGAGACATGGCGTGACCCCTTTGGGGGAGAGGTCACTGGAAGAGGGGGGACAGCGAGGAAAGCAGCAGTCCTCCGTTCAGGCTGTGGTCCATCTCATGCCCAGCTCCTGGACACCATCTGCACTGGTGAAATCAGAACTGGGCAGGGGGCAGGTATCAGTGACAGCCAGCGCTGAAGGGTGGGGGTGGGGCGGCGGCTGCAACAGAATCCCAGAAGAGATAGTTGAGGAATGGGTCAGGACCATGGATTGACAAGCCTGCCTCGAAAAAAAGAAAAGGCACCTCATCTCAGGATTCTGGAGGAGGAAGTCAGTATTGATCCGCAGAAGTTGGACACAGGCATTTGGGGAGTTACTGCCAAGGGCCCCAGTTTTCGTAGTGGAGAATGTAAGTCAGCTGTTAAGAATCAGCTACTACGTAGGAAATTTGGTGAAAGTTCACAATGCTTGCTGAGGGGAATGCACACGAAAGACTGACAGAAGGCACAGACGGTCCGCGCATCTTGCTGTCTGCAGGGGCACGTTTTCCTCCAGCAGTGCGTAGCCATCCCCTAGGGGGGAGCACGGAGAAGTGCTCAGAATTGAGCGGACTCGGCATTGGCGGTGTAGTGGGTGGGAGGAAGACAAAAGGTAAGAGTTCAGAACTGTGTTAAGGAACTTGATAATGGGGTCCAAACTAGAGAAGGGCAGTGAGCCATCTACATTCAGTTCTAATGCACAGGACACGGATTTATCTCTGGGCACCATAAGTTATTAAGACAGTTCAAGATTTCGCTGGTTACGTCAGATTCCTACATCCTGTATTTGTCCTGAGAAGGAATGTCTGCAAGTGACTTTGAAAGCAAAACGTGAGGTGACAGACGGAGAGAAGTGTGGTGAAGCAAGTGTAGTGAAACGTTGACGAAGTCTGGGAGGTGGGGGGGAGTGCGAGCTCTAGACGAGCACTGCCCAGCAGGACTTCCTGAAATGATGGACGTGGTCTGTGACCTGTGCCGTCAAAGACGGTAAGTACTTGCCACACGTGACGACGGAGGCCTCGAAAGGTGGCCGGTGTGACTGAGCAATTCTGAGTTTTACTGACTTTCAGTGAACTTGAATTTCAAATTGGTTGACTCACACGTGGCTAGTGGCAGTGAGAATCATGCATCCCTGGGTACAAATCCCAGACCTACCCCTGATCCAGGCGACTTTCTCTCGGTTTATCCTACTATCAAACGGGAACAGCAGTGACACCTAATTCAGACAGACTAGACGGGAAGAAGCACGAACACAATTCTGTATGTGAACAAACACTTGAAACGGGTAGTGCTTTTTGGTCCTAATAAATGGGGCCCCTGTGATGAGGGGGCACCACCTCTTGCGCTCACCATTGTGTCCAGTGTCTAGTGCAGAGCCCCGTACATAAGAGAAGCGCAATGAACGTTTGTTGCATTAAAAAAAAAAAAAAAAAAAAGGCAGGGCCAAGAAGAGGGGTTGCGTGTGCTCTGGGGTGGTGTCATCCCAGAGGGAAAGACCCAGAGGTGGTACACACACGCCCTGCTGGTCAGCCTCGGAAATCCTGACTGTTACCCTGTGACGGGGCAGGCAGGGACTCACGGGCTTCCGGAGATGGGGCGGTGGTGGCCCGAGCCTGCGGGCGGGGCGGGAAGGAGCTGCCGTGGGTGTCGGGCAGGAGCAGCACGGCGACGGGCCGGGGGGCCGCACGCAGGCCGGCGTGCAGGGACTGAAGACGGTCAGAGCTGGGTGACGACGGCCGTTCCTGTGGCTGCATGCAGCGTGGGGACGGAGGACGAGGAGAGAACCACAACCGATAAGACGTGCTCGTGTGATTGGAGAGGCCACTCTAGCAGCCACGTGGGCGGGACTTGTGGTGCCGGAGGGTTTCGAGGGGACGGTGGGCTTCTCTGTGCACACGCTCGTCTCTGCGTCTCTGGTAGGCTGCTCCTTTCCGCGTCCTCACCGTCTGCTTCTGGTCACCAGGTGGAGTACCTGTACTCGCTGGTCTACCAGGCTCTCGATTTCATCTCTGGCAAGAAGTGAGTACTGGTGGTCTGAGCCAGCAGGTGGAGGCCTGAGTGTCTGCCCTGCCTGCAGCCTCTCAGACACCCATGCACTGATTCTCCCTCAGGCGGGCCAAGCAGCTGTCCTCGGTGCGGGAACAGGGGGCGGATGGGGACGCCAGTTCCGAGGCCCCCCAGGAGGCGGACGACCAGGTGAGATCTATCGGGTGCGTGGCCACTGCCTGCTGTGCACTTGCCAGGCGCTGCTCCTGAGCTGTGTCTCCCCACAGTTCCTGTCGCTGGATGACCTCCCTGACTCCCGTGCTAATGTGGATCTGAGGAACGACCTGCCTCCCCGTGTGAGTCCCCCTCCCTCTGTGGGGCTGCCTTTAGCTGATGGGGGTGTTGGAAGGTGTCCTCCCATACGGTTTCCCACATGGAGCCGTGGGGCCTGTGGCTCACCCACTCTTGGCCTCCACGCAGGAGATCCTCATCGTCCCTCTCCTGCCCATGGCCCTTGTGGCCCCTGATGAGATGGAGAAGAATGTTAGCCCCCTGTACAGGTACTGGCCTCAGCTTGGCTGAGGGGAATCAGATAAGGGGAGAGGGCTGCTTGGGAAGGGTCTCTGCAGTGGCTGTGTTTCTGCCAGCACAGCTGTCAGGGGGAGGTCCTGGCCAGCCGGAAGGATTTTAGGATGAACACATGCACCGCCCACCCCAGAGGAGCCTTCATGTTGGAGCCGGTGGGCATATCCCCAACGGAGACACTGCTGCCAAGGAACCAGAAGGGTGAGGGCTTGGATGTGGGGGCCGGGTGGGAAGGAAGGGACTTCTGGGCTGGACCCCTTGTCGGGTCCCCTGTGCCTGCCAGCTCTGGTCCTGCCTCCCTCCCCGGGTACCTGCTGTGAGGATAGGTCTGCCAGGCCACATCCCCTCTGCCCCCTCTTTGCCCATAGCTGGCTCGGCCCCGGGGTGCCCGAGTCCTGTGACGGGTCTCTGCTCTCCTTCCCCTGCCCTGGCTCTGCTGGGCCCCTGGGAGGGGCCTCCTGGAGGAAGGGGCTGGGCTGACCCTGTCCCGTCCCCCATCTTTCGCAGAGGCTGAGGGGGCTGAGGAGCAGCCAATGGAAGTCTGTGTGTGCAGTTCCGTCCCCGCGCTCAGCGCCTCCCAGGAGCCAGGTGAGAAGAGAGCACCACGGTGGACTTGCGGGGTTGGGGTGGGGAGATGGGGCTCTGCGTGGGGCCGTGCTCCGCCGCCCCAGGGGTGAGGTGTGGGGAGCAACGAAGCCTGGCTTCTTTGCCCCTGGACCTAGGCCTCCCTCCCCACCTTGGCCTCACTGCGCCGTCTTGGTCTCGTGACTGTCCTCGGGCCGTTCTCGGGCCCGTGAGGTTTGGACCTCGCCCTGGGCACACATGGACGGCAGCCTTTCAGGAGGAAAACTGGTAAAACGAGCCAAATGAAACCGTGGCCTGGCGAGAGGCGTGGTCATACCACTCCGGGTCTAACGGGTGGGGCTGAGTGAGGGACTCGGCCTTGCAGGCTCTCCGGGGTGTTGGCCAAGGCCAGCCTCCCATCTGCTGTCTGGCCTTGGGCTTCTCGGGGCTGACCGGTCTCTTGCTCCCCGGCCCAGGTACCTCTCCGGAAGGCCCGCTGCCTGGAGGTGGTGAGGAGGATGAGGACGCAGATGGGGCAGTGGAGCTCCCTGAGCCCATGGCCCCCGACGTCCCTCCAGAGCCCCAGGAGCCCAGGAGCCCGCAGCAGGTGGGGGCCCTGCGAGGCCTGCGAAGGCCCCACACTCCGGTGGGATAGGTGGGCCCGGGGGCTTTGCCCTTTCGGGTGGTGCCTTCTACATCTTTCCTCTTTCCGATCAGAATGGCTGCTGCTCCTTAGAGAGGTGGCCTAGGGTTCAAGGGTCTGAGCCCCGTGGTGATGCTACCACCTAGCATGGCAGCTGGTCTCCCAGGCTGACTCCCGAGATCGGGCTGGTGGGAGGGGATGGGCTTTGGAGGCTGTCGCTGCCCCTTCCACCCCCGAGGGTTGGCTTTGTGTTCCTGCCTGGAGCTCCAAAATCTTTTTATTAGAACAAAAATCCTGATACATATAGGAAAAACGTTAATATTCGTTAATTTTGATTGGTACATACGTGGATGTTTATTGCAGTCTTTTTTTTCTTTTTTGGTATCTTTTAAAGGAAAAAAACAGTACCCCATTTTACTAGTTTACTAGTTTGTGTGTTCTAAAATTTTTTCTAGAGTGTTTGTTTTCCTTAAGAGGGTCCTTCTGCAGGGTTCTTGGTGTCCGACCCTAGAGCAGACTACTGGGGTGCCCCAGCCTTGGGTGGAGGAGGGGAGAGGCATCCCTGGGGCTGTTTCTTTGCAGAGTGCTGCCCAGCCCAGCAGGTGTGTGCTGCGGGAGCGACGGGAGCCTATGTCCCTGCTGAAGGTGAGGGTTAGTGGGGCTCAGACCCTCCCCGGCAAGGAGGATGTGCTTTGGGGCTCTGCTGCCCGCCCCGCACTCCTGCTAGCTTTCAGAGCTCCGGATGCCTGGGCTCCTAGCTGGAGGCCCTTTGTGCTGGCTCTCTCTTGCAAGGAATCTTCCTTGCCCCAGAAATCGAATCCCCTCTTCTGCTGCTCTGGGGAACCTCTCTCTCTGGTGGGTCACCCTTGGGTCCTGGATTGAATGTGGCCAGCCCTTCTCTGTGTCTGGACTTCTGGGGGGAAGATGTACATCCCCTGCTCCTACCCCAGGGTCTGCTTGTACTCTTTGCTCAGGAGACCCCAGACCCCTGGCAGAGCCTGGACCCCTTTGACTCCCTGGACGCCAAGCCCTTCAAGAAAGGTAATTGGGTGGAGGGACACCTTCACTCGGGCACCTGTGGCTGGGTTCTCCGGAGCACTAGTGGTAGATGAGGGTGGGGGCTGTGCTGCCTAGTGCGGTCTGCACTTGCTCCTCGGGCTTGTGGGTGCCATCATCCGCCCCAGGGCCTTTAGTTGTGCACTGAGACGTAGCCGTTTGCCCCCAGGTAGGCCCTACTCTGTGCCCCCCTGTGTGGAGGAGGTTCCAGGACAGAAGCGCAAGAGGAAGGGTGTCGCCAAGCTGCAAGACTTCCACCAGTGGTACCTGGCTGCTTGTGAGTGGGTGTGGTGGGGCCGGGCCAGGGCAGGAGGGTCCGCGTGCAGCTCACGGGGACTTGGCTCGGTTCCTACTGACCAAATTCTCTCGAAGATGCCGAGCACGCTGACAGCAGGAGGCCCCGGCGAAAGGGCCCGTCCTTTGCAGGTGAGGTCAGGGTCATGTGCGCACTCTGCTGAGTGCCTGCCTCCCCTCGGCCTGGGGGCACCCAAGGCTCTAGGTGGACTGGGGAGGGGGGCTGGGCAGGGCGTGGGAGCTCCTCTTACAAGGGCTTTGTGTGTAGACATGGAAGTCCTGTACTGGAAGCACGTGAAGGAGCAGCTGGAGACCCTCCGGAAGCTGCAGAGGAGGGAGGCAAGTACTGGCCACTGTCTGGAGCCCGCGTGGTCCCAGGTGGGAGACAGCAGTGTGCCTCATAGATGCTGTCTGCACACAGATGGCGGAGCGGTGGCTGCCGAGGCCTGAGGAGGGGCTGTGGCCTGTGGAAGAGGACCGCCTGGAGGATTCCCTGGAGGATCTGGGGGCGGCAGGTGGGAGCCTACTGGGATGGGCCGGGGTGGGGGCTCAGCATCCGCTGCCAGCCAACCTGCCTCCTCCTGGGCTTCTCTGTCTGCCAACAGATGACTTTCTAGAGCCTGAGGAGTATGCAGAGCCTCAGGAGGCAAAGCCTGGGGAAGCCGCAGACCTGGGTAGGTCTGAGAGTGAGCTGCTGGCCCTGGGGGGGGGGGGGGCTGAGGACAGTGGAGGGGGGAAGGGGTGTGGCCTGTGGCCACAGAAGCTCATAGCTGCCCCTTTCCCAGAAGCAGAGGCCGTGCCGGCATCCCTGAGCTATGAGGAGCTGGTCCGCAGGAATGTGGTAGGTCCCAGTCAGAGCAGGTGGGGGCGCTGGGTGCGGGGCTCCTGCACAGAAGGTGGCAGCTCCTGGTCCCGCCCTAGGAGCTCTTCATCGCCACGTCTCAGAAGTTCGTGCAGGAGACGGAGCTGAGTGAGCGCATCAGGCACTGGGAGGACACCATCCAGCCGCTGCTCCAGGAGCAGGTGAGGGAGGGGTTGGGCCAAGCCCTGACTGACAGCTAGGGACTCCCCTGCCGCCTGCCTGGGTTTTGCCCCGGGATCTTGCCCCTCTTTCTTGCAGGAACAGCACGTGCCCTTTGACATCCACACCTATGGGGACCAGGTGGTCTCAAGGTTCAGCCAGCTCAACCAGTGGTGTCCCTTTGCGGAGCTAGTAGCTGGCCAACCTGCCTTCGAGGTGTGTCGCTCCATGTTGGCCTCCCTGCAGCTGGTGAGTGGCCTGGGGAGCCTGGGAGGGAAGCGGTCCCCGACTCTGCTGACACCTTATCCCTGTAGGCCAACGACCACACAGTGGAGATCACTCAGCAGCCGGGGCTGGAGGCAGCTGTGGACACCATGTCCCTGAGACTACTCACCCACCAGCGGGCCCACAAGCGCTTCCAGACTTACGCTGCCCCCTCCATGGCCCAGCCTTGAGTGGGGAGCCTTGACGCTGACGGGTGGGCTCTGGAGCTCCGTCCCCCGTGGGTGCTGGGCATCGCGTCTGCTCACTCGACCCTTGTTTCCTGGCTGGCCCAGCCCAATAAAATGGTGTTGCCATCCCACTTAGTCTTAAAAAACACTCCTGCGCTGTGCAGGCAAAGGGCTGCGCTTCCCTGCCGTGGCCTCCTGGGGCCACCGACGACGCAGACCACAGGCACACAGCTCCATCACACCCTCTTTAATGACCTGGTTCAGTGCAGGACGCTGCGGAAGGCAGCCATGTGGCGCCTCACGCTGTCTGCGATCTGCTCTGCTGATCTGGCCCGGCTGTAGTAGTCCGTGAAGAGGCCGTCAGGGCTGAGCAGGTAGATGGCAATGGAGTGGTCCACGATGTAATCCTGGTCCTCGTCCTTGGGGCCCGCGCTGTAGTACACGCGGTAGCTGCGGCTCACTTGGGCCACCTGCTCAGCAGAACCGGTCAGGCCCAGCAACCGTGGGTGGAAGTCCTGTACGTAGCGGGCCATGGCTGCGACAGTGTCCCGCTCGGGGTCCACAGTAATGAAGACAGGCTGCACCGGGGGCAGGCCGGGCTCAGCCTCCAGCTGCCGTACCACCTGCACCAACTTCTCCAGCTCGTCTGGGCAGATGTCGGGGCAGTGAGTGAACCCAAAGTACATCAGCACCCACTGACCCCGGAAGTCGGCTTTGCAGCGAGCCCGTCCCTGGTGGTCCAGCAGGCTGAAGTCCCCCTGGCCCACAGCCGCCTGGCGCAGGGCCTCTGTCCGCTGTTGCTGCCGCCGCTGCTCCTTCTCAGCCCTGGCAGCCAGCCAGGCCCCACCCAGCCCAGCCCCAAACAAGGCGGTGATCAACAGCCTAGTTCCAAGCCCAGGGCCCTGGGGCCGGCTCTGCCTGCCCGTGTCTCCAGGGCCCTGCCTTGACAGGAGCCGACACCTCACATGTCCGGCCTTGCCTCCCGGGGTCCAAACGAGGGCTGGGGGCTTCAGATGAGAGAACCTGTGCCAAGCCTTGGGTGCCAGAACCAGCAGCAGCATGGACCTGACGCTCCTAGGAAAGAGCACAGGTGTCAGGAGCCTGCGGTTGCCTCCGCCTCCTGGGTCAGCCCCCGTTGGCTCTGGGGAGACTTGCCACCATCTGAAGGACCAAGGCTGCACGGCAGCTCACAGCTGCTCACCTAGTGCTCAGGACTGCCTCACCTATGAAAGGTGTTCTCAAATGCCCATGCTTGTCACTCCTGTCCTTTAGCTGGAGAGGCCCAGTCTGTCTCCTCCCACCCTGGTCCTGTGCCTGCAGCTCTATGGCCCGGGGAAGCACTCCACACCTCACCGGGTCAGCTGATGGGAAGCATTCCAAGTGCATGCCTTGCCTGGGCTCCTGAGCATGTGTGTCGTTTTGCAATAAACCCATTTCTTGAAAGGAGGTGGCCGAGTCTCTGCCTTTAACCCCCAAAGATGGGCTCCTCCGGCCCTCCTGCGGCCTGCCAGCCTTTCACCACTTTAACTCTGTGCCCCCTCCCCCCGCGCTCAGCAGCAGCCCTGTGCACCCATGCCGATCCGCCCACAAGGAGCCCGGGCAAGTACCCACCGACGCCGCTCCAGGCCGAGCTTTCCTGGTGCTCTCACCCCGAGAGGAATGAGGTTTCCACTGGTCACGAGCGTCCCCACCCCCCCTTCACAGCCAGGATCCTGACACCAACTTCGGTGTCCGCCGTGTCCTTCTCACAGGAGCCCCTGGAAATTTGCTAAGTGGGGGCCTTGAGACTCCCTCTCACCTGTTCGTTCAGCTGCTGAGAAGACCCTCCCGAGGATTCCCAGACTTCTGGTCTCCGCCCACTTCCGGATGGTTCCTGGGGTTGCGCGCTGGGCTGGATGACCTTTGGCACGTCCCACAGCCTCTCTCCACCAGCTTCCTTTACATACGCGCTCTAAGCAGTGCACGCGATGTGCCTGGCAAGCGAAGGCAGCCTGTGGCCTTCCTGGGCCCCTTTTTTCTGGGAGCCCCACCTCCAGGGCGCCCTCCCGGACGCGCACCTGTAAGGTCAGAAAGCTGGACACCGAGCCACACACCGAGCACGACCCAGTCCCCTCGGAACCCGGCGTAAGTACCGCGACTCAGGGGACAGCCCCGCTCTGCCAGAGCTCGTCACCGCTGTAGACTCAACCACGCTGCACTAGCGGAGCCGACAGATTCCTGCGCTACCGGTGCGCTCAACGCCAGCGCGCACGCTCATGGGCATGGCGCACGCGCAGACAAGCGTGAACGTCCCCGCTCCCCAGTCCCTGCTTCTCTGCGCGCGTGCGCAAAAGGTGGCGGGCCCAGCGCAGAGTTGGGCGGGGCGTCTCCCTGGCCCCGCCCCTTCGCGCTCCGTCCCGCGGCGGCCCGGCTTCCCTCGGAGCCACTTCCCCCACTTCCTCTCGGTCTAGCCGGCCTTCCTGCGGTTTCGCCGCGGCCGTCTGTTCCGCAGTGTGTCGATCGGCGCGCGCGGGCGGCGGCGGGAAGAGGTCGGCAAAGGACGAGGAGGTGGCGAAGGGCGCGCGGTCCGAGGGCACGACGACCCCTGCAGGGCCAGCCTCCGACCCACGCCGACCTACAGTTCAGCTTCCACCTCCCGCCGGAGTGGATGCCTCGCGTGGCTGCGCCCGGATGAGTTGCGCGGTGCCGGCCGGAGGCGGGGGGCCAGGGGTGAGAATCCGGGCTCGGGGAAGGAAAGGGGATGGGAACTCGGAGAAGGGAAGGGGCCTGGGTTGGTGGGGAGGGACGGAGGTCTCCCGGCGCCCACTGTCCACGGGCACGTGCAGCTCCTCCTCCGGGCGCGGGGGTCCGGGAGCATAGGCCTGGAGCCAGGCCCAGGTCCAGGCTCTGCTCCTCCCGGGCATCCACTCGAAGCGCCCCTGGGCCGGCCGGTCCTCCAGCTCCCAAGAGGCACATGGGACCAGACTGCCAGAGTCATGCAGGGGAAGTTGAGCTCACGTTAGAAGACCTACCCAAACAGGCCACAGCCACACTGGGATTCACATAGGACACACGAACTCCAGCAGGCACAGGTGCTCCCCAGGACTCTTGCCAGCTGCTGGGTGTGACTAGGGAATACTTCAAGTCCACCACCGGAGGGGATGGGCTGTCCACCATCTTCTGACTGAGGATGGAGGGGGTGGTGACGCAGAGGGGTCTGGAGCTTTTTCGGAGATGTGGCGTGTGAGAAGTGAGATGATTCATTTTCAGAAACACCAAATAAAAGTTGTGCTGTCTACTTAAGAATAGGTTTATAACCTATTGCAAATATGTATGAACCTACCCCCCGCCGGAGTCCCAAACCCTTAGGCACTTCACTTCCTGGTTCTTCCCCTCTCCTTTTGCGGCCTTATTTTCTTGGGCTTTGCAGTTAGCGTGCACCAAAGAACTGAAGTCTGCCTCACCTCAGGGAATGTACATTTGTTCCAGCCAGACTACTTTGTGCCTTCCGTGGGCAGAGGCGACCTCTGGGGAAGGCTGTAACCCCTGTAGTACTCACCAATGAAGAACAAGGGGAGGGACTTCACTCTAGGAGATAAATTGCCTGCCATAACCGCCCTGAGTGTGCCTGTCCCTTAGACACCGCTCTTGCAAGAACGTTGATTAGAGCCTGGCTTCACTGTGCTCTGAGTCTCCGTGTCCTTCCTTCGAGTGGGTCGGTGGGCTTATTTCTCACAGGGGTATACTGACTCTTGGGTCAGTCATGAGGGTTTAGGGACCCTGAGTGTTGAGGATCAAGTCCCCTGTTGTACCTGCAACGGGCTTGGTGGGTTGTGCATCAGTCAGGTCACCTTTCTGAGTTGGTGGTCAGGGATCTTGTGATGGTACGCTGACCCTGGGGTCTATTCAGATCACCAGTGATTGGGGGAAGTCCCATGGTCTCCTGATGAGAGGACCCTGACTGTGTGGGTCAGAGGTCAGGGGTCTTTAACATGCAGGAAGTAGACCTGGAGTCTGAGGTCAGGTTACCTGTGATGACTAGCAGGGTGTCGATGGAGACTGACACTCACTCTGGCTTCATACAGGAGTCCGTCCACAGGAACCAGCTTCTTGCCCTGACCCATAGGACTGCGCCCACTCCCTCCAGCAGCCCTTACATCCGGCCAGACTACCCTGCATCAGGACTTCCAGCGACCCCCTTCACTGACCCTGATCAAGGATTCATCAGCAACCATGACAGGTGTCCAAGACCATGACCAGAAACTTCTGAACAATTCTGGTAATTCCTCATTAATGACTGGTCTGACCCATCAGGTATAATGACCAATGTCCTGTGGCCCATTAAGGATTGATCAGAGAGCCCAATGGTGATTGTTATCAAGTCCCTATTAATGACTCCAATCAAGGTTTCACTGATGATGTGACCAAAGTTCAATGACCATCAGTGACCCAAAAATAACTTTGATCAATATCCTCATTAGTGACCCTGATTAATGACCTATCAGTGATTCTTCAGAGATTCTGGCCAATATTACCATCAAGAACCTCGATCAATGACCAGTGGCCCACCTGTACCTGCTCTTAACTCTGGATGAGGGTGAATCCAGGAATAGACTCCAGTTTATTGGCGGGGCTTCCTCCCCGGCCCCACCCCTTCCTTCCCCACCAGGGTACCTCAAACCACATCTGTTGGTCATTGGTACCTGCTGGGCAGGGATGCTGAGTACACCTGCACACCTGCTCCTCCTCTACCTCCACCATTCTCTCTCACTTTCCCTGGTTAGGGCTTCAGCTGGAGTTAAGCATTTAGTAAGTAGTTGTATGTGCAGCTGGTGGAGAGGGAATGGAAAAGAAATTGTTTTGATTTGGTATGGGGAGTGACGAGGAGGAGGCTAGTACCTACCCCTAGGAGCACAAGTCTGGGGAACCAAGAGAGAGGAGTACCCAGCTCTTCCCTTGGGAGTCCTGAGTGGGGTACCCAAGGGGGAGCTGGAGAACTTGGTCCTGTTATGGGGGGCTGATGGGGTGGGGGGAACCTAAATTCCATCCTGGGGGTGAGAAGCCTGGACCCCATCTTTGGGGGACTTTGTCTAGGCCAGGCTTGAAGTTGGAGATTGCCTGTAGGCTGCTAACTGACCTCTTTGAGGTCAGACGTTCTGGTCTGGAGAGGAGGCATCTTCTAACCTTGTAGCCTATAGCCAGCCGGGTAGGTACCAGGTCCAGGCTGACCTTGTCACCCACTCCCCTTGTAGAATCTTGTTCATGAGTTGCAGGCATAAGGGCTCTGGCAGCTCCAGCTGCTGTCCAGACTTGGCCAGGGCCTGGGTCAGCACCACTTTCTTCTTCAGATCTATGCCTCCCAGTGGCATGGCCACTAGCATGGCCTCTAGGCATGGAATATGGTGGTGGTGTAGCCATCACGGGGGTGGGGGGGTGGGGGGGGTGGGTGTGGTGTTCTCACAGCGGTGGGTTATCTTGAGGTCACTGACAGTGCTGGGGCACTGTCCCCAGGACAGTTGTGGCGTCCCCAGGGGAAAGCGGTCTCGGGCTGACCTCAGGGTTAGGGGGTGCCCAGAAGTTCCCACGCACCGATTTGCGCGCCCTGCGCCCTCCCAACACAGCGCGCACGAAGCCCCGCAGGTCCCCCTAGCTCAGGGGGCTTTCGTCTCTCTTCGGGCGGGTCAGACCCGGGAGTTGCTTGAGCTCCCTCCCCCTGAAAGGTCACCAGGCGCCCCTGGGCCGTGGGTCCCTAGGACGCCATCGCTCCGAGCCTGCGGGGTGCGAGACCGCCGGAACCTGCGGCCGCCCTGTGTCCGGGTGTCTGCAGCAGGTGCACCTGTCCCGACCCTGATCCCGGTCTCTCCCTCTCATGTCCGCCCCTCTGTACCGTGTCTGTGGTGCCCGTGTGCGTGTCTCCGTGTCTGGCTCCTACTCGTCGGCCTCACAGCCTGACCCCGGCCTGTACCTGTCCGGTACGGCGGCCCTCACCTATCCTGCTCCAGACTCCGGGCGGGTGCGGTTTGCCGTCCCGCGGCCACAGGACGGCGGGTGGGCGGGGCCTCCCGGACAGGCGGGACTCTCGGCCAATGGTCGCCCCAGGCCCTTCTGTCTCGGCCAATCAGGAAGGCCCGCGGAGCTCCGGGGACCCGTGGACCCCAGCGTCCCGCGGCGCACGCCCCGCGCCCCGCGCGCCCGCCGCGAACACACAGGGGCGGACACGCTGCTGGCTCGGGAGGCTTTAAGCAAACGTTTGTGGGGCCACGCCCGCCCAGCGGGTCAGTCATCCGCGTAGGTCAGGACCCGGGCCAGGTGGTCCGAGTGCCGGATCCCGAAGCTCCAGCCGCCGGGCTTGCGGTGCTGCGGACCCAGGAGACGGCGCTGACCTCGCGGGGCCAGGCGTCCAGCTCCGCGCCGGGGAACCCCGGGACTCCGACCCTCCTCCCCTCTCCCCTGACCCTTGACCCGGGACTCCAGACCCCTTGGTCCACGTTGTAGGCTGCGGGTCCCGGATTCAGGGTGTTGTCCTGGGGGAGTGAATTCCGCGCCAGCATCGAGAACTGGGGGGCCCGAGGCTTGTAGATCCCAGTGTTCACCACGTGGTAGGCGCAGGGACCCGGGGTCTGTGGGAGGGCAGCGGGGGCGCACTGGCCTTCACCTCTTGCTTCCTGACCCTTTGTGGCCCGCCGGGTGCACCCCGCGCTGCGCCGTGTCCCGCAGCCCCTCTCCCACCTTGCTGAGGTCCTCGAAGCAGCTGCCCACTGCGCTGCGGCCATAGATGGAGTAAGTTGGGGCCGAGACTTTACCGATGACACGCGGACCCAAGAGCGAGGGCACAGTGTAGGCCCCGGGGCCTGGGGAGGAGCCGGCAAGGGGTGGGGTCTGGGGCGGGGGTGAGTCTTCCTGGCCAGGCCAGCGTCTCCCCGCCGCAGCCTGGAGAGTGGTTCCCCCTCAGGGATAGGAAGGTCCACGGTGCTGGAATAGGCCTTTCTGGTCTCACCTGGGGTCTGCGGCTCCGCGTGGATGCCCCAGTTTCGGGGGGCGATGGTGTGCCGAGGCGCACTGGGGTACGTCGCGTTCCCAGCTCGTTCTGGGAAGTACCTGCCTGCGGGGCGGACCGGGGGTGTGGGCGGGGACCGGGACCGGGTTGGGGGCCTGGTGGGGACCCGGGTTGGGGGTCCTGGGACTGAGGTGAATCCGAGCCACGGTTTGTCAAAGCCCGGTGGGGCTTGGGGTTGAGATCCAGATGTGGAGGTACCGATTTTGGAGTGTTAGGGTACACGGGGAGGGGGAGTCGGGGCACAGGTAGGGGGTTCCCGGGTGGGCCTTCCCGGAGGCGGCTCTGCCCTGGGGAGCCCGGGGTCCCAGGGGTCCTGACCGGGTCCCGGAGTGAGGAAGGGCGCTGCGTGGCGCGGACGGCCGTAGATGGAGTAGGCGGGGGTGCCGTCGGGGCCGCGCACGGTCATACGAGCTGGAATCAGGTGGCCGGGCCCGGGGCCGCACGAAGTCTGCTGCGTGGGGAGGCGAGCGCCGAAGGAGAACGCCGGGGCGCGGGGCCGCGACGGGTCGTGCAGGATGTAGCCTGAAGGAGCGTCCCAGCGTCACCGCGGGCCCCCGCTGCTCCCCGCCCCGGGCACAGTGCACCGTATCCCTCCCTCCAACAGACTTCCCTCCCTTCCGCCCTGCAGCCGGGTTAAGGCGTCCCCTTGGCGGCACAGGCCTCGGTAGCCCCTCCACCCCCCGCCCGACGCCGGTACCGGTGTTCGGTGGCAGCATGTACTTGGGCCCCGGGCCTCTGTAGAGCGCTGCGATGGGGCCGCGGGGCCGGTGCGGCCGCCAAGGGCCGACCCAGACGTCCGAGCCCATGGCGCGCGAGGGTGGGGTGAGCTTACGGCCCGCGGCACCTGTGGACAGAAGGTGGCGGCCCCGGCCCCTCCACCCAGGACTCGCGCCGAACGCGCTTCTCCGCTCCAGCTCCTCCCGACTCCGGGGGTGGGGCCCATCCTGTATCCCGGGCGCCGGGAAAACAAACCGGAGCTTTCCCGGCTCGGCGGGGGGCGGCGGGGGGCCGGGCCGGAGCTTCAAGCCCCCAAAGTGAGTCCAGTAGGGGTGTGTGAGCGCGCCAAGTTTGGACTCAATCCTGGGGGGAAGGAATTCCCTGGGGTTCTGGGGGGCTAGGATATTTTAGGGGCATCCGGCCAAGACACTGGGGCGAGGAGGCGACGTGGGGAACCTGGCGCCCAGAGGGTGCTCCAGAGTTGATGCACTAACCTGCTCTTGTGGCTCCCGGCGGGGAAGGCAAGGTGGGGTGCCCGGATGCCTGCCCCCTCCCGGCCCGACTCTCAGACCCCATTGTGTCCAGGTTCCGCCTCCTGGCAACGGGGCTGACCGCCCCTTACCCCAACCTGGCTCCGCCCCCCGCAACCCAGCCCTGGAGGCTTCTCCGCGGAGTCGTCGCCGGTGCCGCCGCCCTGCAGGCAGGGCCTTGCGCCAGAGCACTGGCCTGGCTCTTCGCTGGGCTTCAGTGCCCCCATTCCAGAAGTGTACGGCGCCCTGACAAATTCTCATTTAAAAACCACTGGATCAAAGAGAAACTCAAATGTGAAGTTACACGTTATGTAGAAAACATTGCAAAGGTAGATCCCTCATACCCAACTCTACAGGACATAGCTACAGCTGTGTTCAGTGGAAAACGTATAGCCTTAAATAACTCTATTTAGGCTATACGTTTTCATTATTTTTTAAAGTTTATTTATTTTGAGAGAGAGTGCTATCAGGGGATGGGCAGAGAGAGAGGGAGAGAGAGAGAATCCCAAGCAGGCTCTGCACTGTCAATACAGAACCGATGTGGGGCTTGAACCCAAGAACCCCGAGATCATGACCTGAGCTGAAACCAAGAGTCAGATGCTTAACTGACTGAGCCACCCAGGTGCCCCTAAATAACTTCATTATTAATGAAGGAAAAATTTAAGTAAAGAAACTTAGTGTTTATCTTACAAACAGAAAAAAAAAAAAAGCAATGAAGGAAATGAAAAGAATGTGTCCATTTTACCCAGCTCTGCCAGTCACCTGCCTACTCTCGGGAGGGGGCAGGGGATGAGAAGGAGGGCCCAGTGGCTTGTGGGAATTCTGGTCTTTGCCAAGGGAGCTCTGAGCCCAGTGTGGCATGGAACGTGAGGCAAGCTGGGGATTGCTGGGAGCTGCGCGTCTGGGCCCTCCAGGGGGGACCTGAGGGCCGAAAGGGAGAGGCAGGTAGAGGGTGCCTTGTCTAAAGAGAATTTTAAAATAACACCGAGGGCGTGCCAAATTGATCAGCCTTTTATTATCCTTACGAGACCAGCAATTCTAAAGAAGGTCCGAGAGAAGATAACTCCTACCCCACAAATCTTCTGTTAGTGGTTTAAAAAGATACTGTGGGGGCGCCTGGGTGGCGCAGTCGGTTAAGCATCCGACTTCAGCCAGGTCACGATCTCGCGGTCCGTGAGTTCGAGCCCCACGTCGGGCTCTGGGCTGATGGCTCAGAGCCTGGAGCCTGTTTCCGACTCTGTGTCTCCCTCTCTCTCTGCCCCTCCCCCATTCATGCTCTGTCTCTCTCTGTCCCAAAAATAAATAAACGTTGAAAAAAAAAATTAAAAAAAAAAGTTTAAAAAAAAAAGATACTGTGGTTACTGTTGAATTTTAGTAGCATATATGTAAGTTTCAAGTTAGCAATTTTTATTACCTTTATTAAATGTTGTATTCTGTATGGAAGTTAATGCAGACTCCCTACAAGTTGTTCTTAGGGGACTCAGTGCCTCATGCTTGGACATTCGAAACGGCTTTTGGAGCTCAAGGGGCAGTTGTGTCTCCTCTCCCCGAGGTGACACATATTTCTCCTTTTAAGCCTTAGATTTGAGATGAGCAATGAGACCAGAGTGATTGCAAGAAGGAAGAAGAAACAGAACTCAGTTTTCGCACTTTTGTAATTCTGTGACCATTTGGAGTTTTTATTTGTGTTTAAGATTTTATTTTATTTTATTTTATTTTTTATTTTTATTTTTTTCAACGTTTATTTATTTTTGGGACAGAGAGAGACAGAGCATGAACGGGGGAGGGGCAGAGAGAGAGGGAGACACAGAATCTGAAACAGGCTCCAGGCTCTGAGCCATCAGCCCAGAGCCTGACGCGGGGCTCGAACTCACGGACCGCGAGATCGTGACCTGGCTGAAGTCAGACGCTTAATCGACTGCGCCACCCAGGCGCCCCTGTGTTTAAGATTTTAAATAGTGAGGGACTCCTGGGTGGCTCAGTTGGTTGTGTCCGATTCTTGATTTCAGCTTAAATTGGTGAGTTCAAGTCTCGCATCGGCCCCGCTCTGACAGTGCGGAGACTGCTTGGGGTTCTCTCTCTCTCTCTCTCTCTCTCTCTCTCTCTCAAAAGAAATAAATAAATTTAAAAAATTAAAATACTGAGATAGGGCAAGGTGTACTATTTTTGTTTGTTTGGTACAAACTTTATTTCATATGTGAAGTATTTTACTGAATTAGAGTATTTTAAAAACAAAAATATTTTAAAATTGCTCATTTTAATTGCGAATTAAAGAATGAGTCAATAAAATCATTATTGCTGCTTATTAGATGATAATTTCTGAAAAGCATGTTGCAGGATACCAGAGGGGGTGTTGACAGAAGATCCCCCATAAAATCAGACACACCGGGTTGGTCCACCCAGACGTGGGATCTGGGGTGCACCGAGCTGTGAGCTGTGGGCTTCCAGGGGCTCGCAGCAGCTTGGCCATCCAGGGCCAGCATTTGAGTGGGAACCGGGACCTGAGTGGGAAGTTCCAGGGCTGGTGTGCACCCCTGTGCCCCGGGACTCCCCATCTGCCCAGGACTCTGCCTGGGCTCAGCCACCAGGTGCAGGAGCAGCGGCTGTAGAAAGACAGAAAGTCAGGGAAGGATGAGCTCCTAGAATGTGTGGGCAGAAAATGAGGGCTGGGGGCAGGACTAGATTCCTGGGGTTAGTGGACAGTGATGGGACCTGGTTTTTCCTCGTTTGCCTTTGTTTCTTCAGCCAATGAATCATTTATTTCCCTCCTCCATGGAAATAGCCGAATTTCTACCCAAGATATAAGCATGGTGCATCCAGCTGTAAGGAAAAAGCCAACCTATGCAGAAAGACACACAGCCAGAAGCAGAGCACCCTGGATGCTTGTCTTATCCCAGAATGGGCTTGTCTTACCCACGCGATTCTGTGCCTTCCTGTATGATGACTTAACCAGTCCTCATTCATAGATATTTGGGTTGGTTCTGCAGCTTAAGATTGTGATCCCAGGTACTCTGAATTCTACTAAATTAATCTTCATAAGTTCACCCAAATAGTTCTTTGGGATAAACTTCCTGATGTGGGACTGCGAGGTCAAGGGGATGATGATTTGGCGAATGTTGGCTAATTGCCGTCCTCAGAAGTGCAGCCTCCCTAGAATGCTCGCCAGTGAGGGTGCTGACTGAGCCTCTTGCTTGCTGTTGTGTCTCCAGTGGGTCATAAATATTTGATGAATAAATAGATTAATTTATACTTTCTTCAATGAATTGTGTTTCTTTTTCTGTACACACTAACCAGTGAAGGTTAAGATCAACCTTTCTAATAGAGCCAAATATATTCATAGAGCATGTATTATGTGTCAGGCACTATACTGAGTACTAATTTGCTGAAATTATTTTATTTAACCCTCACAGCAAAGTTGGAGTAAAGTGCTATTATTTATTCCAATTTTACAGATTAGGAAACTACATGAAGGCATGAAGGGCTACATGCTTAGAGAGTGGTGGGACTGAGATTCAGATCCAGACTATCTGGCTCTCACACTCTAGACCCTTAATGAATCACACTGCCTCTATACCTTGGCCAGTCTGATGTGAAAATAAGGTCTTGTTTTGTTGAGATTTGCATTTCATTGGTTCTTAGGAAGAATGAACATATTTCATAGATTTATTGGCCATATATATTTCGACAAACTGCCTGTTCACGTGTTTCTATCAAATTTTCTGTTGTTTTTTTCATATTTTTCTTATTGATTTGTAAGACATTTATTTAAAATATTTTATTTTCTGATTTTTATGTAAACCTTTTTTAAGGTTTATTTTTGAAAGAGAGAGAGAGAGAGACAGAGCATGAGTGAGGGCGGGGTAGAGAGAGAAAGACACAGAATCTGAAGCAGGCTCCAGGCTCCGAACTGTCAGCACAGAGCCCAGTGCGGGGCTTGAACCCACAGACTGTGAGATCATGACCTGAGCCGAAGTCGGAAGCTTAACCACTGAGCCACCTGGGCTCCCCTAAAAGATTTTATTTTTATTTTTATTTTTTTCAACGTTTATTTATTTTTGGGACAGAGAGAGACAGAGCATGAATGGGGGAGGGGCAGAGAGAGAGGGAGACACAGAATCGGAAACAGGCTCCAGGCTCCGAGCCATCAGCCCAGAGCCCGACGCGGGGCTCGAACTCACGGACCGCGAGATCGTAACCTGGCTGAAGTCGGACGCTTAACCACTGCTCCACCCAGGCGCCCCTAAAAGATTTTATTTTTAAGTAATCTCTACACCCAATGTGGGGCTCAAACTCACGACCCTGAGATCAAGAGTTGCACGCTTCACCGACTGAGCCAGCCAGCACCCCAAGACATCTTTATGTTACATATTTAACTTTGGGGGTCATATGTTTTCCAGATTTGTAGTTTTTCTTTCTATTTTGTTATTGGTAATCTTTTGCTGTACAGAAAAAATATGTTTTTGTATAGTCCAATATGTCAAACGTTTCCTTTTGGGCTTCTAGCTTTGGGGCCCAGCAGCTCAACACTGGAACACTGTTCTATTGTTTATCCTAGCACACACACTCACACACACAAACCTATGATTTCAAAGTTTTCATCATTTGGAATTTATTCTGTGTGTAGTTTTTTTTTAATGTAAATAACTTTATTTATTTATTTATTTATCTATTTATTTATTTATTTATTTAATGTTTATTTTTAAGAGACCAAGGGAGCATGAGCAGGGGAGGGGCAGAGAGAGAGACACAGAATCGGAGGCAGCCTCTGGGCTCTGAGCTGACAGCACAGAGTCTGATGTGGGACTTGAATTTTTGAACTGTGAGATCATGACCTGAGCTGAAGTCGGATGCTTAACCAACTGAGCCACCCAGGCGTCCCTATTCTGGGTATAGTATGAGGGAAGAATATACTTTATTGTCCTGTCTTCCAATACCATTTTTCAAAAAAACATAATTTCCTTGATTATTTGAATTGCTAACTTGATCATATACTAAACTCCCCTAGGTTTGTTTCTGGGCTCTAAATTCCTATCTGTCTATCCCTGCACCTACACTGGAATGTTTCGTTATGGGCTCCTAGTGTCTTTTGATTTCTGATAGGGCAAGTCCCTTCTGTTTTGGCTTCCTCTCCACAATTACTTGGAACATTTTACACATTTTTTTTTTCCTTATGTGAATTTCTGAATGAGTTGAAATTGATTGAAATTGCATTGGCTGCATAGATTACTTTGGGGAGGATGGACTGGATTATGGTTTTGAGTTTACCAGTTTAGGAACAGGTTATATTTCTGTAGGTCCAGGTTGGATCTGTTGTGACTCTGAGTAAAGCAGTGATGATGGAGAGAGAAGGAGAGAGCGTGGTTGGAGATAGGTTTTGGTGCTAAAACTGACACGCTTTGGTAATATATTGGATGTAAGCGATAAAGGAAAGGTGGGGATCACTCGTTGCTTCTGCTTTGATGGACCGAGCAGTGTGCCACTTTCACTCCGTCCCCTCCCAGCACTAAACCCCTCCCCCCTTCTGTTTGCACCGACACTGCCCAGCCCCCCCCCCACACTCCCCTTTGCCAGCTGGGGTGGTGCTAGGTTTTGTCCATAGGGGGTGCCGGAGGGACACCGCAAGGACTGGCCTAGAGAAGGGCCTTCGTTCCTTGCGGCGCGCAGTTTGGTGCAGAGGCCAGGATCCGATGGCGGGAGGCGGGAGGCTGTCACCTGAGCAGCCCGGCTAGGCCAGCTGCGTCCTGCCTGCACCCTCTCAAGTTTCTGCACCGTGTGGCAGCTGCTCTTGCCCGCCGGCTCAGACTCGCGCCCTCTTTTCTTCTCCACCTGTGGAAGCCACACCCTCCAGACAAGAGGAGCCTCACCCTTGCGGCAGGTGTGGGGCTCTTCCAGGTTCTGGGTTCTTCTCTCTGTCAGCCCTGGGTGTGCAGCTGGGAGCCTTGAACAACACGGGTGTGACCTGCACATCCCCTTATAGGCTGATGTTTTCCATGAATACAGTACAGTGTTGTAAATACTTTCTTGTGACTTTCTGAGTAACATTGTAGCTTTATCGTAAGAATACAGCACATAATACATAAAACATTCAAGATGTGTGTTCCCCACTGTTTCTGTCATCAGTACTAGGTAAATTTGGGGGGAATCAAACGTCACATGTGGATTTTTTCAGTGGGGGGGTCCCTTGGAACACTCTTCTGTCCACTTGAGGGGGAATCTCCTTTTCTTAGTTAACACTTCTTCATCGCATTTTCTTCCTGTTCGCATTACTGGTGTGGTTTTGAAGCTTCTGACTGGAACTCAATTCACAGAAAATGGATAGAGGGTCATTTCTGAGGCTAAGCTGATGGGGAGCGGGGCAGTTTGGGCGAGCGAATCGATCACGCTCGGTGCAGAAAACAGAAACCGCTCTCAAATAGTTATGGCAGAAATGGATTTATTACAGGGGACACTACAGAATCTTCAGATGGGCTGCTGCGTGTGGACTGAGAGGTGGCCCCTTGAGTCTGAGAGACTTGGGTAGCCGTGACTGTGAGGCCAGGAACTTGGGGCCTTGTTGTCTCTCTCCTGCCAACCGCACCCCACCCTGCCCTGACAGCCATCGCTGTGGCATCGTGTGCCCGGAGACTGCATGGCCACCCTGCCTCCTGTGTCGTCCCATGAGCGTACATTTGATGCAACCACTCCCTTCGGAAGTCCCACCGCAAGGGGGTCTGAAAAATGTGGTTTTTCAGCTTGTAGGTTCTGAAATACAGGAAAATGCATAGAAGCAGCTGATGACAATGGAAGTTGAATGCAACTGGCCGCATCCAGAAAGGTGGAAAGATCAAGTCTTGATTTGAGCGTCTGAGGTTCAAGATGGCTATTACGCCCCCAGCCGAAGATGTTAACTGGGGAGACACACGCACCTGGGGCTCAGTGGCGACGTCTAGCTTGGAAACGGGCCTGGAAAGCATCCTCGAGCCCTGGGAATGGATGGGATCCCTTAGAGCAGGGGCCACTAAGCCAGCCTGCCTCATCTACTGTTCTCTATGGTGGCTTTCATGCTGTAATAGCAAAGCCGAGTAGTCCATATGACCTGCAGAGGCAAAAATAGTTATTACCTGGCTCTTTACAAAAGCAGACATTGTGAACCCCTGACGTAGAGCGGATGTGGGTGAAGGAAAGGGAAAGCACTAGATTCTCGGCCACTAGGGCAGTCCCAGGCTAGAGATTTGGCAGAAATGAGGACTCTGACGCATAAATCACAAAGAAGCGACAGTCTCCTGGGCTTGGGTCTAAGGCCACATCTCAGCTATTCCATAAGCCATCAGGTGGTGTGACATTTGCCGAGCACAGCTTCTCAAGGTTCTGTGGTCCTCCTGGGTGATGGTTATGTTGGTAGAGCGATATTTTGCCATCTACAGTGAGAGCGGGTCAGATTGCAGGAAGACACGTCCATCCCCAACCACATTACTGTGACAGAAACGCCCCCACAAGTACCTTACATGGCTGTCAAAGGTGCCATTTTCGACGAACATCATTAGATCGACATCACGGTTCCTGGGGCAAGTCCCTCTTACGTTATCGGGCCGTCTTGCTGTCCGGCCCACATTAGGCATCGTGCATGTGGTAGCACAGCAACCGCGTGACAGGAACCACACGACGGTCATTGCCATCCGCAAGGCTCGGGAGGGCCCACAACAGGCCCAGGCGCACTTGTGGCTGGCAAGAAGGGGAGGAACCAGCAACCAGCGAGGCACAAGGAAAACCAAGAGGAACGGCACAGTGAGGGCTGAGCTGAGAAAACATTTCAAGAAGCCTGCACTGGCCAGCTGTGTGCTATTACTGAGACTGAGGAAGGCCGATTTCCCGAAGCTGGTGCAACGGAATCGTGGACGAGGAAGACAGCTAAACTCCTGAATAAAAGACGCTGAGCACAGAGGAAGGACAAGTGCAATGCGCACAAGGACACGCCCGAAAACAGCTCCCCGGCAAACCGAAATTTTCGAAGGTGACGGACGCACAATGGAACAATGATGTCAGTCTCAAACTTGCGGTCTCTGAACTACAGCAGAGAATGGTCATGGCTGAAGTGTGAACAGGTGGCCTGGACCACCACGTAGAAAGCATCGGAAACAAAAGGAGATGGAAATCATGAGGAACAAAGATAAGCCTGTTGGAGGAGAGGCACAGATGTATGTGACCAGACGCGGGTGTTCCCAAAGGAGAGAAAGGAAAGGGTGGCACCGAGGCCATACTTCAATGAAAAGTAGAAGAGAACTCTGCTCAGCTGGAGACAGACTCAAGTCTGGGAAGCAAAGAGATCCCTGAGTCCCAGGGTGGCCTGCTAAGACAACATAATGATCTGATTCTAAGAAAAGATGCCCTATAAGCTTCTGGGAAGAAAACCCAAATTGCCTACGAAAAGAAAAGTCAGAATGGCATCAGGTCTGTCCTCTTCAACACCAGGCGCTGGAGAACGGTGGGATAGCAAGATCACGGTAGGAAAAGACACAGCCTGGAACCCATGGCCCAGTCGGAACAGCCTCCACCTGCCAGAGCACAGCACAGGGCTGGAATGTTCCAGAAGTCAGGGGCAGAGCATCCAGGTAGCAGTGAGGAAAATAGTAGGGAAAGATGGAAGACAAACGGCAGATACACCAGAACCAGACCCCGATACAGCGGCAAGGAAGAAACGTTGTTGAGCAAGGAATCTCTATCCCTGTACAAGCACGCGCACGCACACACGTCCGCAGTTCACACATACACGTGTGCACACGCGCGTGCACACACACACACACACACACACACACACACGGTGTGGGGGAGGTTCTAATAAAGATTAAACTGTTTCAGTAGAACAGATGCTTGGGAGAGGTAAAATCTTTCCAAACTTCTCATGGAGATGGGGAGACAGGGAGAGAAATGGGAGAGAGAAATTATTCTAGAGGTTTTATCTTGTGGAGGGATCTTGTTAGGAGAGCATATTAAACTTCTTGTTTGTGACCAGTGGTACAGTCATAAGTGTCTGAATTAAGAGAGCAGGGAAGGAAAATGAACAGCAGTGGAATAGAAAACTATAGGAGAGTTTCCAAATGAAAAAGCAAGAAAACAGAGAATAGCGAAAGCAAAAACCCCTGACCTCCCCCTCCATGGGGGTGATGGGAGGAGGGAAAAAACACAAAAATTAGAAACAAAATAAAATGTAAAGAATAAAACAAACGAATTCTTACACAAGCTGATGTGTTCCTGAGTGGGGGCCAGAGAAGGGAAGGGAGGACGCTACTCCTAGATCACACAGCCAGTTGTGTGTGTTGTGCACTTGTATAATGTGCATGTCTGTGGGAATATGTGTGTTTCAAGTTACTTGAAATACATGTAAAGAAAACACATTTCTCAGCTGTTACTCCTTGATTTATTTATTAACTACTGGTTGTTGATAGCAGCTGTCAGCCTAGTGAACCCAAGAGAATTTCTAAATTGTTGAGGCAGAAGTCTAGACATCCCTTCACTCTTTAGGAGGCTTTGTTGACAACAGACCCACCCTGACTGAGCCAGTCTGCCAAGACACAGCAAGGCCTTGGTTGATGTCCGTGTCCCGTTGCTCGGTTCCTCCTACACACACCTTAGTTCTCTATATGCACACTGCTGGGGGCTGTTCCTGGGCCTGGACACTTTTTTAAAAGTAGGTTTCACGAGGAGGGCCTGGGTGGTTTAGTCCATCAGGTGTCCGACTTCGGCTCAGGTCACGATCTCACAGTTGGTGAGTTGGAGCCCCACGTCGGGCTCTGTGCCGACAGCTCAATGCCTGGAGCCTGCTTCGGATTCTGTGTCTCCCTCTCTCTCTGACTTTCCCTGGCTCGCACTCTGTCTCTCTCCCTCTCTCAAAAATAAGTAAACATTGAAAAAAGAATTAAAGTAGGCTTCACACCCAGTGGGGAGCCCAAGGCATGGCTTGAACTCATGACCCCGAGATCAAGTCCTGAGCTGAGATCAAGAGTCAGACGCTTAACCCATTGAGCCACCCAGGTGCCCCTGGGCCTGGACATTCTTTGATTTATTTCTTGTCACTTGGAGAAACTAGACAGGACTAGTCACTCTTTGGGGAACCTACAAATATATAATGGGATCAGTGTTCCTGGTCACCCTTGCTGTTGGAACCTTACATGGGTGCCTTCAGAACATCTATGACTGGTCTATGCTGCAGAATAATGACACTTTGGGGACTGCTTATAATATTTACACTCTTAGCCATTTGTAAGGGCACAATTCAGGAGCATTAAATACATTCACAGTGCTGCGTACTCATCACCACCATCTCTACCCAAAACTTGTTCATCATGGCCAACATAAACTCTGTGCTCATTAAAAAAAAACTCCTTCTCTTCTCTCAGTCCCTGTTAACCCTAATCTACTTTCTGTCTCTATGAATTTGACTATAAGGTACCTCTTATAAGTGAAACACAGAATATTTGTCCTTTTGTGTCTGGCTTATTGCACTCAGCATAATGTTAATTATACATTATGGACATTTGGGCTGTTTCTTCCTCTTGGCTATTATGAATACTGCTATGAGCATGTATGTACAAATGCTTATTTAAGGGTCTATTTTTAATTCTGTTAGGTATATGCCTAAAATTGGTGGGTCATACGGTAATTGTATGTTTAATTTTTTTTAGCAGGATTTTTTAAAAGTTTATTTATTTTGAGAGAGAGAGAGAGAGAGAGAGAGCGAGCATGCATGAGCAGGGGAGGGACAGAGAGAATCCTGAGCAGGCTCCATACTGCCAGCACGGAGCCTGACGTGGGGCTCAAACTCATTAACTGTGAGATTATGACCTGAGCCAAAACCAAGATTTGGATGATTAACAGACTGAGCCACCCAGGAGCTCCTACTTTCTAACTCTTTAATTTGTAACCATCCTAGTGGATGTGAAGTGGTACCTCACTGCAGTCTTGATTAGCATTTCCCTAATGATGTTGAGCATTTTTTCATGTGCTTGCTGGTCATTTATGTATCTTCTTTAGAGCAATGCCTATTCAGGATCTTTGCCTATGAAAAAAAAATGGGTTGTTGGGCGCCTAGGTGGCTCAGTCGGTTAAGTGTCTGACTTCAGCTCAGGTCATAATCTCAAGGTTCGTGAGTTCAAGCCCCGCATCGGGGCTCTGTGCTGACAGCTCAGAGCCTGGAGCCTGCTTCAGATTCTATGTCTCCCTCTCTCTCTGAACCTCCCAGCTCACACTCTGTCTCTCAAAAATAAACATTAAAAATGGGTTGTTGTCTTTTTGTTGTTGAGTTGTAAGGGTACTTTATATATTCTGGATACTAGACCTTTATCAGAAATATGATTTGAAAATATTTTCTCCCATTCTATAAGGTTGTCACTTTTTTGATAATGTCCTTTGAACAAAAGCTTTATGTTTCATTGCAATCTAGTTTATCTATTTTTTTCTTATTTTGTTCATTTTTATTGCTGTCATATCTAAGAATCCATTGTTAAATCCAAGGTCATGAATGTTTATCCTTATGCTTTTCTTCTAAGAGTTTTATGGTTTTTCTCTTATAACTTAGATTGTTGTTCCATTTTAATTTTTTTTTTTTTTATACAGCATGAGGTAGGGGTCCAACTTATTCTTTTGCATGTGGATATCCAGCTATCCCGGCACCATTTATCAAGGAGACCATTCTCTCCCCATTGAAAAGCCCTTGCACCCTTGCCAAAAATCAACTGGCCACAGATGCATGGATTTATTTCTGGACTTTCACTTCTATTCCATTGGTCTATATGTCTGTCCTTGTGCCAATACCACACTGTTTTGAATACTGTAGATTTGTACTAAGTTTGGAGTTGAGAAGTGTGAGGTCTTTAATTTTATTCTTTTCAAGATTGTTTTGGTTATTTGAGGCCTCTTGCAATTCCATATGAATCTGAGGGTTGGTTTTTCCACTTCTACAAAAGTGAGCATTGGAATTTTGATAGAGGTTGCATTGAGTCTATAGGTCACTGTAGGTAGTATCGACATCTTTATTATTATTATTTTATTTTAGAGAGAGAGTGCATGCATGAGTTGGGGAGAGGGGCAGAGTGAGAGACAGAGAATCCCAAGCAGACCCCACACTCAAGTGTGGGGCCTGACATTGGGCTTGATCCCATGAACTGCGAGATCATGACCCAAGCTGAAATCAAGAATCAGATGCTTAACTGACTGAGCCACCCAGGCGCCCTGGTAGTACTGACATCTTAGCAATAGTAAGTCCTCCAATCCATGAGTATGGGATGGCCTTCCATTTACTTAGTTCTTTAATTTCTTTCAGCAAAATGTTTATAGTTTTCAGCATACAAGTCTTTCACTTCCTTGGTTAGATTTATTACCAAGTATTTAATTCTTTTATTTAAAAATTTTTTTTAAGTTATTTACTTTGAGTGACAGAGAGAGCAGAGGAGGGGGAGAGAGAGAGAGAGAGAGAGAGAGAGAGAGAGAGAGAGAATCCCAGAAGGCTCCATGCTGACAGCGCGGAGCCCATCGTGGGGCTCAAACCCGTGAACTGCGAGATCATGACCCAAGCTGAAACTAAGAGTCAGATGCTTAACCGACTGAACTACCCAGGCACCCCTAAATCTGGGATTTATATCTTCTAAGCCTTAAAACTTATTCTAGGTTTGTTTATACATACATAAAAATACATGCATACTTTTAACTTATAACTGTTATATAATGTTGTATTCTCTTTTATATCATTTCTGATGATAAATATTTCCTGCTTTTACAAAACTCCAATGATAGAGAAACCCTACATTTGGTGAGGTTTGCTGCTCTCCACCATCTCATGTATTCTCCATTTGGAATTATGCCATCATGTCCCTGTGCTTTTCTTCCACTAAATGTTTTACAAAGGGCACCCTGGTGGCCAGGGCGCTGTCCAGCCTTGTTCAGGCTCAGTGACCAGGCAGTGCTGGGGTTTTCTATGAGCAGCTACAGTGGATCAGCTCATATGTGGATGCATTTTCTGCTCCCAGGCGCCCAGTGCATGGATGGTGGTGACAGCTGATAGGAAGGAGACCCCTCCATTCCCGTTTTGTACTGTCTGAGGAAACAAGCTTCAGGAACCAGGCATGAAGCCGTCTCTCTTCCTTTTGCAGATTGGAGAAGGGTTTCTGCCTCAACAGGAGGCCACTAAAGGTCAGACCTTCTAGGGATCTACTTTCTTCATGTTTGCTTTTTGCCTTGATGGTAATTTTGATACTTACACTGTCTCGTAGTACAACTATAACAATTACTTTCATTTCACAATTTGTGTAGGTGACTTCATGTTCTGTCACCTTTCCGGTGGTACTACATTTTTACTCTCTCTGGGAAGTTAGGAGGGCAAATCTCCCACAACTTAGGGAGGGAACATTTCCTCAGTCACCTTCCCAACAGGGAGTTTCTCCATGCCACAGAGTTTTGCCTTCCACCTGGATTTTGACAAAGGGAGGTGTTTTCTTTTCGCAGAGGATGGGACTAGACCCTTCCTTGGTCACCTGTGTGCCACCAAGACCCATCATGGTCCTTGACACCTTGTGAAACTGATTGGGATGACTTTCTGTGCTGGTTCCTCCCCACCACAGCACCCTAAGGTATCACTTGGTGGACACTTCTGTTCTCTGACAGCAGCCTGGGGCCCTGACTAACAACGGGTGTCTTCAGAAGCTAGGCAGAAATGCCTGATGAGGTGCTGTGGCCTGTAAGGTGCAGGTGGGTATTCCATCTCCATTCTTTCTAGGTCTCTGGACCCCAAACAACCAAGAGGTAGAGCCTAGGACTGGGACAGGAATAAGGGCAGTGCCCATAAAGCCTGACACCAAACTGAGGTCCACCTTAAGGCATGGGCACACCTTCCACCCTCTTACTGTCATCTAATATGCTCAGGGGAGCTGGGAAGCGATCAGATGGGTGAGGTACCTGAGTTCTAGCAGAGCGCAGGCTGGGTGCCAGGGATGCTCCTTGGCCATCTCACTGCCTGAGGGAGAAGTCCTGTGTCCTGGAGGAAGGAACAAGTACATGTTATGAGGGCCCTGCCTTTGTCCCAGAGGCTCCTGGCTCTTATTCATATCTGGGTTCTACCTGTCCCAAGACTTATTCCTGAGATCAGCTTAAGTGTGAAGCAGACGGAGGAGACATGGCTCCTTAGCTGAGAAACCAAACTGAAGGAGGCCAGGCACATGCCCGAGGGGGCTGAGTTTCAGTGAAGAGGCTGGGGCGGAGTGATTTGGCGAAGATGACGGAAGGCCAAGGAATGAGATGGGACACCCAGAAATCAGGTTGATAGAGTACCTGGGTTCAGACGAGGGTCTCTGAGTGATCCTGGTGGCTGGCTGATGATGTACCAGGGGTAACAGCAGGCTGAGCTTAGGGTTCTGTGGGGGCACCAGGAGAGAGGTGTTGGAGCAGTTAAGATGGCCCACAGGGTGCAGGGGGAGGCCTAGGAGGCTCCAGAAAGGGCAGGTGGGTTCTAATAAGACAGGCTAATAAAGAGAAAAATACAACTTTTGGATTTTCTTTATTTTGTTCATTTTCCCCCCTCTCGACAGCTTAGAAAATTCCTTTGGAAAACTATCCCATCTCTGCTGAACTCAGGGTAAGGGAGGTCCAGAGGCTGCCGGAGGAGGGGAGGTGGGGCCTTCAGCCTTGGCCCCTCTCACGCACCCCTATACGTCCTGGGAGACAATAGTGCAAATCTCTACTTCATACCTGAGGTGACAGGAGGTTGCACTTTCTAAGGCAGAGCTTCCTGTCAGGACACCATGCCCTCTGTGGTCTCTCTCAGAGGCCAGCCTGCAGGGTTGGCACCATGGAGTATGTGCCCGCCCACCCCTCCCCCACTGGCCCACAGTGGAATTGTCTTCTTGGGTTTCTGGTAATTTCATCAGGGCTGCATCATGTTGCCAAAGCTACAGATAGCATCTCACTATGCTCTTCCCTAACAGAGCCTCTGAGGCTGGACACAGGCTGAGAGTTGGAACAATAGGGTGGAGATCTGGGGGGCTGTGAGGGTCTGTGAGGGTCTGGGATACCGGAACAGCTTTGGGGAACGATGTCACTCGCCACTGGAACCTGTGGAAAAAGGAGAAGGGGCGGGTTTGCCTGCAGAGGCCCCTGAGCTCCTGGAGCTCTTGTGCATTATGTTGTCTCCGGACAGCTCCACCTAGACAAACCCCCAATCCGGGTGTGGGCGAAGAGACACCCCCGCCCCCCTCAGGCCAGGCAGAGAGACTGTCCCCCAGCACAGGTCCACCTTAACTGGGCAGCCCTGTGGGCGGGGCGCATTGTTGATGCCTGTGCAGACAGCAGTCCAGGCCCGAGTGTGGGACAGACTTGCAGGCAGCACTCCAAGCTTCCAGCCTGCGACCCAGCTCCTCACGCTGAGTCTGCAGCCCCGCACCATGGTCCAGGGGGCCTTGGAGCCTGATGGCCCCGGCTGGGGCTGGGATGGGGAGGATGACTGGGACAGCGCTGTCCTCACCCTGCTGGCGCTGGCTGTGGTGGCTGCCACGGCACTGGCTTTGCACTGGTTTGGCTCTGGGCAGGACCAGGAGGCGGCAGGACCTGCATCCACAACCCCCGGGGCCCAGCCTTCTCAGGCTGGAGGAGCCAGCCCAGCCCTGCCCCTGCAGCCCAAGGTCAGTGGTGGTGTCGAGGGACACAGCTCAGGGCAGGGGCAGCCAGACCCTCCAGGACGTGGCCAGGGGAGTCCAGCTGCAGCAGGGGCCCAAGATCAGGAGCTCCGGGGAGGTGGTCTGGCTGCCACAGCGGCACCTCCACTCAAGACGCCCGGCGAGGTGGCCAGTGGAGGGGCCTTGGGACGGCAGCACGGCAGTGCCACTCTGGAAGCCCTGCGAGGTAAAGGAAGGGAGCCGCTCAGGCCAGATACTGCCTTCCTGGGTCGGAGCAAAGTAGGGGGGACATCCGGCCCCCTCCTGATACACTTCACCCCTCGGAGTCCTGGCAGAGAGACTGAAGGGCAAGTGGAGGCAGGAGGTGTTCGAGCCAAGGTGCCAGCTCACCAGGCCCTGGTCCACACAGCAGAACAGGACACCAGCCCCTGGCAACAAGGTGTAGGGCCACCTGGCTCGCTAGAGAGAGGTCGAAGAAGCCGGCGGTGGCAGGTGGACCAAGGCTCAGAAGACAGACACCGCCGCCTCCCAAAGCTGGACCCCCTCCGCCTGGGCTCTGTGGTGAGTGTGTGGGATGCCGTGGATGCAGCCAGCAGCCTCTCCACAGGCTCCCAGAGGCCTCCTCTCCCCTTGGAGCTGCCTCCACCACGTGCCACGCAGACTGGGCCTTTGACAGAGGGCACAGTGAAGGGGCACAGGGAGAGCAGCCTCCATCCAGCCTCAGTCCTAGCTCTGGAGAGCAGGGAGGCTGGGCCCCAGGCTCCCAGGGAGTCTCAGGGACCCCCAGCCTCCGTGGAAGGCTGGCCGTGGGAGAGGAGCTTCGTCCAGACCCCAGACTCCATGGGCCCATGGCCAGAGGGGTCGCAATGCGGACATCCACTCTTGTCTCAAGGACGGGGGACCGCAGACGCCAGCAATGCGGTAAAGGCTGGGGCTCAAGGCTCTGGAGACCGCTCTTTCTTCAGCTCAGGGCCGGGCAGGGCAGAGCAGCAACGGGGCCATGGCCTCCTAGAAGGGAGACCATCTTGGCAAGGCCAGCGTGGGCAGAGCAGCGGGCAGGAGGCAGGCAGTCTGGACACAGAAAAGCGCCCCCCAGACACCCCCGGCTCAGCCACGCTCTCCCCGCGCATCCCTAAGCCCCTCCTGCCCTTGGCTTCCCCGCCCACAGCACATCCCCACGGAGGCCTCTTACCTGCAGGCTCAACCCTTCCGACCTCCTCTCCTTCAGACTCTTTGTCCCTCAGAGTTAGTCAGGGTTCTGCCGAGGATGAAACTCTCAGGGCAGTGTCAGCCCCAGCCCCAGCCCCAGCCCCTGCCCCTGCCCCTGCTCCAACTCCGCCCTCCTCCCCAGCCCCAGCCCCAGCCCCTGCCCCTGCCCCTGCTCCAACTCCGCCCTCCTCCCCAGCCCCAGCCCCAGCCCCAGCCCCTGCCCCTGCCCCTGCCCCTGCTCCAACTCCGCCCTCCTCCCCAGCCCCAGCCCCAGCCCCTGCCCCTGCCCCTGCTCCAACTCCGCCCTCCTCCCCAGCCCCAGCCCCTGCCCCAGCCCCAGCCCCAGCCCCAGTTCCGACCCCTGCCCCGAGTAGTGAGTCAAGGCCTATGTCCCAGGAGCCCAGTGTGGCTCTCTGCAAGGACAACCAGGAAGGGCAGATCTCATCTAGCTGGGAAAACCTTATTTCGATGGTTCTTAGGAGTCACCCTTTCCCCAGGCAAGAGAGACGCCAAGGGAGAGCCCCAAGGGCAGCTCCCAGGAGCCCTAGAGATCCCAGCACTGATGCACCCTCTGAGAACAGAGAGTCTGGTTCTCCCCCTGAAGGGGCCGCCACCAGCCTGGAGGTCAGGAATGGCTCCGCCGTTGGAATGGTCACAGAAGCTGGCACAGGGGGCCTGCCTGAGGCTGGGTGTCCGCAACAGCAGAGAAGCTCGGATACCAGGGAGGCTCCTACTCCAGACCCTCCCTCAGGCCCAAGGCCAGATGCAGTGGATGAGAAACATCCAGACTCCCCACTGCCTGGAGCCGCGATGCCCGGGGCCCCATCACGGTCCCCTGGGCAGAGGCAACCCGGCCCTGTACCCTCCCCCACCGCGAGGGGGGTCTCACAGCCTGTCCCACGGCCCCGGAAACGCAGCATGTGTGAAATAGCAGAGAGCTCTGAGCGGGAGGTCAGCCAGATGGTACCACTGAGGCAGGAGGGAGAGGCTCCAGGGGAGAGGCCCCGCCCTGCAGGCAGCGGGGCAGTCCTCACAGAAAAGCAGGAGGCCCGAAAACTCAAGGTGCTTCTGCAGAGGCCCGGGAGCCGGGGGGTGGCGGAGGGGCCTCGGAAGCCCAGCTCCCTAGCCCGGGAGCCCACTCTGGCCGCGGCTCGACGACAGCGGCTGGACCTGGGCAGCTGCCTGGATGTACTGGCCTTTGCCCAGCAGCACGGGCAGCCTGGCCTGGTGCAGGAGACCTACGCGCTGATGAGCGACAATCTGCTGCACGTGCTAGGAGACCCGGGCCTCTACCGGCAGCTGAGCGGGGCCGAGCGGGAGCGCATCCTGAGCCTTCGGACGGGCCGGGGCCAGGCGGTGGTGGGGGTCCTTGTGCTGCCCAGCCTCTACCCGCTGAGCCGCTCGGGGCTCACAAGGGGCCCTTGTGGGGAGGAGGTCCCTACGGTGGGACCCGCACCCCCGCCTCCTCGCACGCACCTGCACGTGTTCAACCCCCAAGAAAACACATGGCGGCCCCTGACACAGGTGCCGGAGGAGGCCCCACTGCGGGGCTGTGGCCTCTGCACCATGCACAACTACCTGTTCCTGGCGGGGGGCATCCGCGGCTCCGGTGCCAAGGCTGTCTGCTCCAACGAGGTCTTCTGCTACAACCCACTGACCAACATCTGGAGCCAGGTGCGGCCCATGCAGCAGGCCCGTGCCCAGCTCAAGCTGGTGGCCCTGGATGGGCTTCTTTACGCCATCGGTGGAGAGTGCCTGTACAGCATGGAGCGCTATGACCCGCGCACGGATGCCTGGACCTCGCGCGCGCCCCTCCCTGCGGGCACCTTCCCTGTGGCACACGAGGCTGTGGCCTGCCGTGGGGACATCTATGTCACCGGGGGCCACCTCTTCTACCGCTTGCTCAGGTACAGCCCTGCGAAGGATGCGTGGGATGAGTGCCCCTACAGTGCCAGCCACCGGCGTCCCAGCGACATGGTGGCATTGGGAGGTTTCCTGTACCGCTTCGACCTGCTGCGGGGTGTGGGTGCTGCGGTGATGCGCTACAACACTGTAACGGGCTCCTGGAGCCGGGCTGCCTCCCTGCCCCTGCCCGACCCGGCCCCCCTGCACTGCACCGCACTGGGCAACACCATTTACTGCCTCAACCACCAGGTCACCGCCACCTTTACGGTCTCTGAGGGGACTGCCCAGTTCCAGGCCAGGGAGTTGCAGCCCTTTCCTCTGGGGAGTAAGGGGGTCCTCTGTCCATTCATCTTGACTCTGCCTGCCACCGACCGGCTGCAAACAGCCCTCTGAGCTGCTGCTCTCTAGGGAGACCCTGGGCCTGGGGGTCTGAGGGCAAGTGGAGCACAGGAGGTGGCTGGCAGAACCTTCTGCTGTTGTTTCTATGACAGCTTTGTTTTCCTGTTCTAATAAGGCTCATGATCTCCCCCTTCCCTACCCCCTTCCCTGAAAAAGCCCTCTCCCCCTGGAGCTCAGGCTCCTTGCATCTGGTTAGAAGCTGGCTTCTAACCTTCCCACCACAGCATGCTGTTTACTGCCTTTTCCGCTTAGTTCTTGCCCTGACGCCTCAGCTGGCTCACACAGCCCAGCCCCTCCTCCAGGGGGCTCCTCCTCCTCCTCTTCCTCCTCCTCCTCCTCCTCCTCCTCCTTCCCCCCTTCTCTGGGCTCCCAGGAGCCAGGTTCCCTCTTGCAGCACTGCACTGCCTGGAAAAATCTGTGTGGGGGTCCCTCTGGTGCTTTGAGAGCCAGAGACCGATGTGTCCTTGAGGACCAGGATTTGGCCTGCAGAGGGGCTGAGTGACTGCTGAGCCAAGGAAGGAGGTGGCTAGAGAGATCGTCACACTTCTCCGTTCTGTCCCTAGGGCTCCAAGCTGGGCAAGAGGTCTGTAAGGGAATGGGACAGGGGAACAAGGAACAGAGAGTCCCCAGAAAAATGTTCTTGCCTCAGGCCTTGGGAGCCTGGTTTGGGTCTTCCTGGGAAAAACTCTGTAGCCCTCCTTCGTCCGATTGATCCCCAGAGGCCTGGAACCCTTGCCTGTGAAACCGTTCTGCTGACTGTAGCCCCTGCCTGTAACCACTTGGGCTCATGCCCCTCTGCAGCCTGTGGGGTCTCTCCCCCCCGCTTTGCCCCTCCAGAAGCAGCCTCACTTCCCACCACCCCCTGTTCTTACGTGAGACCCAGGTTTCACCTGAGCTCTTTCCCTTGTTAGCTGCGGACTTAGCCGAGACATCTGATTCCATTCTTCTCATCTGTGTAGTGGGGAAAATGAACATCTGTTACTCAGGAGAGCTGTGAGGGCATAAGGACACATGTGAGCGCCTAGCGCAGTGCCCAGGATGAATAGATAATGTTCCCCTTTACTCATTTTGGAATCCATCACAGGAAGGTAAATAAATCTGACTGAACACTGCTGCCTGTCCCACCGTGTGCCCTGGTTTGCCCCATCTGGCCCTTTTAATTTTGCTTTTTATTCCATCCTTGGTACTACTGGCACTAAATGCGTTTAATTCATTGAAAGCATCTACATCTTATGATTCTCATTTTTTGCTCACAAGGCTCGCTATGCTGCTGGGTAGGACAGAAAGGGGTCCTCAGGTTGCTCTTAAAAATAAGTTTATTGAAAAACAAGTACAGTTCACACAGCTATATATTACGGTTGCTGTTACTCTGCCAAGCAGAGAGGGCTCTGTGTCCCCGGGGCTTCTCCACACTGGCAGGCAGAAGCACGGTGGCCGTGGGTGGGCAGGGGGCCTACTGTTTGTGCTTGGTCTCAGTGAGCAGCTCTTGCCAGTTCTTCTCCATCTCCTCCTTGCAGTTGAGGAAGGCATCCTCCAGCCGGCGCATGGACTCCGCCAGTGTGGGGTTGGTGCGCATCACCACCATGTCGTAGGCCATCCATGTGGCTTGCACTGCAACAACCAGATGGGCCCTGATCAGGCTACCGAATGGGGCTGTGGCTCTGAGCACTCCAGGGAGGGCCAGATGCCTCCAGCCATGCTAAGCATCCCAGGGACCAGATCCTGCTGAGTTGCTGGTAGGCTACACGTTATAGGGTTCATAAAAACCACTATTAAAACTTCTTCCTCCACAGAGCACTACTGACACTTCCCTGATCTCACACAAGTCTTAACTTCTGGATACATCAGCCCGTGATGCTAAGACTGGAGGCCTGTCTGATATAAAATATTAGGACCATTTAGAGCAAACTCAGGTCCTTACCTATCTGCAGTTTACAGTTAGTGGTTGCAGGGTGAACCCTGAGGGGTCGTAACACCCATCCAAGCTCACATGCTCAAGTAGGACTGATTATTCCTACTCCTGCAAAGCCCTGAGCCTCATGTTACCTTACGCACAGTGGCCTGGGATGCCTGCCCACTTCTGTCTGGGTACCTCTGTGCTTTCATTAAGGCCAGCCCAGGGACTCCTCCTTCTGGAAAGGTTTGCTGCATCCCATGTTAGGTGTCCTTTGGTGCTCGCCACTGCACTGAGTTTCTTGCTGTTTCCCATCGAGAGCTACTCGAGGGCTTATAGGTGAACACATGCTTCTTATACAAATTCAGCGGAAGTCTGCAGAAACCTCATCTCTCTGCAGCACCCACCGCACTGGTGTGGTTCTACCCTCTATAATTACAAAGAACAAAGGTCATCTCCCTTCCACATGACAGCCAACCACAGTACATATATCTCCCCCTTAAAACTGCTCTTTGCTGGGCTAAAACATACTGGACACTTTGGGGAACTATGTCCTCAGGGAAATTAACCAAAGAGGAGATAAGCAGATAATAATAACACATGAATATCTACATACAACCAAGGTCAGCAGCAATGACAGACTTGATGTTTTACAGAAAGTAACATGTTTGGTTAAGGAAAAATTGTTAGAAAAGCTATGTGCAGTATCTTAACAGAGGGCATATAGTTATATGGCGTGTACAGGAATTCTTGAACTTTTGGATGTATGAGAGTCACTTGGGACACCTTTTAAAATGTAGATCACTGGCCGCTCCCACAACTCAAAGAGGGTCTTGTCTAACATGTTGTGAATGGTGCCCAGGAACCCGAATTTTAACAAGGAGACCACCCTTACAGACTGCCTGGACAGCAGGTGCAGCATGTACCTGGGAGTCAGAACAGTTTGCTTTCTGGCTCTCTCTACTTGCTACCTGTGTGCCCACAAACAAGTGACTTAAGTTCACCAACCTCATTTGTAAAGGAGAGACAACATCCCAGTCTCACAGCTGGCTATGATTAAATGGATGATATGTAAAATGCCTAGCACATATTATGGTGTTCAAGACAGGAGAAACCCTTACCGTAAAATGAATAAGAGGTATTCAGGGCAAAGAGAGTGGGTAAGAAATAAAAATTCAGAAGGAAAAAAGAGCTTGCAGAAATGAGTCTCATACGGTTCCACACAGCAGTTGGAATTCTAGCTCTGAATTTCCTAAGGCGAAAGCAGAGGAAACATGCTTAGATTTGAAACTCGGTGCCATAAAATAAAAACAAACCCATGAAGGACACCTGGGTGGCTCAGTCAGTTGAGCAGTTGAGTGTTCAACTGCGGCTCAGGTCATGACCTCACGGTTCCTGAGTTCAAGCCCCACATTGGGCTCGTTGCTGTCAGCATGGAGCCCGCTTTGGATCCTGTGTCTCCCTCTCCCTCTGCCCCTCCCTTGCTCACACACACACACACACACACTCTCTCTCTCTCACTCTCTCTCTCTCTCTCTCTCTCTCTCATAAATAAATAAACAACAACAACAACAACAAAAACGGGCACCTGGGTGGCTCAGTCAGTTAACTCAGCTCAGCGTCTGACTTCCACTCAGGTCATGATCTTGTGGTTCATGGGTTCAAGCCCCACATCAGGCTCTGTGCTGACAGCTCAGAGTCTGGAGCCTGCTTCTGTGTCTCCCTCTCTCTCTGCCCCTCCCTCACTTGTGCTTTTTCTCTCTCTCAAAAATAAATAAACAAAACAACCATTAGATGCTTTTATCCTAAGAAAAAATTTTCCTATAGGTATATTCTATGAGAAGCATATAATATAGTTGAAAATGTCCTTGACAACATCTCTACTTGAAATACAAAGTGATTCTTCTATGTCTATTTTTGTAATCACTGGTAAAAGAAAGCTGTTGGCATATTGCCAAAGCACAGTCCAGAAAAGGCAATTCAATGAGACACCAAAACACTATATCAAGAGCAAAGCCCTTTTTAATTTGATCCAAGGAAGAAAATTCAGAATGCATAGAAAATAAAGAACTCATGATCATCAGAAGATCCTCCAGAAATGCACGTCTCTTGAGTTTTTCATTCATTCAATATTTATTGAGCACCTTTGTGTTGGCATTTTGCTAAGGCACTCCTGGTCTCCTGGCAATATAGCAGTATGCAAGATAGACACACCCCACCTCCAGGAAGTGTCTATAGGGGCCATGGGAGGTAGAATAAACACACAAGACAATCACAGGTTGGGAAGGGTGCTGTACGGCAGTAAGCAGCATGTGTTGGGACAGAGAAATGGAGTAGGAGGGGTCTTTAAACCAGATGGCAAGGGCAGGCTCTCTCTGAGAGCTTTTGGTAAGGCCTGCACTTTAGCAAAGCCAAGGTCATCATCTCTGGAAAAGCCTGAACAGCAGATATTCTAAGAAGCCAACTAGGGCTCACCTGATACACTACCTGCTGGGTAGGACTAAAATCCTCATCCAGAAATCAAGAAAAAACAGCCAAGATGTGGGGCACCTGGGTGGCTCAGTCGGTTAAGTGCCTGACTCTTGATTTCAATTTAGGTCATGATCTCAGGGTTCATGGGTTTAAGCCCTGCTTCGGGCTCTGTGATGCTGGTATGGAGCCTGCCGGGGGCCCCTCCCCGCCCTCCCCTTCCCTGTTCATACATGTATGCACTCTCTCTCTCTCAAAATAAATGAGTAAATAAATAAACAAATAAATAAGTAAATAAATGAATGAATGAATAACCAGTCAAGCTGTACACCTAAATGCAGGGTTCAAAGGATGAAGATAAAGTGTTCCAAAATTCTGTTGTAGGAGAGGGGAGGACATCACTTAGGGATGTAGTAAGTGAATTTGCTTTGAGGGCCTAGAAGGTAGACAGGGAGTACAGGAATGATGACAAAGGGCAGGCTCAGCCATGTGATAAAGGGACAAAGATGGGCCTGGACTTTATAGCCACAGGCTAATTCCCACCTTTGGCAAAACAGACCAATCAACATTTTAAATGTAATTGGTGAAGTTATATCTCCCAAATCTCAGGCCCCAGATAGTCTTACAGATGAATTCTACCAAAATTTGAAAGAACAGTTAATTCTTACATAATACGATTCCAGAAATTAGAAAAAGAAGAGTGATAACCTCACTGTATGGATATAGGAGCATTCCATTTATGTTCTAGAAAATTTGAGTACAGAGATAAACAAAAATAAATACATAATTTTCCCTAAGTTAGTTTGTTCCAAAATCAAAGATTATATGAAAAAATATAGTTCTATTTTATATCAATATAGATATAAAACTCTAAACATAACATGAACTAACCAAACCTAACAATGTGTTAAAATAGCATGTTATGATGTAGAATTTGTAACAGAAATTCAGCCCGGGGGGCTGAGCGCGGGTGCCATCAGGATGCTGCGCACAGGCTCTGCTCTGCTCTCTGTGCATAAATTCACAGACAAACATGAATGGGTAACAACAGAAAATGGTATTGGAACAGTGAGAATCAGCAATTTTGCACAGGAAGCTTTGGGAGATGATGTTTACTGTAGTCTGCCTGAAGTTGGGACAAAATTGAACAAACCAGAGGAGTTTGGTGCTTTAGAAAGTGTGAAAGCTGCTAGTGAACTCTATTCTCCTCTATCAGGAGAAGTAACTGAAATTAATGAAGCTCTTGTGAAAATCCAGGACTTGTCAACAAATCTTGTTATGAAGATGGTTGGCTGATCAAGATAACACTCAGTAACCCTTCAGAACTGGATGAATTAATGTGTGAAGAAGCATATGAGAAATACATAAAACCTATTGATGAGTGAAAATGGAACCCCTAAATAAACTAGTATGAAACAATTTAATCTAGCATAATTGTCTTAAATTAGTGGTGCATGGAGGATTTAAAATAGCAACTTTTGGGGCACCTGGGTGGCTCAGTTGTTGAGCCTGGGACTTTGGCTCAGGTCATGATCTCCGGTTTGTGGGTTGGAGCCCCCCATTGGGCTCTGTGCTGACAGCTTAGAGCCTGGAGCCTGTTTCAGATTCTATGTCCTCCTCTCTCTCTGCCCCTCCCCTGCTCATGCTCTCTCTTTCTCTCAAAAATAAATAAACATTAAAAAATTAAAAATGAATAAATAAATAAAATAGCAACTTTTAGCAATACTAGTGCAAAAAGAAATCACTCGCAACAACATTAATGAAAGAAAACACCCCTTAACTTTCTAATGATTGCAGATAAACTTAGCATGTATCTTTTTTGCCATACCTTATGATTTTTAGGCTAGGCTCTAGTTATAATATTCAGAATCCTGTAAATTATTTGTGGTTAAAAACTAGTTATAAAAATTATGTAATTCAAGGATAACACTGTCATCTTAAGTCTTAGGGAATATCGTAACTTGTTTGCATCTCTCCCTGGATTGGAGTCAAAATACTTAAATAATCTATCCATTGGAAATAACTGGCCGTGGAGAAAGGTTTGTTAGTTCTGTAGTGTCAGATAAAGAATACTACCTTAATTTTGCAATATACTGTGTTTTCAAAATAGCTGGTGCTATTTTTAATATGGTGAAGCAACAGCCTTGCAGGAAGATAAATAGTTTAATAATAATACATTCAACTTCGTTAAGGGGCGCCTGGGTGGCGCAGTCGGTTAAGCGTACGACTTCAGCCAGGTCACGATCTCGCGGTCCGGGAGTTCGAGCCCCGCGTCGGGCTCTGGGCTGATGGCTCAGAGCCTGGAGCCTGTTTCCGATTCTGTGTCTCCCTCTCTCTCTGCCCCTCCCCCGTTCATGCTCTGTCTCTCTCTGTCCCAAAAATAAATAAACGTTGAAAAAAATATTAAAAAAAATACATTCAACTTCGTTAAAAAAATAAAAATAAATAAAAAGGGGTAAATCATAGGAATAGCTCAATTAATGCCCAAAAAAAGGGCAGTTAACAAAATTTAATACCTATTTGTGGTTTAAAAAAAATCAACTCTAACAAATTAGAAATAATGGGAGACATCTTAAGCTTACTAAAAGTGATATACCAAAACTTACAACATATATACTTAATGGAGAAGCTATGTATATATTCCCTTTTTATTTATTTATTTATTCATTTTTACTTAAAAAATTTTTTTTAACGTTTATTTATTTTTGAGACAGAGAGAGAGAGAGACAGCATGAACAGGGGAGAGTCAGAGAAAGAGGGAGCCACAGAATCTGAAACAGGCTCCAGGCTCCGAGCTGTCAGCACAGAGCCCCATGTGGGGCTCAAACTCACAGACTGTGAGTACCAGTGTACCCTGGTATACTGTTGGTAGGATTGTAAAATGGTGCATCATTGTGTAAAACAGTTTGGCCTTCTTCAGAAAGCTAGACATAAATTCCACTTCTAGGTAATTCTCCAAACAATTGAGAACAGGTACTCAAACACATACTTGCATATAGATGTTCACAACAGTGCTACTCACAATAGCTAAAAGGTGGACACAACCCAAATATCAATCAAAGGATGAATGAATAAAGAAAATGTGATATATCCATACAATGGGATAATTATTCAACCATAGAGAGGAATAAAGTACTAACATATTCTATAATATTGATGAACCTTGAAAATATGCTAAGTAAAAGAATCCAGAAACAAATTGTATTCACATACCATATGATTCATTTATATGAAACATCCAGAATGGGTAAATCCATAGAGACTGAAAACAGATTGGTGGTTGCCAAAGGCTGAGGATAGAGGCATATGGGGGTGACTGCTTAGGGGTACAAAGTGTCTTTTTTAAAAAGTTTACTTATTTACTTTGTGAGAGAGAGAGCATGAGCCCACAGGTGGGAGGGGCAGAGAAAGAGGGAAAGAGAGAATCCCAACCAGCCTCCATGCTGTCAGCGCAGAGCCCGATTCAGGGCTTGAACTCATGAAACCTGAGATCATGACCTGAGCTGAAACCAAGAGTCAGAAACTTAACTAACTGAGCCACCCAGGCGCCCCACACAGTGTCTTTTTTGAATGATGAAAACATTTTGAACTGGATAGACTTGGTGGCTGTATGACATTGTGAATGCATTAAATGCTACTGAATGTATACTTTAAAATGGTTAATTATATGGTATGTGGATTTCACCTAAGTTGTTTTTTTAAAGCTTATTTATTTTTGAGAGACACAGAGACAGCGTGAGTGGGGGAGAGGCAGAGAGAGAGAGAGAGAGAGAGAGAGAGGGTGAGAGAGAGAATCCCAAGCAGGCTCTGCACTGTCAGAATAGAGCCCCATGCGGGGCTCAAACTCACAAAACTGTGAGATCATGACTTGAGCCTAAACCAAGAGTTGGATGCTTAACCAACAGAGCTACCTAGGAACCCCTCACCTAAACTTTTCTATTTAAATTTAAGATGCTTCTATCTTTTATATTTAAATTTAAACTTTTCTCTAAAAGAGAGAGAATGAGTCCGGGAGAGGGGCAAAGGGAGAGAGAGAGAGGAGAATCTTAAGCAGGCTCCACACTCAGCGTGGAGCCCGACATGGGGCTCGATCCCACAACCCTGGGATCATGAGCTGAGTTGAAATCAAGAGCCGGTCAGTCAACTGATTGAGCCACCCAGGTGACCCTCACCTAAAATTTTTCTATTTAAGATGTAGGGGGACACCTGGGTGGCTCAGTTGGTTAAGCATCTGACTCTTGGTTTCAGCTCAGGTCATAATCTCATGGTTCTTGAGTTCAAGCCCTGCTGACACTCACAGCCTGCTTGAGAATTTCTCCCTCTGTCTCTGCCCCTCCCCCACCCCCTCTTCTCTCTTTCTCTCAAAATGAATAAACTTAAAAAAATAAAAGCAGAAACTTTATACATAATATTTAAAAAGTGACATACAAAAAAAAGAAATGGAAATAAAAGAATGTAAACAAAAAAGGGAAGATTCTCATATGGATTAATGATGATAACATGCTGTGAGCTGAAAAGTATGCCAACTCTCTGCCAGAGAACTCTAAAGAAAAACAAACCAACAAAACCAAATAATTAGAAAACAACAAACGAAGGACCCACTACGGTAGAAAGGGTATTATCTATGGTCAATTACAAATTAAAAGCATACCACACTGTCCTCATTTTGCCACGCAAGTAGGTACCATGGAAATTATCATATTCCAATATCTATTTCACTGTTAGCACTGTACTAGGAAAGGATGATGTCAGGAAGCTTAAGATACAGCTTTATTAAAATGCATAAAAAATCAGGGAGCTAAGACACATTCGTTCACTTAAAAAATATCTATTAGGGGCGCCTGGGTGGCTCAGTTGGTTAGGCGATCGACTTCGGCTCAGGTCAAGATCTCAGAGTTCGTGAATTCGAGCCCTGCGTTGGGCTCTGTGCTGACAGCTCGGGGCCTGGAGCCTACTTCGGATTCTGTGTCTCCCTCTGTCTCTCCCCCTCCTCTGCTCACACTCTGTATCTCTCTATCAATAACAAATAAACGTTAAAAAATTTTAAAAAATATATCTATTAAACATCTATTATGGGTCAGCATCTATTCTGGGGACAGAGCAGTGAGAAAGAATGTCAAAAAGTCTTGGCCTCATGACCGTTATATAATAAATAACAGTAAGTAGGGGCGCCTGGGTGACTCAGTCGGTTAAGCTTCCAACTCTTGATCAGCTCAGATCATGATCTCCCGGGTGGTGAGATCTCCCAGTTCGTGAGATAGAGCCCCCAGTCGGGCTCTGCACTGACGACATGGAGCTGGGATTCCCTCTCTCCCTCTCTCTCTGCCCCTCCTCTATGTGCATGCTTGTGCACATGTGCACTCTCTCTCTCAAAATAAATAAACATTAAAAAAATAACAATAAGTAAACTTATATAGTATGTTAGAAAGTAATAAGTGCTGGGCTGCCTGGGTGGCTCAGTAGGTTAAACAGCTGATTTTGGCTCAGGTCATGATCTTGAGGTTTGTGGGTTCGAGCCTTGCACTGGGCTCTGTGCTGAAAGCTCAGAGCTTGGAGCCTGCTTCAGCCCTCTCTCTCTGCTCCTCCCCTGCTTGTTCTCTCTGTCTCTCAAAAGAGGAATAAAAACGTTAAAAAAAAAAAAAAAGAAAGTAGTAAGTTCTGAGGAGAAAAATAAATCCATGAAGGAGGGTTGAGAGTGCCAGGGAAAAAGGACTTGCAATTTCAAGAAGAGCACTTGGGAAACACTTCACAGAGAAGGTGACATTTTTATTTATTTATTAAATTTTTAATGTTTATTTCTTTTTGAGAGAGAGTGAGTGGGGGAGGGGTAGAGAGAGAAGGAGACAGAGAATCCGAAGCAGGCGCTGGGCTGTCAGCAGAAAGCCCAATGTGGGGCAAGAACCCACGAACCTCAAGATCACGATCTGAGCTAAAGTTGGATGCTCAACTGACTGAGCCACCCAGGTGCCCCAAGAAGGTGACATTTTATTTATTTATTTATTTATTTATTTATTTATTTATTTTTATTAAAAAATTTTTTTTCGGGGCGCCTGGGTGGCTCAGTCGGTTAAGCGTCCGACTTCAGCTCAGGTCACGATCTCACAGTCCGTGAGTTCGAGCCCCGCGTCGGGCTCTGGGCTGATGGCTCAGAGCCTGGAGCCTGCTTCCGATTCTGTGTCTCCCTCCCTCTCTGCCCCTCCCCCGTTCATGCTCCATCTCTGTCTCAAAAATAAAATAAACGTTAAAAAAAAATTAAAAAAAAAATTTTTTTTTTTTCAACGTTTATTTATTTTTGGGACAGAGAGAGACAGAGCATGAACGGGGGAGGGGCAGAGAGAGAGGGAGACACAGAATCGGAAACAGGCTCCAGGCTCTGAGCCATCAGCCCAGAGCCTGACGCGGGGCTCGAACTCAGGGACCGCGAGATCGTGACCTGGCTGAAGTCGGACGCTTAACCGACTGCGCCACCCAGGCGCCCCAAGAAGGTGACATTTAAATTACCTTTTGATGAATAGAAGTTCTTAACGTTAATGTAGTTCAACGTATCAATCTTTTATTCTGTGTTTAGCATTTTAGCCTCTTGTTTAGGAAATTCTACTCCACCCCCAAAGTCACAAGATATTCTCCCCTATTTTCTTTCCAAGTTTTAAACATTTTTGATACCTAAGCCCTTATTGTTCTGAAGCTATTGTGTGTATGTGTGGGTAGGGATGCATTTGTAATTTTTATTCTTATGGATAACCAATTTCTCCAGCTTACTTATTAAATAGTTCCTTCTTAAAAAATAAAAATAAATGGTTTATTCTTTCCTTCACTGATCTGTCATTTCACCTATTATATATAAAAATTCCTGTGAGTGTGTATGTATGTACACATGTGCATGTTTGTGTATATGAGCATGTTATGTGTGTACATGTGTGTGAGAGTGTGTGTGTTCACGTGTGTATGTGTGTGTATGAGAGTGTGTTATGTGTGCACATATCCATGTGTGTGTGTTTATGTGTGAGTGTGTGAGCGTGTGTGTGTGATGTGTGTGTGTGTGAGCGTGTGTGTGTGTCTGTCTGTTTCTGGGCTCTCTGTTGCATTCTGTTGCTCAATTTGTCTATTTCTAAGTCAATATGACATTATATTAACTATATAGTTTTATAATAAGTCCTGGTAATGGTAGGGTGAATCCTCTGTCCTTGTCTTTCTCAGAAATATCTTAGCTATTTTTGGGTTGTAAGTCTCTCATAAATGTTTTAGAATAAACTTGTCAAGTTCCATGATAAACCCTATTAGGATTTTCACTAAAACTACTTTAAAGCAAATGATGAACTCTGGGGAGAACAGACATATTACTTTAAGTCTTTCTATTCATAAATGTAGCTACAGCTCCATTTATTTTGATCTTTAGTATCTGTTAGTCAAGTTTTATAATTTTCTGCATATAGGCCTTGCACATTTCTTGTTACATTTCTTCCAGGGGAATTAATAGATGTGTCTGTGCACGTGCATGTGTATGTTTGTGTGTTACTGTTGTAAATGCCTTTAAAAAATGTGTTCTAATTCCTTGTTGCTGGTATATGTAAATGCAATTAACTTTTGTACACTTATCTTTTATGTAACATATTACCTCCAATTATGTGTGTTTTAGATGTTCTGCATAAGTGTGGTAGCCAGCTTCCAAGTTGAGCCCTGTAGTAGTCCCGGCCTTCTGCTAATCACACCCTTACGTAGTTCTCTCTCACACTGTACTAGAGTAGATCCATGTGACAAGTAAAATACGACAGAAGTGATGGTATGTCACTTCTAAGATGAGCTTATAAAAGATCGTACCTTCTGTCTCTGGTTCTTTCATGTGTGTATGTAGTATTATACTATATTACATGTAATTGCTCTGGGGTAAGTTATGTCATGAACAGCCTTCTGGTGAGGCCACATAGAAAGTGGCCTGCCAACAGCTATGTGAGCTCAGAAGGAGATTCTCCGGCCTCTGGTCAAACATCTGGAGATTGAAACCACAGCCAACAGTTTGACTGCAAACTCATAAAATACATATCCAGAGCCCAGCTTAGCTACTCCTAGATTCCTGATCTTCAGAAACTGTGTGATAATAAATATTTTTTGTCTTCAGTTGCTAAATTTGGGTTAACTTGTTATGAAGCAATAGATAACTAATACAGATTTTGGTACTTGAGTAAGTGCTCCTGTAACAAAACTGTGAAATGCAGGAGTGGCTTTGGAGTGTTTCAGGGGATGGGAGCTGGAAAAGCTGTAAGGGTTCTGAGGAGAGCATTAGGAAAGATTAAAGTACCTCGAGCACACTGTTCGTAGGGTTTGGAGTTTGAGGAGGCTGCCAATGAGGCTTTACAGAAAAGTGCGGAAACTCTTATTGGAAGCTAGGGGAGAGGAGACTTGCTATGTGGTGACAGAAGATTTAGCAACACTGTCACAGGAAGTAATGTGGAAGGGAGAAAATGTACTTAATGAACTATTCATAGGATTTACCTTCATGTTTAATATTTGATTTGTTTTCCATTGCCCTGTGCATTTCAGACCTTCCTTCTGAGATCACATTCCCTTTACTTAAGTAAAACTTTTAGTAGTTCCTTTAAAGCAGGTCTCTTTGTGACAAATATTGTAAGTTTTTATTCATTTGCAAATGTCTTTATTTTTTCCTCATTACTGAATGATAATTTTGTTGGATGCATAATGCTGCGTCAATAGTGTTTTTATGACATTTAGATATTATTCCACTAAGTTCTGGTTCTCACAATTATTGTTCAAAGTTCACTCCATTCTGATACCCTATGTCTTTTGGTTGGCGCATTTAGTCCATTGATCAAAGTTCACTCCAATTGTTACTCCTTTGATCTCTCTCTCTCTGGTTTCCTGTAGTTTTTCTCTTTGTCTTTGGTGTTCTGAAGTTTCACTATTATGTGTCTAGGTATGGATATAATTTTATTTTACTTAATGTATTTTGTTTCTTGGATCTATGATTCAATTTTTCATTAGTTCTGGAAAATTCACAGACATTATATTATTAGGTATTGCCATTATTCCATTGTCTCTAATGTCTTTTTTTCCTGAGATGCTAATGAGGTATATATTAGAACTTCTTGGTCTATATCACAAGTCTCTTAATCTCTTCATACTTTTACTTTCTTTATCTCTTTTTGATGCATTATCCTGCAATTAATCATCTCTTCAACTGTTGTTGATTTCGTTTTTATCTCACAATTATATTTTTCTTTTTAAGAGACTCCATTTTTCTTTTCAAAAATGTCTATCCTTGAGTTTCTTTTATTTTAAAAAAAAATTTTTTTTAACCTTTATTTATTTTTGAGACAGAGAGAGACAGAGCATGAACGGGGGAGGGGCAGAGAGAGAGGGAGACATAGAATCTGAAACAGGCTCCAGGCTCCGAGCTGTCAGCACAGAGCCCGACGCGGGGCTCGAACTCACGGACCGTGAGATCATGACCTGAGCTGAAGTCGGCTGCTTAACCGACTGAGCCACCCAGGTGCCCCCCTTGAGTTTCTTTTATACTCATCTTTGTAACTGCGTCTATTACTTCTGTAGCCACTTTATACACAGCTATTTGCATTCTGCATCTGACATCACCTATAGTCCTTGGAGATCTAAATATGTTGACTCTTGCTTCTGTGGACTTTCACTCACAGTGGCTTATCATTTCATGTATTTGGAAGGCAGCTTTGCTCGCCACTATACCACCAATGCTGTATCTGGTAATATTTATCTGTGAGGTCATTGCTGAGGTAGCTTCCAATCTCTTCCACACCGCTATATAATCTTTCTAAAACCTTTCTATAAATCTTTATGTTTTTCCTCTGCTTAGCTTTCTTCAATTATTCCCCTGTTGACTACAGAATGACTTCTTAGTGTGGTACACAAAGTCTTTCATGATTTGACCCCAAATGATTCATTTAGATTTATTCTCTACCACTTCCACTTGTAGTTTATTCTGTAGAAGTTTAACATTAAATCCAACCAACTTTCTTCTACTTTTGTTCCTTGGCACAAATTGTTCTTTCTATTTGAAAGCCTTGCCCATCACTTGTCTATTTGAGAAACTCCTAACAACTCCTACTTCAGAGAAATGCTTCATGCCTCCTCTTAAAAATTTCCATAATTTAGGGGCACCTGAGTGGCTCAGTCGGTAAGCGTCCGACTTCAGCTCGGGTCATGATCTCGTGGTTTGTGAGTTCGAGCCCTGCATCGGGCTCTGTGCTCACAGCTCAGAGCCTGGAGCCCGCTTCGGATTCTGTGTCTCCTTCTCTCTCTGCTCCTCCCCCACTCACACTCTGTCTCTCTCTCAAAAAAAATTTCCATAATTTACCAGACAGATTTCAGCCATCGATTCCAAATCTCACTGGAACTTTACTATCCTTTTATTATACCAATTAACATAGTATACTGCATTTCTTAATCGTTTATTTATTTATTAAATGTTTATTTTATTTTGAGAGAGAGAGAGGGTGGTGGGGAGGGGCAGAGAGAGAAGGAGAGAGAGAGAGAATCCCAAGCAGGCTCCATGCTCAGCACAGATCCCGACACAGGGCTCATCATGACTATGAGATCATGACCTGACCGGAAATCAAGAATCAGATGCTTAGTTGACTGAGCCATCCAGGCACCCCTGTATACTGCATTTATATGTCTATACATTTATTTCCCCCATTAGATTATAAGCAATTAAAGTGCAGGGCTTGGCATGTGTTCATTCAGGAAGTACTTGTTGAGTGAATGAATGAATGAATGGTGCTTTAACCCTGCCCCCAAGTCATGATATTTCTTTGGCTCTGAGATTATATTTTTCCAGCTTTTTAAAAGTATAACTGAGATAAAAATTGTATATATTTAAGGCGTACAATGTGATGTTTTGATATTTGTATACATTATGAAATGATTACCACAGACAAGGTAATTAACATTTCTATCACCTCACAGTTATTATTTATTTTGTGTGGTGAGAACACTCAAGATCTATATACTAAGTACATTTATTTTTTTCGGAGAGAGGGGGAGAGCATGCATGCAAGCAGGGAAGGGGCAGAAAGAGGGAGAGAGAGAATCCCAAGCAGGCTCCACTCTGTCAGCACAGAGCCTGACACGGGGCTTGAACCCACAAATTGTAAGATCATGACCTGAGCTGAAATTAAGTTGGACACTTAACCAACTGAGCCATTCAGGCGCCTCAAGAAATTTCTACAAAGACTTATATTACCGCCAAATCAGACTACTGTGCAGAACATTTATATAAAAATAGAATTATAAAAAAGAGGAAAATATGTGAAACTAAAACTAAGGAAAGAATCAGCTAAAGAACAAATAATGGACCTTATATCAATTCAAGGGGTGTGATGTGGAAAAAGCACCAAGCGGAGAGGGTGTGGAACTGCGCATGATAAAAGCCTCATTTATGCCAAGTGTACATAGGCTAAACCTTTTTCATTCCTGTGAGAAAAGAAATGCACAAGCCTTTCAAGAAGTGTAGCTGCTTAAATATAATCGTTGCAAGTATCAGACAACTTTAATTTTACTCACATTTAAAAAATTGTCAAAGCTGAGTGTTTTATGTGACTTCTTTCAATATAAATACCTGTCAACCTTATCTTGAAAGGAGAGAGTATTTTTAATAACACTATTACCTTAGCAACATTAACTGACTTAACTATTGTTACTTAATAACTTACTTAGCTACTACCTTAATTATTATGGGAATATTTGCTGAAAAAAGAGTCGCTAGCAGATCTAAATAAAAATGCAATATGCTGTTTGGTTCCTTTGGCACACCGGGTGGTTTGGAAGTAAATGTTAAAAAGGAACACAAAGAGGGGTGCCTGGGTAGCTCAGTCGGTCCAATTCTTGGTTTTGGCTCAGGTCATGATCTCACGGTTTGTGGGTTCGAGCCCTGCACTGGGCTCTGTGCTGGCAGTGTAGAGCCTGCTTGGGATGCTCTCTCTCTCTCTCTCTCTCTCTCTCTCTCGCTCTCGCTCTCGCTCTTTGCCTCTCCCCCACTCACACTGTCTCTGTCTCTCTCAAAATGAATAAATAAAAATTTTAAAAAATTTAAAAAGAGGAACACAAAGTAAAGTAGGAGAAAATATAAGTAAATATTTCACTAATCTCAGATTAGGGAAAGATTTTCTTTTTTTTTTAAATCCTTTTTTAAAAGTTTTTTTAAAGTTTATTTATTTATTTTGAGAGACTGAGCAAGCATCTGAAAGCAGGGGAGGGGCAGAGAGAGAGGGGAGCAGAGGATTCAAAAGTGGGCTCCGCGCTGACAGCAGTAGGCCAGCTTGGGACTTGAACTCACAAACCTGAGAGATCATGACCTGAGCCGAAGTCAGAGGCTCAACCAACTGAGACACCCAGGTGCCCCAGACTTTATAGTCTTAATACGTAAAGACCTCTTACAAATCAAGAGATTCTATCACAGAAGTCTGCTATTTCCGTCTTGTTCTCAGTGCCAAGCCAGAGTTAAGGCTAGTTCCTTTTTAGCCTTTAGTTTTGCGAAGCTTCATAATTGATCCTTCCACTAGTCATCCCTCTCCAAACCATCCCTCCTTGGTTACCAGAGGTATCTTTCTAAAACACAAGTGTCTTCCTTGAAATCCCAGTGGCTATCTATTACCTAAATAAGAAAAGAAACAAGAGAAGAGAAAAGAAAGGTCAAATTCCTTAGGCTGATGTTGAAGACCCTTCTTCTCACCTTTTCAGCCTCTTCTTTGGCCTGCCCTCTTGTGGTTCTCATGCGCTAATCTTGCTCCCTCTGCCCAGCTTTCCCTCACTGGCACACACACATTTGGCTATTTCTTCTACAGGACTGCCCCTCCTCTCTACCTCCAGCATCCCTACCTCATCTGTCCAATCTGAATTCCTTCCCTAATGCGCTGTTCAGAGCCTCACTTGCCTCCCCAAGCAGTCAGCCTCTCTTTCTTCTCTGCTCCCTCCCCAGTAGTTGGTATACACCATTATCAGCATTTACTAGATTACAGTTTTAATAGAAAATTAAAATGTTTTAATTTATATATTTAAATTATAATTAGTCATCTTGATGTCTGTTTCTGGCCCCCTACCTACTTCTTTTAATGAAGGAGCATCTCTATTTGATATCTCTATTCCATCCTAATCCTACAATAGCATATAGTAGGTACTAAGTGAATACTGTTAGATAGGAGAATATTTTATTAGATTGAAGGAATTGTATAACTTTTGGTAGAAAACAAATTATAGGACCTTTTAATTAATTAATTATTCATTTGTTTATTTATTTATTTTTAAAGTTTATTTATTTTGAGAGAGATAGAGAAAGTGAGAGACTGCATAAGCAGGGGAAGGGCAGAGAGAGAGGGAGACAGAACCCCAAGCGGGGCTTGAACCCATGGACCATGAGATTATGACCTGGGCTGAAATCAGGAGTTGGGCGCTGAACTGACTGAGTCATCCAGGTGCCCCCTAGAACATTTTAAAAAGACAGTTTACAAAATATAAAAAACTTTCAAGTACATAGGCAAAAAAATTGCCAACATTTCAAGTAGAAATTTTCTAATTTTTTTTTAAAGTTTATTCATTATTGAGAGATAGAGGGAGACAGAGCATGAGCAGGGGAGGGGCAGAGAGAGGGGGAGACACAGAATCCGAAGTAGGCTCCAGGCTCCAAGCTGTCAGCACAGAGCCCGACGCAGGGCTTGAACTCACAAACTGTGAGATCATGACCTGAGCTGAAGTTGGACGCTTACCAACTGAGCCGCCCAGGCACCACTCAAGTAGAAATTTTTTAAAGCCTGTTGTAATAAATGGAGATTGTTTGCAAACTAAAAATGTCCTTAAAAAAAGGTTGTTTCTCATTTTGAGTAGAGTATGCACGCTTTCTAAAATTTGTTTTACATTATTATTTTCTCTAATAAAACTTAGGCTTATAAATTAAAGAATTATACATATTCTGAATTAGTAAAGAACAAATTAAAGAAATTATAATGGTGGGGGGATGCCTGGCTGACTCAGTCAGTAGGCCACGTGACTCTTGATCTCAGGGCTGTGAGTTCAAACCCCACACTGGGTGTAGAGATCACTTAAAAATAAAGCCTTTTTTGTTTAGGTTTATTTATTTATTTAGACAGAGAGAGAGAGAGAAAGAGCACATGGGGGGGGGCAGAGAGAGGTAAGAGAGAGAATCTGAAGTAGGTTACACACTGTCATCACAGAGCCTGACTGGGGGCTTGATCTAACGAACTGTGAGATCATGTTCTGAGCCATACCCAAGAGTTGGATGCTTAACTGACTGACCCACCCAGGTGTCCCCAAAATAAAGTCTTAAAAAAACAAAGAAATTATAATAGTATCTCCACCACTGCTGGTTATCACTTAGTGGAAACATGTGGACTAACAGACTAACATTCTTATTCAAAAATGGAGAAATTTGTTCAACTCTATTCTTGTTCTATTCCACTGAACTAACTGTACCTCCCATTTCAGCACCTCATCAGTCTTAGCGCTATTACTCTGAACTCTTTCTATTTAAACGACTCACAGGAAGAATGTTCCAATTCTGTTCATAGGTGTTATATTAACATTGTCATTTTCTGAATACTTGAGCTTGGGTTTGGTACTGTGCCCAGTTACAAAAAAGAAATCACTATTTCTGCCCACAGGAGGATAATAGTCCAGTTGAAGAAGTAACATGAAAACACACATAAAGTAATCAGAAAATAATTCAAGGCAATATTTAGTGGTATTGTCAAATTTTGTGGCATAGTAGTTACATGGTATAGAAGCTGAGAAGTGGTCAGGGAAGGCCTGTTAAGGCACTTGATTTGAGCTCAGCAGTGTAGGAAGAATCTGAGCTACTGGACGTAAGGGGGAAGACATTGTACCTGAGATTTTCTCCATCTCTTCTAGTAGCTTTTCCAAGTCTTTATTCAGGTCTGACAGCATTTTCAGCATGTTGTCATAGTTTCTTTCTCCAGGATCAGAATCAGCCATCTAGGCAGTGCACAAAAGAAGATGCAGTGAGACAGACTGACGTTTCAATTCCAGCTCTATTACTTATACCTGGGTAGCCCAAGCCAGAAGCCCAAGGCCATCTTTAATTCCTCCTTATCTTCTTTTCCTGACCAAATGGGCCACTGAAACTCACCAATTTTATTTGTTCATGGAATAAATATTTAATCATCTCTGGGTCAAGAAGGTCTGCTGCTTGGGAGTCACCAGTGAACTGAACACTGCCTTTGTGCAACTCATAGCCTGGCCCAGCTCTTTAAAATCTCTCAGTCCCTTCCTTTCTCTCTCCAAGGTTGCAGCTTTAATTCGGGTCCATTCCATTAACCGCCATTGAATAGATTTACTGAGCATCTACTATGTGTCAGATGTCTACTATGGATGTGGGTATTTCAGTGTATTTGTAGATCCAGACAGAAAAACCCATGCTCTCACAGAGCTTCCATTCCATGGAGGAGACGAATAATAAACAACGGAATGGTAAGCATACCTTCAGTTTGTGGTTCACTGCACAAAGAAAACAAGACAGGGTGATTTAATAAAGAGGATATTTCATGGGGAGGGTGCTTTTGCTTATAAAGTCAGATAAGTCCTTTCTAATGAAGTGACATTTGAATTGACACTTGAATGATAAAAAGGAGTTGGCATATAAAGAGCTAGGGGAAGAGTTCTAGATAGAGGGAACGGCTCAAGAAAAGGTGGGAGTGGCCTGATATGTTCTGCTTTAAGGCATGAAAGAAAGTAAAGAATGGGGTTTAGGAGAAAAGTGGTATGAGACGAGATCAGCTAGGTAGGCAAGACTTTTTTTTTTTTTTTAATTTGGGAGAGAGTGAGCGAGCAAGCACACGCACATGTGAGCAGGGGAGAGAGAGACAGAGACAGAGAGCGAGAGGGAGAATCCCAAGCATGCTCCATGCTCAGCAAGGAGCTCAAGGCAGAGCTTGATCTCACAACCCTGGGATCATGATCTGAGCCGAAATCAAGAGTCTGATGCTCAACCTACTGGGCCACCCAGGTGCCTCCAGAATTTTGGTTTTATTTTGAGTGTGAGGGAAAGCCACTGGAGGTTGAGAGCAGGGGATATATTTTAAGATAATGACTTCAGGGGTGCTTGGGTGGCTCAGTCGGTTAGTGGTCAACTTCAGCTCAGGTCATGATCTCATGGTTCATGGGTTTGAGCCCTGCATCAGGCTCTCTGCTGTCAGTGCGGGGCCTGCTTCAGATCCTCTATATACTGCCCCCCTTTCCCCCTCCCCTGCTCACATGCTCTCTCTTTCAAAAAAAGTAATAAATAAACATTAAAAAAAGACAATGACTTCAGCTGCTGGTTGGAAACTGGACTATTGCAGAAGGTTGAGAGGAGGCAAAAGTGGGAAACCAGTTAGTTAAGAGAGCATTAGAATGATCTAGAGATGGATGTAGCTTGGACTAGGGTGGTAGGTAATGATATCAATGGTGAAAAGTGGAAGGGTTCGTGCTATAGTTTGGAAGATGAGCCAAAAGAATTTGGAAGAGGATCTGATGTGTCTATATTTGCAGGGGTAAATGATAGGGAGAGAGATATCAAAATGATTCCTAATTTTTATGAGAACAATTTGATACATGGTGGTATTATTAGCCAAAAAGGGGAAGACTAAGAGAGGAGAAGATTAGAAGGGAAACCAAATGCTCTATTTTGAATGTTAATGTGAGATGCCTATTAGGCCTCCAAGTGGAGATTCAAATAGGCAGTCAAATATATAGGCCTGGAGCTCAGGAGAAAGGCTGGAGTTGAAAATACAGAGTTTGGAACTGATGGTGCAGGCTCTCTTCACCTTTCATTTGGACTATTTTCATAAACTCTTGACTGATTTTTCTGCTTTTAGCTTCCTCTTGTCAAATCCATCTTCCAGTTCACCTCCAGAATGACCTTACCTAACATGCAAATCTGACCATGTCACTCTCTTTGCAACCTTTCAATAGCTCCCATCTTCTTTCAGGATAAAATATAATCTCTTTACTATAGATATAAGATCCCTTAATATCTAGCTCCTGACTGTTCCCATTCTCATCCAGTTCTGAGTTGTGACCAAATAATTGAAGAAAGCCTTAAGAGATCTAGAATTTGGGCTCCTGGGTGGCTCAGTTGGTTGTGTCCAACTTCAGCTCAGGTCATGATCTCACAGTTTGTGAGTTTGAGCCCCACATCAGGCTCTGCACTGACAGTGTGGAGCTTGCTTGGGATTTTCTCTCTCTCCCTCTCTCCCTTCGCCCCTTCCCCACTTGCATTCCCTCTCTCTCTCAAAATAAATAAATTTTAAAAAGAGAGATCTAGAATTTATTGAGATATTTAAAATCTGTAAGAGTTGTGTATTTCCATGAGACGTGATAAAAAAATATCCATGAAAAAACCACAAAACTCTGCAAGGTTAAAAAATCTACAGTTTTCCTACAAAAGAGCTAAATAAATAAAAAATACAATAAAATAATTCTATCATGTAGGTGGTTGCAAAAATCTCTGTGAAGGCAAAGTAGATACACAATTCATATCTATGTTGTGTGGGGTACTTGCTCAATTCACTAATTTATAAGATTGCAGTTATATTCTTTTACCCATACATTTAACACATATTTATTGAGCACTACTCTAGATTCTGAAAATACAGCAGTGAACAAAACAGGTTAAAATCCTTGGTTTCATGGAATTCATACTCCATGGTGAGAGGAGACAATAAACAAGATTAATAAGTGAAATAAACATAAGGAGGGGATAAGTACCAAGGAAAAAAGTCAACCAGAGATGGAGTGTGGGAGGAAGTGTGTGTAAGGTGATGGCTGAAATTTAAATAAGTGTACAGTCTTGTGATGAGCACCAGGTGATGTATGGAAGTGCTGATTAATATTACGCTGTATGCTAACTAAATAGAATTTAAACAAAAACTTAAAAAGAAACAAAACAAAGGAGTAAAGGGGGGGGGGAAGAAAGAAGGAGGCAAACCAAGAAACAGACTTAACCATAGAGGACTGAGGGTTACTAATAGGGAGGTGGGTGGGGAGATGGGTTAAATTGGTGATAGGGATTAAGGAGTGCACTTGTGTGAGTACCAAGTCTTATTGAAAGTGTTGAGTTGCTCACTATATTGTACACCTGAAATTAATATTGCACTGTATGCTAACAAAATGGAATATTATATTATATTATATTATATTATATTAATTTTGAGAGAGAAGCAGGGCTCATCCGAAGCAGGGGCTCATGTTTTACCCTAAGCGGGGCTCATGCTCACCAAATGTGGGGCTTGAACTCATGAATCGTGAGATCATGACCTGAGCCAAAGTTAGATGCTTAATGACTAAGCCACCCAGGTACCCAATTAAATATAATTTAAATAAAAACTTAAAAATAAGTAAGTGTACAGGGAAGGTCTTTTGACTAGATTTTCACCAGAGACTTGTAGGAAGTGAGAGAATGAGCCATGCAGATATCTGGGAAAAGTGCATCCCAGGCAGAGAAGAGAGTAAGAACAAAGGCCCTGAGCTAGGAGTCAGCTGGATGAGCCGAAGGAAGAGCAGCAAAGGCAATATAGTTGGTACAGAGAGAATGAAGGGGAGAGCAGTAGAAGATGATGTCAAAATTGCGGGGTGCAGAATTATGGTGGGCCTTGTAGTCCACCAAAAAGACTCTGGCTTTTTCTTTGAGTGAGACGGGAGCTGGGAGGATGATAATCTGATTTATGTGTTAATAAATCACTGGATTGAGAGGAGCTTGTCTGGACATGGGCAGAAGCAGGGCGACTAGGAGGCCACTGGAATAACGCAGGTAAGAGATAATAGCTTGAATCAACATAGGAATGATGTAAGTAGTATGAAGGAGAATAGAATAGTTCAGGGTATATTTTGAGGGCAGGGCCAACAGGATTTGCTGACGAGTCAGTGTGGAGTCAGGGAAGACACTAAAATTTTTGACAGGGTAACCAGAAATGGAGATACCATTAACTGAGATGGGGGGAAACTGGAAGACACTGGGTTGTGTGGGGAGAAGAAAGAACTCAGTTTTGAACATATTAAGATGCCTAGGAGGCATCTGAGTGGGAATGATGAGTAGGCAACTGGATAAAGGAATTCAGAGAGAGTAGGCTAAAGTTAGAAACTTGGGAGTCATCATCATATAGATGCTATTTAAAGACATGACAATGGGTGAGATCAAGGGAGAGACGTCCATCATCAAGTTTGGGGAGATGTGAAAAATCTAGCCAAAGCAACTGAAGAAGAGGGGCCAGAGAGGTAGAAGGAGAACCAGTCGGGAGTCTTAAGTAAAGTCCAGACTCTCAGAGAATCCCTGGACCCCAGCCAGTGTCCTCTGATCATATGACATCTCAGGAAACTGAGAAGACAACTCTGAAAAGTACAAGAGAAGGGAACTTTAAAAATTGCATGGGATAAAATAGATGCTTCCTTAGTGAGTGAATAACTTACAATGTTGAGAAGGTAAGGAACAAAGATAGGACGTGTTCAAGACCATAAAAAGCTAGAATTACTGCATTTGGTATTTTATGCATTTCTATGTTTAAGAGAATTTGGCTTATTAGAGTAACAGGTCAACTCTGTCATTCTAGCTTAAAATGTGAAATTGATTATGGCTTATAATTTTAAGTCAAAATCTTACTAAGTTTATAAAGAGATTTAGGACATTTTTAGGGAATCTGAGGTTCATTATATTTATTAGTTTGACTTATGATATTTATTTTATTTTATTTTTTAATTTTTTTCAACGTTTATTTATTTTTGAGACAGAGAGAGACAGAGCATGAAGGGGGGAGGGTCAGAGAGAGGGGGACACAGAATCGGAAACAGGCTCCAGGTTCTGAGCTGTCAGCATAGAGCCCGACACGGGGCTTAAACTCATGGACCGCGAGATCATGACCTGAGCCGAAGCCGGCCGCTCAACCGACTGAGCCACCCAGGCGTCCCAATATTTATAAGAATTATTTAAGAGAGTGGGAAGGTTTTGGGGAGCCTGGGTGGCTCAGTCAGTTAAGTGTCCGACTTCGGCTCAGGTCATGATCTCACGGTTCATGAGTTTGAGCCCTGCATCGGGCTCTGTGCTGACAGCTCGGAGCCTGGAGCCTGCTTCGGATTCTGTGTCTCCCTCTCTCTCTTCTCCTCCCCCTCTCATGCTCTGTCTCTCTCTCAAAAATAAACATTAAAAAAAAAGTGGGAAGTTTTCTTATTAAGACAATTGAGATACTTAAAGAAATGAAATATATTAAGTTTATAATTAAATGAATTTAAATTTATAAATAGAAAACATAACAATGTTATTTAAATCATTATTAAATTTGCTAGCCTACAACAAGATTAAAAGTTTAGAATGAGGGCACCTGGGTGGCTTAGTTGGCTGAGGGGCTGAGCGTGTGACTCCAGCTCAGGTCATGATCTCGTGGTTAATGAGTTCGAACCCCACATCCGTTGCTTCTGTCAGCCTGTCAGCACACGGCCCGCTTTGGATCTTCTGTCCCCCTCTCTCTGCCCCTTCCCCGACTTGTGCTCTCTCAAAAATAAATAAACATTAAAAAAAACCTTTAGAATGAGATAATCTTATTTAGGATAAGTAATCTAATAATCTGATTTAGAATAACATTTATAAACTAAACTTAAATGCTCAAGGAAAGATGGATTTTTAATATTAGTAACTTTAATAAAATATTAATTTTTAAAATCAAACATTCAAATACTCTTTTCTCTGTCTAAATAATGCCTTTAAAGGCACCAAAGCTCATATTTATCAATATCTAGCCATGTCCTCATATATACCCTAAGCTTCAGTCATATGAAAGATTTTGTAAATTGGGGTGTCTACCATATGCCAACCACTACAGAAATTGGAGATTAAAAAATAAATAGGTATGGGGCACCTGGGTGGCTCAGTCAATTAAATGTCTTATTTTGGCTCAAGTCATGATCTCACAGGTTTGTGAGTTCGAGCCCTGCATTGGGCTCTCCACTCTTAGCGGAGTGCTTTGGCTCCTCCGTCTCCCTCTCTCTGCCCCTCCCCGCCATGCACACACACAGATTCTCTCTCTCTCAAAAAAGTAAACATTAAAGTAAATAAATAAATAGGTACATAGTCATGCCAACAAAGAAATAAGTCTGGTAAAAAGAGACCTGTTGTACCGCTAGATTCTCTGAAGAGCAATAGCCATTTGTCCAAATGTCCTTGCTCAGTTTCAAACCAAATCCTGCTCATTTAAATAGCCTTTATAGCCATGTCATTGAGGACTCTGAGAACACCATGTTCTCTCTTGCCTCTATGTGTTTATATATATTATGCTACTGCCTGAAATACCCTTGCCTCACTCTCTCTGTTTTTAAAGACTTAGTTCAAGGGCCACTTCTAGAAATCTCTCCTTACATTTCTAATCAGCCAACCCTGAAGGTTTCACCTCTCTTATGTTCCCACAACTTCTACACCTCCTTCTAGCCAGATATTGTTGTAAGCATTTGCATCTTTATCAAAACCATATAAGGTAAGTACTATTATTATTCCAACTTACAGATGAGGAAAACAAGGCTCAGAGAAATTAACTAAACTGCCCAAGGTCAGACAGCAAAGACACAGATCTGAGAATCGCGTCCTGACAATCTGGCTGCAGTCTGCGTGCTCACACATTATACTACTGGTACGCAATAAATTCTTGATAAATATGTGAGTGAACACAACCAATGAAAGGTAGTAAGCAACTAAAGAAAAACTTCTGTGTACCCCGAAACCCTGGACTAGCATCCAGGCTCTGCCATTTACTGACTGTGAGACACTGGAAAGTTTAAGTCTTAGTTTCCCCTTCTGTAAAATGGAAATGACAGCTCCTTTGTAGGTTATTGTGAAGACGTACATAGCTACGGATAGAGTAGGCACCCAAATTAACAAATTAAATAGTAGGCGTGACTGTGTGTGTAACACGAGGTACACACAGAGTAGTTGCTCAGAAAACATTTTACTATAATTAGGTGAGAAAGAGATGTGAATCTAATAATATAAAAGATAACATTTATTTCATGCTTAATATGTGCCAGGAGCTGCGTAAATTCTCAACAAACATTGACTGATTTCACAATAACGTGAGAAAATTAAGTGCTATTATTCTCCCTGTTGTACAGATAAGGAAACGGAGGACTGTGGAAGGGTCTATCCAAAGACACACAGCTAAATAGTAGTAGGCCTGGATTCAAACCCAGTCCTGATTCTAGAGATGGAGCTCATTAGCATTACATTTTCTCACAATTGCCTCAGACGATACAGTGGGTAGTTTTGAGCTTGACAGATGGAACAAAGGGGGAGAAAGAATGGGGGTAGAGGAATGGAATGAAGAGGCTATAGGAGTTCAATTTGGGGCAGCTTGAGTGTGTGGTGCCTATGGTGTACCCAGGTAAAGTTATTTAACAAACAGTTGAAATACAGGATTGGAGCCCAAGAGAGAGGGTAAACTGAAAATAAATGTTTGATGGTAGTTTAAATTATGGGAAAAGATAAAATCATTCACGGTGAATGTATAAAAGGAGAAGGGAAAATGGACTTGGAAAAGTCCTTAAAAACCAGCTCTTAAGAGCAGTTGGAAACAAGCCCATAAAAGGCACTGATAAACAGTCAGAAATGTAGAGAACTGGGGAGTGTGTAGTCGAGACCACAGAAGAGAGGAGGGACTGGCCAATTAATTCATTTAGTCAACAAATATTTATTAAATGTCAGGAACTGTTTTAGGTGCCAGGGGTGTATTAGCAAACAAAAGACAATAAGCCTTGCCCTTGTGGAGTTTACATTCTGGTCAAGGGAGACAGATACATAAATACATAATTTATGTGTATAAATACATCATATATAAATCTATAAAATATATACGTATATGAATACATAAACATATAAAATGTCAGGTGCAACTAAGCACCATGAAGAAAACAAGGCAAAGTAAGGTAGGCTAAAAAATAACGGGAGTGGGAGGAACCACTATGGAAATCTGCTCTGAGGTGAACCTTCAAATAGCCTCAAGAAAGTGAGCGCGGGAGTCCTGTGGCTATCTTGGGGAAGAGCACCGCGCAGAGGGAACGGGAAAGAAAAAGCCTTGAGGGTACGTGTGCTTGGGTGTGGTTGAAGGAGATCAAGAAGGCTGGAAATGCTGGAGTGGAGTGAAGGAGGGTAGGCTGTTAGATGAGGCTGAAAGACTGGAGAGGACACTGCAGTTTATATAAGACTTTGGCTTTTATTCTGAGTCGTATGAGGAGACGTTAGAAAAATCCGACAGAGGTGACAGGATCTGAATCACGATTTAAAAGGATCACTCTGGCTGCAACGGCGGAGATGGTAGAGCAGAGAGGAAACTGCGGCAAAACTCCAGGTGAGGGATGACAAGGCCTGGACCAGAGTGTTAGGAGTGGGAGTCGCGAGGGTTGCTTGGATGGCTCAGTCGCAGTTAACCTCTGACTCTTGACTTTGGCTCAGGTCGTGATGTCATGGTCCCAAGACAGAGCTCCGTGCTGGGTGTGGAGCCTGCTTAAGATTCCTTTCACCCTCCCCTTCTACCCCGTCCCCCCGCTCACGTGTGTGCACATGCACGTGCTCTCTCTCTCTCAAAAAAAAAAAAATAGTGGAAATAGTGAGAAGTGACTGGATTCTAAATGTGTTGTAAACATTGAGCCAACAGTATGTCCCGGCATCCAAGTAGAAATATAAATCTGGAGTGTGGTGAAAAGTCTGGCTGAACATCCTTATTTGGGAGTCACTGGGGTACAGGTGACACTTAAAGCCACGGGACTAGTTGAGATCTCCTAGGAAGTGAGAGTAGATGGAAGAGAGGTCTGACCTCTTCACTATTTAGAATTTGGGAAGAAGAGGACCAGCAAAGGTAGAAGAAAAACCAGCAAAGAAAGTAAACAAAGAGTGATCCATTGTGTCTCATATAAAGTAGCATAAGCAGGGGCACTTGGGTGGTTCAGTCGATTAAGCATCTGACTCCTGATTTCGGCTCAGATCATGATCTCACCGTTGGTGGGACTGAGCCCCACGGCTCTGTGCAGAGAGTATGAATGGAGCCTGCTTGGCATTCTCTCTCTCTCTCTCTCTCTCTCTCTTCCTCTCTCCCTCTCCGGCTCACACATGCTCTCTCTCTCAAAATAAATAAACATTAAAAAAAAAAGTAGCATAAGGAATAAAAAAGTGACCATGGATTTGACAATCTGAAGGTCACTGGCAATCTTGACAGAAGTTGTTTTCATGAGGTGGCATGGACAAAAGCCTGATTGCAATGTGTTCACAGAGACGGTAAGAAGAGAAGTAGAAACTTGCGTGTTCTGGTTCAAAGAGAAGCAGAGAAAGGGCCAGTAGCTGGAACGTAATGTGCAGTCACAGGGGTCTTTTGTTTTACGTTGGGAGATGTTACACCAATGTCAAATATTACAAAAGGACCAAACGAATTGCGGACATCTTCTTGGGGTGTCAGGCCTAAGTGAGTAACAGTAACAACAAGATTTCCACGAATAAACAATTAATGAAGCGTTAGACAAAAGAGATAGCACATGCAGATTTCACGGAGACAGGAGAAATAGGAGAGAGTAAGAAGGTGACAGAGGGAACGTTTTCTGTTTTTCAATTCACAAAGGCAGAAACCTGCCTGTGTGGAAAGAGCTAGTTGAACGGAAAAGGCTGAAGAATGCGGAGAAAGGGTAACTGATGGCGCAGGGACTGGTTTCCGGTAGGAAGTGGTCACATGACCCTGAGAAGGGAAGGGAAGGGAAGGGTAAGGCGGGTTAAGGGTCCAGGTGGCCCAGGCTCAGCTGAGGTCTCTAGCTCGCCCGCAAATGGCAATGGAAAGGTTCTTCTCCTAACGGGCATTCTCGGTTTGAGGAGAACAACACGGGTTAAAGCTGTGTGCCCCCTACAGGCACCCAGACGTGCCGCGGAGAAGCAGGGGTGGCGGGCGGAGGCCACACGGCTGCACAGCACACGCAGGACTCCGGGGTGGCACAGAGAGAGGGGATGGACGTGGCTGGCCGGGGATTTTGAAACGTGGGGGGTGGACGGGCAGGGTGAGGACGCACGTAAGGCAGCGGACTTAGGGCTAAGAGGATGCGTGGGGAGCCAGCGGAGGCCCCGTGGGGACATGAGGTCGAGGCCCAGGTGGCCGGGGGCCGGGGGCTGTGGCCAGGGTGATGCTGGGTCTCAGGGGAGGGATGGCTAGACGGGGAAAGGGGGTGAGCAAGCCCGGGGCGGAGCGGGGTGCCAAAGCCAAGGGAACGCGGGGAACAGGAGACTAAGGGGGTTGGGCGAGCGGGGGGGGGGGGCGGTGGGAGAGCAGGAGGGTTGGGGATCACTCGGGGCGTGAAAGGCTCGGGGTCGCAGGGGTCCCGGGCGCCGCCGCAGAGCGCACAGGCGTGCAGAACTCCAGGGCCTGGAGTCCGAAGAGTCCGCTGGAGTCTGGGCCCCCCTCGGCTGAGACCAGAGGGGCGCCGGGGTCACTGAGGCTGTGTGAGGGCGAGGGGCGCGCGCGCGGTGGGAGTCCCGGAGCGACGGGGCGAGAGGCCCTGGGGCCGCTCCCGGTGAGCGGACGTCAGGAACCGGGGAGTGCGGTCTAGCGAGCGCAGGTGCCCCAGCTGTGGCGGCAACAGGTGAGAGGGTCGGGTTGTGCGGGAAGGGGCGGGGTCTAGGATGTGCAGTGTGTGGTGTCTGCAGGAGGCGGGGGGGGGCGACGAGACTGGGGTGAGGTGGGGGGTGCGGAGTGAGGAGACACGTGGGGGGTCGGGGTGAGGAGACGGGGGGGGGGTGAGGAGACGGGGGGGGTGAGGGAGGTGCTAGGTGAGGAGACACATGGGGGGGGTGCGGGGTGAGGTGACACGTGGGGGGTGGGGCTTCGGGGGAGGAGACACGTGGGGGGCAGGGGTGGGGGGGGTCGGGGTGAGAAGACTGGGGTGAGGGAGGTGCGAGGTGAGGAGACCCGTGGGGGTGGGGTGTGGGGGGGGGAGGAGACACGTGGGGGGGTGGGGGGAGGAGACTGAGGTGGGGGGGTGCAGGGTGAGGGGACACGTGGGGGTGGGGGTTTGGGGGGAGGAGACACGTGAGGGGTGGGGGTTTGTGAAGGGAGAAGACACGTGAAGGGTGGGGGGGTGTGAGGGTGAGGAGCCTGGGGCGAGGTCGTGGTAAGGAGTGGGGACGCTGCGGTCAGGGCGCGCAGCGAGGGCGTGGCTCACCTCCCGCACCGCCTGCGCTCGCGTCAGGATCCGCCGTCCACCTACGCAGCCTGGGGCACGAGGTCCAAGCTCGGAAAGGCACCCCGCCCCTTTCCGTTACCAGATCCGCCCCCAGAAGTGGCTTCTCGCCCTCATTGGCCAGTCTCCCGGAGCGGAAGGGGCGGGGTCACAAACACGTGAATGCGCCCACTTCTGGCTGGTCCCAAGTGTCAGCCTCCAGGTCTCATTGGCTACTCTGTAGAGCGGAAGGGGCGGAGTCGTCTCCGGCTGGTCTCGCACGTGGGGCTCTGGGTCGCGGATGGGCCGAGTTCCCAGACTGAGGACTGGCTGAGTTCTCGGGAGAGCAGAATTGCAGCGAGGGTCCACTGGTGGTCCTGATCGTTGTGTTCCTCTCTGTGGTTCATGAGTGTAAGGTATGCACTCAGGGCCCTGTCTGCTTGACCACTGTGCCCCCAGTGTTCAGGACAGCACTTGGCACAGCAGGTGCTAGTAAATATTGGTTCAATTAGTTCGACGCCCACATATATTCAGTCTTGACAACTACAGTGCTGGCGGACATTGTTGCATCTGTCTTACAGAGCAGGAACAGAAGAAGTACATGCAACTGGGGAGAGTGTGAGCTCTGGCTCCAGTCCAGGCCTGCCAGGCATCACTGGCCTCCAGGCGGTGGAAGCACATAGCCCCAAGTCAGGACAGGCAAGAGAACCGCTCACGGTTCTGCACGTTAAGCTGTGGTCCAGAGGAGGCCGGAGAGATTGCTCACACCGCAACAGGCCAGTCTAAGGAGCTCAGTCTTTTTTTTTTTTTTTTTTTTTAATTTAAAAAAAAAATTTTTTTTTCAACGTTTATTTATTTTTGGGACAGAGAGAGACAGAGCATGAACGGGGGAGGGGCAGAGAGAGAGGGAGACACAGAATCAGAAACAAGCTCCAGGCTCTGAGCCATCAGCCCAGAGCCGACGCGGGGCTCCAACTCACGGACCGCGAGATCGTGACCTGGCTGAAGTCGGACGCTTAACCGACTGCGCCACCCAGGCGCCCCAGGAGCTCAGTCTTTACTTAGAGGGCACTTCGGAAGGGTGGGAGGCAGAGGAGTGACATGGTGAAGAGGTCTCTCTGGCTGCTGGAGGGAGAGATGAAACAGATTGTTGCTGTGTGGGTGAATGATGTTGGAGATGTGGACGGGGTGGAGGGAAGTACACAGAGTAGAAGCCTTTTAGAAGATAGACTTGACAGGGCTTGGTAATGTGGGAAGTGAAGAAGAAAGAAGGAATGGGTTGGTGGCTGTCTGGAGGGTGATCACTGGCTGAGTTGGGGAGCAGTGGGGGAGAAGCTGATTTGGAAGGCTGTTAACCAGTTTTGAACACTTTGAGATTCCAGATAAACCTGGGACGCACTGAATTTTCTTTCAAGGATTGTGATTTTTAGTGGACTGATTGCAGAATAGGAAACAGAGCTATAACTGAGCCAGACAGTTCTGGGCACAGAGTATTTGCCCATCTATTGAGGCCATACCCCCTCCCCAAGCTGGCAGGTTCCTGCCCTTCTGAACCTGGTTCCCTTGCTGTCCCTTCCCACCTGTGAGCTACCCTGCATACTTCTATTCCTTCCACCTTTGCTTAGACTTCCCAGAGCTGATTCCTGTTACAGCATCTCAGAAAAATACTAATCAGCAATAACTCTGATGGGTGATGAAGACAGCTTCAGGAAAGAGTAGGAGTTTACCAAGATGAGAACAACACAGGATTTCAGGTAAAAGTTCTATCAAAGGCAAAGGCAAGGATGTGAAAAAGCCTTCTTCATTTAGGGAACGGAGAGTCTGGTTGGGGCTCAGCATTCTTGAGATGAGGCAGAAGATCATTTGGGCTGGAATGTGAGGGCCTTGGGTACCCTGCCTAGTGGATGAGGTGGGCTATCTGAAGAACCCTGCAGAGCTCAGGCCAAGAAGGATGGGCTCTCGGTAAGCCCAGAGATGTCAGTCTGGTCTTCCCATGCCCCTGTGCGTCCAAAACCAGCAAACTGTTCACCAAATGTTTTCTTTATATCCTTGTCATATAGCCAGACTGTATTTTCCAGCCTCCCTTGCATTATGAGCCCTGGCCAGTGAATGTGGCAGTAAGTGCCCTGTATCATTACCAGGCCAGATCCGTAAAAGCTTCCCACGAGTGATACTTTCTCTCTCTTCCCCGTGTACCTGCTGGATGTTGATGTCCAAGGCAACTTGGGACCTACTTGAGGAAGGCAGGGCTTCTGTCGGCATGCCTTTGAATAATGGTATGGAGCTGAGTCTCCATCTCAGCCAACTGAACAAGAACTAAATTTCCCTTGGGTTAAACCATGAAGATGTCAGGATTTATCTGTTATGGCTGCTAGCCTTTACTAGTGCAGATCTGTAAACCTATGAGAGACAAGCAGCTTGTTCAGGTTTGATGGGTTGTCACCAGAGGTTTATATCTTGGTTTAGCACTATGGTTTCTCCTCTTACTTATTTTAACCAAGAACAAATCAGATTAAAAAAAAAAAACAAAACTTTGGATTTCAACATTAATTAAAAGCCAGCTTTTTGGAGACCCTGCTTACTAATCTCCCAGAGCTGGGTGAACTGATGAGCCCAGACACCTGCCAAAACCCAGACACCTACCCAAAGTAGGTTACACAGACACCCAGAGTGGCAGAGGTCTGTGAAGATATTTTTGGAAGACCAAGAAAGCTCTGAAATGGAACGTAACATTTTGTGAGCTTAGATTTAGTTTTATAAGCTTCTCACTGAGACTCAAAGGAGGTTAGGAGTCTCTGCCCTGAAAATCCTCTCATGTACTCTTAGGGTTTTAATGATCTTCAAAGTTGTTCTCAGGAGCCTACATCTCCTTAGCTTTCAAGTTATATTTTGAAGAGTCTGAGACATTTTCACGAATACTCCCTATAGGCACATCAAACTCAACATTTAAAATTCTCATCCAATATCCCAATCACCCAAAGCAGAAAATATGAATATCTTTGGTGCCTCCCTATCAGGTTTTTCAGACCTTCAACATTCTCAGTTTCCTGAGACTCCCTTCTTTAGTCTAAGTCCTGCCATTTCTCCCAACCCTGCCCCCCCCCCCCCCACCAAGAGCAGTAATGACAGGTTTCCTTTCTGTCCTTACCAGCCCCTACTTTGTTATTTTTTTTTAAGAATTAAAAAAAAAAAGTTTATTTATTGAATTTATTTATTTATTTTTGAGAGAGGCGGGGAGAGGGGCAGAGAGAGAGCGAGGGAGGGAGAGAGAGAGAGAGAGGGAGAGAGAGAGAATCCCAAGCAGTTTCCACAGTGTCAGCAAGGAGCCCGATGTGGGGCTCAAACTCACAAACCATGAGATCATGACCTGAGCTGAAACCAATAGTTAAATGCTTAACTGACTGAGCCACCCAGGCACCCATATTTATTTATTTTGAAAGACAGAGCATGAGTATGGGAGGGGCAGAGAGAGAGGGAATCCCAAGCTGACTCCACACTGTCAGCACAGAACCTGACATGTGGCTCGAACCCATGAACCATGAGATCGTGATCTGAGTTGAAATCAAGAGTCAGATGCTCAACTGAGTCGAGTCAGGTGCACAAACCCCCGCCCCCCACCGTTGGTTCTAATGTCATTTAGGTTGGCCATGATGATCCCATTAAAATTTAGGGCAGGCAATATCACCCTCTGCTCAAACCTCAATGTCTCCCCCATCATTCAGGGAAACCAGAGTCTGGCACAGTCCACCTGTCCCCCCCGGCTCCGCCCCCCCCCCCCCCCCCACTAATTTTGTGCCAGCCACAGACCGTCCAGTACTGTTCCTGCATTGCAGCAGGCAATGCTTCCACCTTGAAGCTTTGGCTCTTGCTGTCCACTCTGCCAGGTATCTGCTGCCCTTGCACGCTCATTTCCTTCAGGTCTGAGTCCAATGGCCCCGTTCCGGAAGGCCTGCCTGTGCAACCCCATCTGAAATTGCCACCCACCCCTCGGCGCTCCCTCCCCTTACTTTTCTCCTTAGCACTTATTACTATCTGACTTACTATATAATTTACTCATTCTTCTTCGTTAATGCCTGCCTCCCCACTAGATTCTAAGCCCCAGAGGGAGGGACTGTTTTGGCCAGTTTTATTCACAGCTGTATCCCAGTGCCTAGCCCACAGTAGCACTCAATAAGTACTTACTAAGTGAATTATTCCAAAAGCCTCCTGGTTTCCCTGCCAGCCACTCCGTCCCCTGATCCATGCCTGTCTCACCTAATAGTGAATTCCACATAGGTCGGTGCCTTGTTCACCACTGAACCCCCAGCACAGAGCTCGACAAACAGAGCTTCATGAGAGAAGGCCCAGGATTGTGTCTAATTCATTTCTAGGCTCTTTTTTTTTTTTTTTTTTTGAGACAGAGACAGACAGAGCATGAGCAGGGGAGGGGCAGAGAGAGGGAGACACAAAATCCAAAGCAGGCTCCAGGCTCTGAGCCGTCAGCACAGAGCCCGATGTGGGGCTCGAACCCACGAACCATGAGGTCGTGACCTGAGCCAAAGTCGGATGCTTAACCAACTGAGCCTCCCAGGCGCCCCTTCATTTCTGGGTTCTTAGCACCAAGCATAGGGCTGAGATTCAGATTCATTCTAGCATGCAGTGATAGTGCTGTCTACTTATACTTTCCAAACAAATTACTTTTTGTTTACTCCTGATGTTAATTTAATGTAAAAGCCAACCTGAGGGGAGGAGCATGTGTTGCTCCAGATTATAGTGTGTGCCGTCTCACAGACATGGCCACTTGGCACCTTGACCTCGGGCCTGAGGTTACAGCCCCTCCCTTTGGCCAGGAGGAGGCCAAGGGCCTCCACAGGGCTGTGCGGGGGTGCAGAGGGCATGACTATTCATGGAGGAGGCAGGTGGGCCCCACTCTCTGGCTGACAAACAGAAGTGGCCCCAGGGACCAGGTGAAGGTTCTAAAGCAAGAATTTATTCCAAGTGCACATGTGAGTGTGGACAGCGGTGACCTCAGGAGAGACACGCATTTCAAAGTAGGTCATATGCCTCTCAGTCTCCCAGCCCCAGCTCCCCACCCTGCCACTTCTCTGGTCTGGACTTGGGCAGGGGAGGGCCTCATAGTCCCCAGCAAAACAAAGGTACCTGAGAGCTAAGAGAAAATTACACAGCCTTATCTTTATTAGTATCTAGCAAGAAAAAGAAAATCAAAATCCCCTCCCTGCTCCAACCCCACCTCCACCACCTGGGCCCTCAGCCAGCAGCATCTATCTGCCTGGAAAGTGCCGGCTGCCAGAGCTGTCCTTGGAGCCTGGACACCTGTACAAGGCCACCCTGTGCCTGTGAGCCGACCACAGGCCCCTCCCTCCACAACGTGGGGATGAAAGGGCAGCTGGCATTTCTCCAGCTCTCAGCTGTCAGCCTTGGGAACTTGGAAAAGATCAGCGATGTCCAGCAGAGCCTGGCGGATGTGGTTCCCAAAGCGCTGGGCATTCTGTGGGAGCCGAGAGCTCAGACCAACCTTCAGGTGAACCCCTGTCCCTCTGCCCCTAAAACTGAGGACTCTTCCCCCACCCTGCCCAGACAGGGCCCCAGGTGGCATCCCCTCCTCAGGCCTGCGCAGGAACCGGGGAGACTCACTGTCTCTGAGCTTGAAAACTTGCTGGAGACGTGGAAGAAGATGGTGTTTTCGCCCGCAATCATGTAGGAAACCCCATAGCCGTCATCTGCCACCTGAGGGCAGCACGAGAGTAAAGAACAAGTAAAGCAAACTTTGTGGATCTGAAAGCCAAGCTGACTTCATGCTTGTTCTCCCCACAATATTCCCAGGAAGGGGCCCCACCCCAGATGCTGCGTTTTTCCTGAGGTCAGGAACACCCCCAAGAAAAAGCGTGAAAACCAAGGGGCTCTGCCCGATGCAGCTCCAGACACTACCAGGAACCCAGGACCTTGTGTTTCTTTCAGGAGGCTCAATATCACCGCTTCTCTCCGGGGGGCGGGTGACAAACTAGCCCCCTTGAACTTCTCAGTGGGAGGCCTGGGCTGTCTCTGGGAAGCACACACTTCAGAGGAGGAAACCAGCCCTGGGTGTGGTCATGCTGCAGCTGGGAGTATTGAGGAGTGTTGGCCTGGGTGGGCCCCAGGCACCCGTCTTCTGTCTTCAGGTCAGGCCCATAGCTACTCATGCTGTTTCCATGCAGGGCAAGCCCCGGGGCCATGCTCCCACCTCTGGTCTGACTTCAAGACTGCACTCTCCACTGAAACCCCTGGGGCCCAGTCCTGCTCATCGTCCTCTTTCAAGGGCACTTACAGGGCCAAAGCCACCACCGGCGCCCAAGTGATTCGGGTACTGCTCTGGGTCAAACATACGGATCTGGAATTGAGCGATCTGGCTGGTGGAGAGGCGCCAGGGTTCTGAGAGCACCTGCAACAAGGGGGCCCCAGCAGTGAGACACCATGCACGGAGCGCCATGCACCGAGCATGCACCTGCTGACAGGTGGTGCGTCAGCACCAGTACGAGTGACGCTGCCCCTCGCCCACCCTGCCAGTCTGTTCTCAGCCATGTCAGCATCTGCACAAAACCCTCAAGGCCCCATGTGACCTAACTGTCCCCTGGGCCTCCTCTCCTACCAGCCTATCCCTTCCTTGGTTCTGCTCCCTCCCCTCCTGCTGTTCCTTGCGCACCCACACCCCTGCCTCAGTGTCTGGGCACCGGAGGTTCCTCTGCCTGGGTATTCTGCCCACCCTGATACTGCAGCCTCTACGCTTTCCTCACAAGTGCTGTCATCACCTGACACTCTCCTGAGAACACCAGCTCCGTGAGGGGAAGTTCCCACTCAGAGCCAGGACCACAAGCCTGGATGGGCTGTAGAGTGGGAAAGCCGGCCCCAGCCCTCGAGGGCAGCTTCTGGGGAGCTGGCCAGAAAGAAAACAGGCCAAGCCCCCCCAGGAGAGGGCATGGGGACAGAGGACACACCCACCAACAATGCTGACCTCAGCCAGGAAAGGGGAGCTGACCCCCAGGTACTTGGAGACCACGTAAAGGCAGAAGAGGTGCCTGTCTATCCCAGCCCCTGTCATGGCCAGGCGGTACATATTCTGGTGTTTCTTGGAAGCTTTCCGGAAGAGATCTTGGAGGTCTGCTTTCTGGGGAGCAGAAGTGGAGCAGTGAAGAGTAGCCCTGACCCCAAGGTGGGCAGAAGGTAGAGGGGTCACCTCACAGTGTGGCTGGTCGGGGAGGCTCACCATGTGGGACCCCTTCACCATAGCCTGAACAAAGGCTGTGGACTCGCTGGTACAGGAACGGACAGTCTCGGTCCGTCCCTCTCGGAACATTCTAGTCATGGAAGCTTCATAGGTCAGGCAGAACTTGCCCCTGTCCTGAGGAGCAGAGAGGGGTGAATCTGGCAGGTGAGTCTGGTGCCACCCCGCCCCCTCAGCGGCCCTGCGGGGCTCCTACCCGGAAGTGGGCCAGCTGCAGGGCAATCTGCACAAAGGCGTCAGGGCTGGTCCGACACTTCTTGATTAGGCCTTTGCCAAATGGCAAGAACTGGAAGCAGTACAGCTCCACGTCGTCTGCCAGCGCTGTGGCCACCTGGTAGGAGCTCTCGATGACCGCCTGGCACTGCCAAGACATGGAAGGGTCAGCTGGGGGCAGAGCTCTCTAAGCAGGACTCCAGGGTCACATCTGGGAGGCCTGAAGTTTAGGTGATAGATGAAAAGCGGGGCTGGGCAGGTCTCGGTGCACCTTCTCCGTCTTCAGACACAAAGGGCAACCTGGGCGCAGCAGCCACCAGAGGTCAGGTAGGGCTTTGTGGGAAGAGGGAGGCACTAACAGGTGATCCACGGATGACTCTCACACCTCACATCTTTCTCTAACCACCAAGTAGACTCTGAGAAGCTCCTGTCCCTCCCCCGAGAGCATCCCAGGTACTTGTCATACTTGTCACTCTCTCACAAGCCCGTCCCTGTTCCTTCGCAGACGGCACACCTGCTCGGGAATGTCCCACTGCAGCCGCTGGGGAGCTGCAAGCATGGGGTTCGGTTTGCCCAGGCAGTGCCCAGTCTCCGTGTAGCCCAGGTGGAAGGTGTCAGTGCCCAGGACAAACTGCAGGGAGAAGGTCAGGCTGAGAGAGCACCCACGTGTCCCGCACCCAGCCTGCCCTACGGGATGCCTCAGGGCCCGTTACCTCCCAGAGGTGCCCTATGATAGGGGCGTCTGCCCACGCGTGTTCCGTGTTGAGGCCCAGCTGGCCATTCTTGAAGGCAATGATAGTAAAAGACTTGTCGAACCACCTGCAGGAAAGGAGGCAGGCGATGAGCGGAGCACACCGAGATGGACGGAGAGGCGGGGGGCCTGCACCGGGGCTGGGGTGCCACACCTGTTGTAGCAGTTGCCGTGAAGTAGGGCCTTGCCATAGAGGCTGAGGCTGGCCTCATCTTCAGGGTCGTAGTGGGGAGACTCCTCGTCCAGGGCCACAAAGAAAGCAGCGCGCTCGATGGCGTCTAGAGCAGTCTTGTTCTTGCCGGAGCTGAAGAAAGCCTGGCGTGCCTGTGCCCACTCCACTCTGGGGGCATAAGGGCAGGGTGAGAGCTGGAGACACTGTGGGTGGCAGAGAAGGGCACCTCCCAGGACCCAGCAGGGCCCAGAGCTGGGGGTACCAGCCTCTCCTGGAAGGTGTCCTTGTCCTCCACACACTCCCACCTGGCCATCACCGAGCTGGATGTGGCTGGAGAGGCAGTGGGTTACAGCCACTGACCAGCAGTGCCCCTCGCCACAGAGGGTCCTGCTGTGGACAGAGGATGCCATGCCAGCACTTCCCTCCCTCAGTCACGCCTCTGGCCCCAAGTTCCAGGGCGGCACTCGGGGCCAAGCCCCTCCCCTCGTGGGGCCCTGATACCTTCCCCCCGCAGTGAGGGCTGCCAGCTTCTCCTCCCCAGGCTGAGGGGGGGAGGGGTCATCCAGGATCCTCTGGAACTGCATCTCCAGGTCGCAAGGCTTGAGCAGGTGCGAGCCCTGGTAGAGCCACACCTTGAAGAAGCGGCCCTTGTGGTAGACGGCCACGTGCCTGCTGTCGGAGAGGTGCTGCAGCAGGTCTACAGCGGAAGCGGGCAGGAAGGCTGAGGCAGCGTGGCATGGCGTGCCTTGCTCCCACTCCACCTGCTCTGTAGGCTGCCAGCTGGGCTTTCCTCCCCCGGGGGGGGGGGGGCTGGGGTGCAGGGGGCCTGCATTGAACCAGGCCCTATGCTGGTTGCCTCCACACCTCTTGTTTAAGGCCAACACCCTGTGAAACACTTCACAGGGCAGGAAGCCCACACACTGCCCCAGGGTCTGCGAGCAGCCTTCTGGTCCTACAGGCTCCATGAAGGGCTCACGGAAAGCTCCGCCCCCCTGCTGCTCCTTCCTCAGACTACCTTCCCCTGGCCTGTGAAGCCCGGACAGGACAGGAGGGGCTCTGTTTTGGGCCCGCAGGGTCCCAGCACTAGCATCGTGCCTGTGAACAGTAGGGTCACAATTACATGACCCTGAGACACCCAGGATGCTTGGTGATGGATGAGCAGGTGGTAGGGTGACCAGCCATGGCAGGCCCAGAGCTGGGCGGGAGGGAACTCCGTCTGGATGGTCCCACCACGGGCTCCTGGTTGTGGCCAGTACCTGTCTCCTTGCCTGGGATCCGGGTGGTGTTGAACATCCTCTCCATCTGGTAGGAGCACATGGGCACGATGCCCAGTGCCATCACCTGGGGGGAAGGCCCAGCATGGCTCAGACTCAGGCCTCCTTTCCCTGTCATGCCCTCAACACAACACAACTCACAGGCTTGATCTCTTCACGGTCCAGTTTACGGCGATACATGATCATAGCGTGGACGATGTTTCCCAGGCGGGCTGCCTGTATGTCTGTGTTCTTGATGAGCACAAAGTCCTACAGAGAGAGGACAGAGCTTGCAGGTGGTGTGACAAATGTGCACAGGTCACCTTGGTCTCCCTGCCTAAGAACAGGGTGTCTTGACCCCTTCCCCCGGTCCATCCTGCACATTTGGTCGGGGTGCACTGCCAGAGATGAAATGCGTAACTGATCACGTAACCCCTCTGCCCAGCCTGAATCTTTGATCTGCTTTTCCATAATCTATTTTTGTTCGTATTTTGTTTATTTTGCATCGAAAAAGAAGTTCCCACCACTAAAAAACAGTTTAAAACCTCTGGTGTGGACAAGCTATATATAAGCTGTGAGGAGGACAGTTTTGTGGAGGAGGGGAATTCAGCACAGGATTCACAGTGTGTTTTGGACAGTGGGAGAGGAGAGAGAGGCATGCTGCATGGACCTGTGGCTGGGCGGTGGGGGGACCCTGGTGGCTGCGCACAAGCATGTGCTGGGGGTGGGGGGCTGGCCATGGGAGGGTTAGAGACCAACAGTGACCTCCTGAGCTCTCAGAGAAGCTGCTCTGGGTCCACATGGTGACACAAAAGGGAGGCAAGATGAAGGAGATTCCCTGGGGATGGTGTTAGGAGAGCTGGAAACATGCGGCTGGGAGGCCAGCAAGGGAACCAAGGCAGGAAGTGACGGAGCCTGGGGACTCTGAGACTGACAGCGTCAGGCTGTGTGGCTACCCAGTTCTCTAGATCCTCGGTATCTCTGCGGCCCTGAAGCTGCTTCCTGACTGTTCCTCCAGGACCTCCCCCATCTTCCCTGTCCCCGAATTCTCTCGCACCATGACATAGTAGTTGCTGTTCACCACGAGGGGGGCCCTGCTGCGCAGATACACGTACTCTTCCCACCAGTCACTCACCTGCGGGAGGGAGGGAGCAGTGAGGGCTGGGGCAGAGGGCAGGGGACAGATCCCCCTGACACAAGCGGAGGTGAGGGTAAGCCCGGGAGGGGACTCACATAGTTAGTTGCCCACCATGACTTGAGGACCAGGTACTTCTGCAGCCTGGGAGCAGTCTTGTCCTGGAATTCTTTGGCCAGCGTCTCCATTCGGTAATATTCCTCATCATCCAGCAAGGGCCGCACAGACTCCAGGTACTGTCCAGCCAAGTTATTGTCAGTGTGGGGGCCAAACAGCAACAACCACCTCTGTCCCGACCCTCTTCCAACCCAGCCCCATTGCTCTAAACCGCGCTCTTTGCAGGGGACAGTTCCTTATGTTTGCAGAAGTCCTCTGGGTCCAGCCTAGCCTGCACATTGGGATGTCTGACTCAGGCCCTCACCCGGTGAATTGTGGCTGGCACGCTGGGCACAGGAAGCTTGGGCAGGGATGTCTGGAAACTGTAGAGCATGGGCCGCCGGCTGGACAGAAGGCGGACACAGAACTGGGCGTACAGAGCACAGAGTGTTTCTGGTGAGAACCAGGGGAAATAATGGAAACAAACTAGCAAACACTTGAGGACTTGGGCCCCCGACCCTCAGAACCAGGACAAACCTATGCACCAGGCACCAGTGCCCTGTCTGCCTCTCCCCTCCAAGTTAGAACCCCAAATGAGGCCCCCAGGGTCTCAAACCAGATGCCTGACCCCCTCCCCTGGCTTCTGCTCACAGCCCAGACTTTGGTGAAGTGGCTGGTCTGGCCGTGCATCTCAAACATCCAGCCATGGTAGGAAAGAAGCATTTTCAGGGTTTGGCGGAAGAAGAAGATGCCCATCATCCAGACCCCCGTGGAGAAGATAGCCATGCTGAGAAGTGCCCGGGTCTGTGGGGTCCGGTAGGGGCCACATCTGTCAGAGAAGGGAGAGGGCTGCAGGGGGTCCACTTGAGGCCAGCCTTGGGGAAATTCTGACTCTGAAGTTTTCATGGTACAAACCATCTTGGGGGAGGTGCTGAAGAATAACATTCCTGGGCACACTCGTGTCTGAATGCATAACATGCAAACTTAGGAATGTGGGACTCTGGTGATGGCAGCCCCCAGGGAGGGCTGCCCTAGGACCTCCAATGGCTACTGTCCTGCATCTGCCCAGCTCAGGAACCCTGGCCTTAGAGCCTGCCCGGCCCTCTCTCATAGCCCTGCTTCTCACCCCTCAGGGAGGCATCTCTGGATACAGCAGATGAGTCCCATGGAGATGTCCACTTTGCAGTAGGAAGAACCCATGGTTGCCATGACGACGACCAGCCAGCTGGTGGGGCTGCCAGGGTACACACCCCTAAGGATACCATTCTGTGGGGCAGAAACAAGCACACTTACAGCAGGAGTGACGGCGGTGAGCAGGCACCTGTGGGGTCCCGGGTCTCTCACCTGTTGTGTTCTTCTTCCTCCCTCATGTCTGGTCTTCCCCTTCTCCACACTCCCACACCTGCAGCACCCCATTACTCACTGTGTCCCTCTGCCACTCCTTGTATGCCCATCTCCCCGCCACACCTTGAGCGCCGCTCTGGTTTCTGCACTGCTAGGGCCTGTCACCCAGCAGTACTGTCGGCCAAGGTGGGGTGGAGGATCTTAACAAAGGGGCAGCAGCTGACACCTGGCCTCCGTCTCCGAGAGGGCTCTATTCTGCACTTGCTGGAAGAAGCCAGAACCACCTGCGCCCACCTTGATGCGAATCAGGCGTTTCTTCCAGGAGTTGATCCCAGACAGGTAGATGTGTTTCAGGGCCTCCCGACTGAGCCGGAAGTCGACCCCATCTGGGGTCACCGTGAACTGGAAGGCCACGGCCTGGTGCGCTTCCGCCATCCTGGAGGTTGGTCGTCACCTGGGAGGGGGCAGGAGGGTGCGCGGGCGGGCTCAGGCTGACCCCGCCCCCGGCCGCCCTCTGCGCGGAGGCCCCCTCCCTCCGCCCCCGGCCGGGCCGCGCCCCCGCCCGCACCGCGCTGGCGGCCGTCCCCCGCCCTTCCGCTTCGCACGGCCCCGCAGCCTGACCAACGGCCGCGGATCCCTCGCGCCCGCGTTCCGGGCAGGGTCCGTCACGGTGGTGCAGGGGTCGAGCCGTAAAATCTGCAGAATGGCTGCCTCGGGGTGGGGGCGAGACGCAGAGTTGGTCTGGAGCAAGGCCGGGTCTGGGCACTCCCAGCCCCGCCTGGGAGGGACCCCGGCGCCGTCCTGGTCCCCTGCTCCGGTCTGGGACTCTGAGCCGGACCGGTGGCCCTGTGTTGCCCCCCACTCCACTCACGGGTTGGGTTCGCTCCTGTCAGCGTGTGGGGCGAGTAGCTCTGGCCCGTGTCCCCACGTCCTTCAGGCCTGGCCATCCCCGCCCCGCCCTCACCGGGAACCTGACACCCACTCCCAAATTTGGGTTGAGAAAACAGATGTGGGGCGGCGACCAGAATCCCCTTCCCTCTGTGGTGGGAATCAGGAGTGGGGCGGTCCCGGTTTCTGCAAGCTGAGATTGCTCAGAGGTTTGGGAACCTGGGGGGGCCTAAAGGGTCTCACGTGAGGATGGTAGCATTAGAGCTAAAAATAGCTGAATGTAGGGAAAAGGTCATCCATGTGTCAGCTGTGCTGCCTGTCCCCTGCTCTCCAGTGCTCAGGGTTGGGCAGCCCCACCCCAGGGCCCTCTCTGTACCCCCATTGCTCCCCAGTCCCCCACCCCAGTCTCCCCAGTGTGCATCACTTCTAAGCTGGAGCCAGGGAGAGAGAGGGCCAGGGGCTCCATTTGGCAGAGTGGACCCGTAACTACTCTCAAGCCCAGAGCACCAAACAGCCATGCTTTTCAGAAAGGGAAAGTGAGGTTCAGAGCCACGGTCACTTTGTCACCCTGTGTGCATTCCTTGGTTGGTACTTTGTGCTGCAGAGCTAGGACAGGGTGTGAAGGAAGAAGCTTGTTTATTGTCTTAAGGTGCACAGCCCAGGGGTTCCCTCCCACCATCTTCGGGCTGTGGGGAGAGGTCAGCCTCCTCAGCCCCACTCTCACTCCAGGGCTCAGCCCAGTTCCCAGAGCCCCTCCCCACCCTTTGCCCCTCCCTCCAAGGTCCTGCCCTGGAGACTCCAGGAGAAATCTGGCGGTTGGGGGCTGTGGAGAGTCAGGATGAGGGCTGGAAGCTGCTCAGCTGTCCCTTCTGCTGGAAGTAGAACTGGAATCGAGACTGGGCGTACTCCTGGGGGAGAACCCACCCCACAGACTTGTGAGAAGGGTGGGCCAGGCACACCCAGCCCCCACCAAGTCTGCCCACAGACTTCCTGGAGAGCACATGGCCCCTGATGCACCCCACCTCCCGTCACACCTAACGGCCCACCTGGGTACTCACCAGGTAACCAAATTCTATGGTGGACATAGACGCCTGGAGGATAGACCAGAGACCCCAAAAGAAATGGGATGCCAGAGCATACCTAAGGGGGGCAGGAGAAACAGAGGGGTTCAGAGCATACTTGGTATTACCTGGATCCTATCCCTGAGGTTGGTCAAGCCCCAGAGCTCCAACTTCTCCCCCACTGCCCTAACCCCAACCCTGTCCTGACTGTCACCACTCTCCATCAGCCTCATCTGCACTCCCTGCCCCCACCAGGCACTGGCACCTTACCTGCAATCCTGTGAGTCGGCCTGCCTGCCTCCTTCCTCAGCTCCCTTTCCCCTGCACCCTGCTCTACCCCTGCCCCCACCCATCCTTCCTCACCGATTAGCCTCTACCAGCAAATCTTCTTCCAGTTTCCTCTGCTCCTCTTGGGAGATGGTCTCACCTTTCTTGACCTCTGCTAGGTAATGGCGAATAAAATGGAGCTGAGATCAACAGACAAGAGTCAGGAAATGAGACTGGAGCATTTCCCAGTGAACATCCTTTCTTGATATTCTTTTCAGACATCACCTTCCTCGTCCCTCATAGGCCAGGTCCCGCTCCCCAGCCTCTGGTCCACATACCTGCTGCCCCCGGGTGGGGTAGTCTGCAGGCTGTGCTTTGTAGAAAGGCCACTCGTCGTGAGTATAATCATAAACCCACTCACAAAAATGGTTCCCAATGTCAAAGCCCCTGGGGGAATAAGGTAGACACTCAGTCCCCAAATACCCTGGGTGGCTGGGATGCAGAGAGGAAGGCCTAGTCTGTTTTCTACAGTGCTTGGAAGCAGACCCATGGAGACCATTCTCTTAACCCTCACCTGTAGTTGTAACTACTGTACTCAAAGTCGACCAGCATCAGTCTGTCGGTGTTTTCTGGCTCTGAGAGCAACAAGATGTTCCCTGGGAGAAGGGGTGCAGTTCTGGTCACTCCAGGGTCCTCTGGCCCCCCTCACCTTAGGTTAGGAGACTCAGATGCTTTCTCCTACCTTCCTGGATGTCATTGTGACAGAAGACCACTGGTGATGGGGTAGAGTCTAGCAATTTCCTGCAGGGAAACAGGGGCATGGGTCCTGAGTAGGAGTGACCAGAGGAGGGTGAGTCACCCTCGTGGGCCAGGCCCTGACCCAGCCCTCAGTAAATCCTGGGAAGGACCCCATTCGGTACCTGGAACTGCCTCCTGTGCTATTCTGTTCTCCTGCCCTGCCTTCCCTCACCTGAGGTTACCCATCTCATCCTTCAGGCTGTACATCTCCAGCAGGTTCATCTGTGGGAGGCCAGTGTGGGGCAGGTCCTGGATCTGCTTTAGGTACCTGAAGCCCAAAGAATAAGATATGCTCACTGTGATCCCTGCCTACCTCTCTCCTATCTGACTTTTTCCTGTCACTGTATGACTTGTCTGATGGACTTTTCTGACTTGTCTGCATTATTTGGAAGCCTGTTCTGGGAGAGACCATACTAGACGACACCGGGATGCGTAATCCGCTCAGCTGGAGGACTGGACAGTCATGGACACATTCAGTTGCAGCCCAGGGTAGTACCTGCCAGCAGTAGGGTTCAGACCAGGTGTGCAGGAGCCCCGAGGAGGCTCCTGACTCACCGTTCCATGGTCCCAAACAGCCAGTGGGGCTCCTTAGTGAACGGCATCTCCATGCCATGGAACCGGGCCATCTTCGTGGCGATTTCTGCTGACAACACCGGCTCTCGAAGCTCACACGTTTTCAGTGGCCGGCTCTGCACCCAGGAACCTATCAGGGTGGTGAGGGGGCTGGGGCAGGAGGGGGAAGGGGTAGGGGAATGGGTTGGGGGGGGGGGAAGTCAGGGTCTTGGGGAAAATGCCCTACCTGGGGTAAGGGGTGTGAAGGCACGCACTGGAAAGGGGAACAGGGGCTGGGGGGAAGGAGGTGCCTCAGGGAGGTCAGGGCCGGGCTGGGCTCATACTGGGATGTACTGTTCCAGCCGGCCCTCTGGAAAGACTCCATAGAGCTGGGGCCCCAGCGACCGCTCCGCCAGGATGGCGAACATCACACTTTCAAGGACCAAGGAATCCACGCCCTGAAGGAAGACGGACAACAAAGCGGGCAGAGCGGTGCTAACACCGGAGGGTCTGCTTTCCTGTCCCATCACCGCTTCACTTCCCGCTCTACAGCCCGCAGGCTCCAGAGCCCGGCGTGGCTACGGTAATTTACAAGCTGCTTAGCCCCCCCCCCCCCCCCCCCCCCCGCCACGCTTGCTGGGAGGTCCTAATGCCACTGGCCGCTGCGGCCCACACTCCCTCCTCACCTGCAGGATGGCCCCGTACAGTCGCAGCAGCACCTCGCGGGGCTCCTTGCCGACGCTGGGCAGGTGGTCCGGCAGCGAGCAGCGGAAGAGCAGGTTACTGAGGCCTCCGCTGCAGACCCACACCGGGGTGCGCTCAGCCCGCGGTCGGCCGCCCCGGTCCCGGACCCCCACCCCCCTCCCCCCTCCCGCCGGGCTCCCCCCGCGTCCGCCCCCGGCCAGGCCGGCCCCGCCCCCGTCCCCGCCCCCGCGCGCGCGCGAGGCCGCCGAAACGCGGTGTCCTGAGGGCCCGAGCTCGACCCCTGACCTCCCACCTCACAGGGTCAACCCTCAGCTGTTCGGGCCGCACTCGGCGCCAGGCCCCGCCCAAGTACTCCCGGCAGCACTGGTAGGCTCGGCGCTCGGCGTCACGCGATAGCGACGAGCTGCGCCGCCGGTTCGGGGCCGCGTCCAGGCACTGAGACTGCAGCAAGCCGTCCTTGGCGAGGCTGCCGCCAACAGCCCCGCCTCCGACCACAGCTGTCCCCTCGGCAGCCATGGCGCGCCTGGGCCAAGCCCAAAGTCCAGTCGCGCTCAGCCCCCTTCGGGCAGACTCGGCTCCTTCCGGCTGCGCTCGGGTCTGCTTCCGGCTAGCCTGCTCTTCTCCGGTCATACTCGGGTCTCTCCGGCTCTTTTCGGCTCTCTGCGGCGGCGCTCGGCTCTCTCCGTGACCCTGGTCGCGTACCTATTCCGAAAGCCAAATCCTGCGTGCTCAGGGAGCGTCCCGCCCCTGCTCCGGGCGAAGACCAATGACCTCTCTCGCTGGGCGGGGCCGCTGAAAAGACAGGCAGCTGTTTGGCCTGCGGCCGGAGCCGAGGAAACGACGTGGGCCGACCAGAAGTGTCTTGAGCAGCTGGGCGCGCTGCCCTGTGGCGCGTCGCGAAGGTGGGTCACGTGGGCGGGGCGGTGTGTCCTCAGGCAGCGAGCGAGCTATTCCGCTGGCGGGAGTGGGGTGGGCCGGGTGCTAAAGGGCAGGTATACCCAGGGAGGGGCCGGTGAACGGAGACGTGCCTTCGCCAGCCTCGGGGAGCGGACGGGGCAGCGCAGGCGGCGGCGGCCACTCGCTGGATAGGTTTGCGCCCCAACCCCTCCCCCGGGGAAGTCGAGCAAGCAGGACAGCCATTGAGCGCCCGATCCTGAGTGTGGGTCCCACCTGGAGGGGGAGACGGTGTGTGTGACTCCCCTCCATGGAGTAGAGAGTGTGGGGCACGTGGTAGGTGCCGAATAAACATTTGTTGAGTGAATGAGAGTTTGGGACTCTTGGGACAATTCTGATGACTCCAGGTGCCTTCCATCCCTAATCACCGCTAAGGCTGTCCTGTAAGTTGAAGCGCACCTCTGAGAGGAAGAATGTCTTCATGCCCGACTCCACTACCTCCTTGCCTCCAGACCTAGGCCAGTTAGAACATCAAATCCAGGAGAAGGCACACCTTGGAGCAAACACCTGGTGCTGTATAACGTCTCCTTGGCCCACCTTGGCAGTTTGAGGACCGATCAGACTCACCCCACCTTGGTGGGGTCCCACCTAAAATGCACAACCTCCTGCGTTTCTGCTTCTGCTGCAGACTGGAGTGGCAACCAGAATGACTTGACCCTAGGGATCTGTGGCCATGCATGTTGGACCATAGTGTTCTTTGGGATAAAATAGATAGGCAGCTGACTAGAGTGTTAATTGATTTGAATAACCAGAAGGAAACAAAGAATTTGTGACCAGAAGGCAGATGTCGGTTGCTGCTGTGGAAATCAGGATCCCTCACTCCGTTTAAATCTGAGCCAGTTCTGAGACCTGGAGTCCACTGGTTGAAAGGGAGGCTTGGTCCTTCAAGGAAGGATCCTGTGATGCCACTGAAAGCATATGAAAAAAAAAAAAAAAAAGTCCTCTAATCCTTCCCCAGAGGAACCTAGAGCCACTTAACAAATAATTTACTTTGGGAAAGGGACTATCCAGACCTTTCAAGAGCTGTTAGATACAGGATCTGAGACACTTGTGCCAAGGTACCTGAAGCATCATGAAACACTGGTTAGAGTAGGGACTATGGAAGCCACATAATAAATGGAATCCTGACCCAAGTCCTGTGGTTACTTTTTTGGTCCCAGTACATCTTGGGATAATTATACCTAGCAGTGGGCAGAGCCTATACATTGATCCCTGACCTGTGGAATCAGAATCGTGGGAGGATGAGCAAAGTGAAGCCCCTGAAACTACCCCCACACCGACTCTCACGTCCTCTAGAACACTGTAGCAAGATTCTTGCACGAAGAGTCGTGACACCGAGGCTTTTCTTTCCAGGAAGCAACTTTATTCCTGCCGGCACCGCTCAGTTGGGTTCGTACCCGAAGAACTGAGCCCTGAATGCCTCGTGGTGTAGTTTTTTAAATATATATATTTTTTACCTCTTTGTGTCCCATATATGGTAACACACAAACATGTAGTCTGATTAAGTGCTCTCATGTTACAAGATCACAACGGATGTTGTCACGTATGCGTATAGCCAGGTTGCCTTGAGGTTTTTTTTCTTTCCTTAGGGAGGGGACCCTACCACAATACTAAAGCAGAAACGTGCTGCATTCCTGGTGGGACTGCAGAGATTTGTCACTCTCAAAGACATAAAGTGGTGATGCCCGTTACATCTTAAGTTCACCTGAATGGCCCCTGCAGAATCCAGGTGGATTCGAGTAAATGGTGGTGAGCCACCGCAAACTTAGCCAAGTAGTATCCCCAATCACAGCAGCTGTGTCAGGTGAGATATTTTTACTGGAACCAACGCATGCACCGCTGGCACTTAGTAATGCAATTCTCAGTTTGGTGAACATTCTTTTCAATTTCCAGTAGTAAAGAGTAAATTCCCAAAAGTGTCTCACGTTTTTATAGGAGGAACAGCTGAACATATTCATTGTCTTACTTCAAGCGGGTTTTAACTTTCCTGCTCTCCGTCACAATTAATCCATTGAGCTCTCGATCATCCAGACATTCCACATAACACTGATGACATCGTGCTAAGTGGACATGGTGAAGAAGGAAGTGACCAGTATTCGGTCCTTGATAAAACAATGCATGGCAGAGGATGAGAGAGAAACCCTCAGAAGTTGTGAGGCTGGGGCGCCTGGGTGGCTCAGTTTGTTAAGCATCTGACTCTAGGTTTCGACTTCAGGTCATGATCTGACAGATTTGTGAGTTCGAGCCCCGCCTCAGTCTCCTGTGCTGACAGCACAGAGCCTGCTTGGGATTCTCTCTTTCCCCCTCTCTCCGCCCCTCCCCCCACTCACTCTCTGTGTCTCTGAAGTAAATAAATAAATAAAAACTTAAAAGAAGTTGTGGAGCCCGTCATCAGTGAAGTTTTCAGGGTGCACTGTTGTAGGGCGAGCCAGGGTATCACCTCTAAGATGAGGAGAAGTTGTATCTTGCAACCCTGTCACAAAGAAGGACGCATGGTACTTGGTGCACCTCTGGGTTTTGGAGTTGGCGTGTACCATACTTGGGAATACTATTCTGACCCATTTGTTGGGTGACTTGAAAAACTGTCAGTTTAGAGTGAAGTCCAGAACAAAGGAGGGCTCTGCTGATCCAGATTGGAGGATGGGTTCCCCTGCCACTTAGCAGAACCGGTGAGTTAGTGTTGGGCTTATTTGTGGTAAGTAGCGACCCTATATGGCACCTTTGGCACGCTCCCACAGATTTGTAGTGCGTACGCAGGGTTTTGAAGCAAAGCCGTGCCTGCTGCAGTAGAGAACTACTCACCACTTGAAAGAAGCTTCTGGCACACTGCTGGACCCAAGTAGAGACTTAGCGCCTGATTATGGGGCACCAAATGACCATGTGACCAAAACTGCCTGTCCTGAGCTAGATCTTGACAGATCCATGAAGCCAATGGGTTGGGTAGGTTCAGCAGCAATTCATTGCACAAAAAGAATTGGTCCAAGCTTGTTCAGAGAGCACCAGTCGTTTACAGGAAGAGATGGCTGTGGCCCCCATGTCTCTGTGGCACTGATGCCTCTATCTTAGAAGACAGGAAGAAAAATTCAGGTCTGAATCACTGCTGCACTACAGCCCCATTCAAAGTGGCTCTAAAGGAAAGTAACGGGGGGAAATCCTCTAGAGGGCAGACCTTCGAGCAGTACACTTGGATATCTACTTTGTAGGGAGGGAGTGGGGTGGACAGAGTAGTGGCCTAAAGAAAGAATGCACATGAAGTTCTGAGTGGTGACAGATGTCTTGCTGGTTGGAAAGAGCAAGAGGGGAATGTTGGAGACAAGGTGAAGTTGTCACAAATGTGTGCATCTTTGTGCCTCATATTAATACTCACTGCAGAGGGGTCACTGAATGACAAAGTGGATGGATAGATGTCATCCAGCCTGTCTTCTTGGCTACCCTTGTGCTTAAATGGTGGGCCTGTGAATGGAGTTGCTATGTTGGCAGGAGTGCAAGTTATGTCCACTAACATGGGCTCTCTCTTATCGAGGCTTATTTAATTATTACTGAATTATTATTACTAATGGTCACTGAATTTCTGACCTCTTAGCAGCCAGTATCAGTGCTGAGCCCCAATATGGCACCATCCCTAGATGACTCAGTGACAAGTTGGTTTTGGCAGATCCTTGCCACCCAGGAGACGGCATTGATTCATCCTTATTGGAACTGACACCTGCTCTGGCTGTGGGTTTGCTTCCCTATATCCACATATCCACATATCCACATATCCATGTAGCCACATAGCCACACAGCCATGTATCCACATATCCACACACCCACACACCCACACACCCACACACCCACACATCCACACATCCACAGTATCTCAGAGTAACGTCCCTATCCAGGAGCTTAGAGAATACTGGATTTACTAACATAGGATCATGTATAACATTATCTTGGGCCAAGAAACTCATTTCGCAGTGAAAGAGATACAATGATGTATGAATGGCCATGGGAGCCACTGTTTGTCTAATATCCTGCATTGTCCACAAGCAGCCCATCTAATAGAGAGATAGAATGACATCTTTCTAGCAAAGGTCCTAGCTCTGGGACAGTACCTTAAGGAGTTCAGATACATACACTGAATCACAGCCCGGTATATGGTGCTATCCCCCAGTAGATGCAATATAGGGATCCAGGAACAAAGACACAGGTCTAAGAACCCACGGGTTGGGATATCTTTCATCATCATGCTCAGTGATCCAGAGCATCGGGATCCTTTCATCATCCAAAGATGATCCTTTCATCATCCAAAGCTCAGTTTGTAGAATTTGCACATTCTGTCTCTGCAAAATTAAACTCTGCTGTTCCCAGGTAGAGAACATTTATTTCCATGAGGGGACTCCACTGGTTCCAGGGAAGGACACTCACACAGAGCCTCAGTCTGAAAATCCTATAGGGTCATTTTGAGCTCCTCATGCTTGTGAACCCGCAGGCAAAGAAGGAGTGGATAACTGATCCTGATGATTATGAGGAGATAGGGTTACTGCTACTTAGGGGGCCTTCAAGAGTTTGTCCGGTACTTTGAGGATTTACTTTGGGGTCTGGTTGCTTCCATGCCAAGTGATAACAGTGAAAAGACATTTTCAGCAGCCTCAGCCTGCCAAGGGCAAGGGAACCAAGGGCTCAGAACCCCCAGGAATGAACGACTGCGTAACTTCATCAAATGCTGGCTGAGGGTGAGGGAAGTCTAGAATAGGCAGAGAAGGGAGATAATAATGAGTATGAGTTATAGCCTCAGGAGCAGCTGCAATAGTATGGACTATTTTTGTTCTGTTAAGGCTTTTGTAGAGGTTGTGACCAGCCTTCACCTCAAAGAATCATGACAGATTGGACTTAATGTGGCACGTGGGTAGATCTGAGGGCTGTAAGGGCTGGTGTCTTGACTAATGCCCTCAGCACACCTTTAATTACAGTGGGTTTACAGAGATGCCTCCCTGGCACCTGCTGTATATCTACACTTTCTGCCCAAGCCCTTCTCTGACACCACAGGAGCCCACCTGACCTGCTTAGCAGCACAGCCCAGTCTCTAGAGGTAACCCCAGGGTCTGGGGACAGAAGGCAGTGGGTGAATAATTGGAGAATCCTAGGAGACATTCTGGACACTTCTCAGGAGATCCTGGTGAAGTCAAGGTTGTTAGCCAGAGCAGTGACCTCAGGAACACTATGTTTTGATTCCTCCTTTCCTGTCTCACTCACCCCCTCCCTCACTTTCATTTCATGGCATCACTTCCTGAGCAAACCACTTATACCCAAGTCTCCGCCTTAGGCTCTGCTTTCGGAAGAACCCAAACAAAGACACACAATAAAAGAGCAGAGATTTTTGCCAATTTATATCCACAAAAAAATACTGGAGAATATGTGTGGGAATGGATTACAAGGATACAAAGCCAAGAACGAATTGTAGATTAGTTCAAATTTATCGACATGGGTGTACTTACTCCAAACAGATTCCGGATTCAGTGTTTGGGCTAAAGCCCTGGGATAAGTTGTAGCTGTGCTTAGTTGGCTGAATGGAGCCTGGACTCATTGGCAGCCTGCACTGTGAGAAGGTGAGAATGTGCTGGAACAGACTTGTTATGTATCTAATGGCCGCCGGTCTCCCGTCTCTGTTTCTCTTCATTAATCCATTATGTTGATTTGAAAATATGTTAGATTATGTCATGAATTTCTTTTCAAGATGATGAAGGGCTGTAAAATATTTGATTATGTGTCAGGTCTGTTGGGTCTGTGAACCCTAACTGGTCTCATTTGTGCCCATGACTCAATTGGCGTCTATATGCTTGTGCTTCAATAGCAGCTGGCCTCGGCTTAATATTCTCGGGTCACCGTTAGTTTCCTATTGCCACTGTAACAAATTACCACAACCTTGGTGATTTAAAACAACAGAAATGTACTCTCTCACAGTCCTGGAGGCCAGAAGTTTGAAATCAGGGTCACTGGGCTGAGATCAAGGTGGCAGCAGGGCTGCTCTGAGGGAGAGTCCATTCCTTGCCTCTTCTGGCCTCTGGTGGCCTCTGGTGGCCACAGATGTTCCTCAGCATGTGGCTGCCCCACTCCAGGCTCTGCCTTCAGGGTCAACATCGCTTCCTCTTCGTCTATGTGATCTCCTGTTTTTCTTATAAGGAAACTTATGATCACATTAGGGCCAACTGGGTAATTCAGGATCATCTCCTCATCTCAAAATCTTTAATTTGATCACTTCTGTGAAGATCCTTTTTCCAAATAAGGTCACATTGACAGGTTCTGGGTTAGGATGTGGATGTCCATTGGGACATGGTTTTCTCAGCCCCCCACAGTACTTTCCCTCAGAGCTCCCAGCTCTTTGCTTCATACTGCTCCAGTATTGGATATTACAGTTGAAAAGGGCAATAGTTTTTCTCCCTTGAACATGGTTTCTTTTTTTTTTTTTTTGCCTGTATACTTGAAGTATGTTATGTTCACGCTGAATGGGTCTTTGACTTATGTATAATTTTGAAACATCATTCATCCATCGGTTATTTGGAAAATATTGGCTCACTAAGTTACATAGATCTTCCAAATTTGGACACATTTTATTATATATTATCAAAAAATATTTAAGCATTGGGAAACTTTAAGCTCATGGTGATAGACACAGGTTTTCCAAAATTCTAATTTTTGCTTAAAAGCTCAAACATTTTTTTAAGTTTATTTATTTATTTTGAGAGAGAGAGAGAGAACATGTGTGAGCAGGGATGGGGCAGAGAGAGAGAGAGAGAGAGAGAGAATATCCCAAGCAGGTTCTGCACTGTCAGTGCAGATGCTAATGTGTCGCTGTATGTCACAAACTGTGAGATCATGACCTGAGCCAAAATTGAGATCAGATGCTTAATGTACCGAACCAGCCAGGTGCCCCATAAAAACTCAAATTTTATCAAATACTATCAGTTCTTTTCCTTGAAGTGACATGCTCCATTATTCATTTTTGAGAAAGTGTCTTCCAGATACCCAAGTGAGAATAAACACAGTTTAGGGGCTCAACACGACGTGGGGCTCTAACTCACAACCATGAGATCATGACCTGAGCTGAGTGAGATCAAGCGTCAGATGCTTAACCAACTGGGCCATCCAGGTGCCCCATTTGTCCATTTTCTTTTAAGTAAAAATGGTGTTTCATGAAAAACGTGATGCGTTCAGCAGCCCAATAAACAATGATATAAAGTAGCTATGACACGATTGTACTTTAGTATGTAGTCCTTTATGCCATCACCCTGAATATTAAGAATTGGTAAGTGTCAAGACAATAAAATTAAAATTTTTTATTGCTTAATCAACAAAATTATTTTTTTTGAAGTTTATTAATTTTGAGAGAGAGAGAGAGTGAGTGGGGGAGGAGCAGAGAGAGAGAGGGAGACAGAAAATCCCAAGCAGGCTCCACACTGTGGGGCTCGAACTCAGGAACCATGAGATCATGACCCGAGCCAAAACCAAGAGTCAGACGCTTAACCGACTGAGCCACCCAGGTGCCCCATTAATCAACAAAATTCCTAAGTGAAACTGCTTTTTCCTCCCTTCGACCTCTGACCATAGTGAAGAATTCAATGATTACTATTACAGTTTGGTACCCCAGCTTTGATTTATGCTACCTAACCATTGCTTTTGCACAATAAATGCGAATGCCAGCACAGTGGAAAGACACGTCACGTCTTAGTGTTATAAAGATAATTTGGGCCTTGTTGACCTTTAGAAACTCCAGGGTCCATGGACCGTATTTTGAGAAGCACTGTAATAGTATATCATAGGGACCATAGGATATGTGTATTTTCAGTTTTACTAAGTATTGCTAAACTTCTCCCCAAATTGATTATCCCACTTTATGCTCTGTAGCAATTAAAATACTGTTTGGCCATGAATCACAAAGACCCAGGATAACAGTGTCTTAAGTAAAAGGGAAATTTTAGTGTTGCTGTGTGTGGTTGAACACACAGAATACACTTAGTGGGGTCCCTGGAATCACACAGTACACAACATGTACAATTTTATGCAGTTTACATAAGATAATTTTATTTATCTCATGTAAGAGTTTAGAGGTAGCCGTCCCTGGGCTTGAATGGTGGCTCTATTCCATGAAGTCTGTAAAGATCTAGGTTTCTTTTATTTTCTTCTGCCTTTATGTCCTCCATTCCCAAGTTTACTTCATGATCCAAGATGACTGCTCCAACAAGTGCTTCCATTTTTAGCCAGCAAGGATGAGGATGGGCACAAATGCCTCATGCCAGTGATCTCCTAAGGGAAATACCTGGATGCTGCCCTGTGCCACTAGTGCAAGGGGGACTGAAATACGTATTTATTTTGGAAGGCTAAATGGCTGACTGAAAATCAGGGAGGAACAAGAGAAGAGATATTGGGGGACAATTGGCAGTTTCTGCTGCAGTACTCTCTTTTGGCCATTCTTGTTATCTGTGCACTCTGCTGTATCTGGAACAAGCTCACTTCATCCCTAAGGGAGACCATTTGTAACAGTTCCAACAGTTGCAGCATCCAGCTCACAGTTTAGGTTCTCTGAGTTATGTACAGTTTGTCCAAAAGGGTCTGATGTAGATTCTTGTGGTCCAGTGATTTAAAAATGAAATGATATGTTATTTGTTCTCCCAACATACTCAATGTACAGTAGTTTATAAATTTAGTGATTTATAAACTGAAAAATATTTTATGTGTCCCAAATATGCAATGAGAGAGTAAGAATAGGATAAAAGGATAAAACCTCTATTTAGAAAAGGCAACATGGGAAATATATCAGTCTATGGTCCGTGGCAATTTCCAAACCCTATTAAGCATGAATAATGAAGACCTCTACCCTGGAAGAAGAGAAAGTTACTTGTTTTGAAAGCTCCCAGCTCGGTCCTTTGGGGTTCTTCCTTGTTTTATGCTTCATGTTCACATCTGGAGAGGGCACTGAAGAGTATTCTCTTGTATACTACACAGCAGGCTGCTTGTGTAGAATAACTTGGGGGAGGGACCCTATCGAAGATTTCTGGAACTCTTTCTCTGAGTTGATCCTCTCTCTCTCTGTCTGAAAATTCCAAATACCTTGGCCTCTGCAAGCTCTAACTCTGTCTTTTAAACTCATCATGACTGCCACACTCTGATTTCTGGAAGTTCCTGCAGTCCAGAAGTTCCTCTATGTGGAAAATTAGGGCAATCATAGGCTTTATGTCATTGATTCCCTTAGGGAACATAGTCCTGTGCTGTCCTTTGTCCAATGTCTGAAAATAGTTGCTCCCTATATTTTGTTCAGTTTTCTGGGGTTTCCTACCCACCCCCTTTGGAAGGAAGGAAAGTCTGATAGCAGTTATTCCATAATGGCTGGAAGCCATTTAAAAAATAATAAATAATTCTTTAAAAATCATAAATAATTGTTGAATGTTATAAAATTCACATCTATTGAGATGCTTATGCAAATTTCCTCTTAGTCCATGAATGTGGTGGGTTACCATTGGAAGTGAAAGTGAGAAATTGAACCATCCTTGGATTTCTGGGATCAGAATGCATTTACAAATATAAACTGTTGAGTTTCATTATCTAGTATTTTGTTGGGAATTTTGTATATATGCTTGTAAGTGAAATAGACATATAATTCATTAATTTTCTTGAGCTAGTCTTACATGTTGTAGTTTCTTTTCTTTAAAACAATTTTTTTAATGTTTATTTATTTTTGAGAGAGACAGAGACAGAATGCGAGTAGGTTGGGGCAGAGAGAGAGGGAGGCACAGAATCCGAAGCAGGCTCCAGGCTCCGAGCTGTCAGCACAGAGCCCAACGTGGGTCTTGAACTCACGAGCTGTGAGATCGTGACCTGAGCCGAAGTCAGGCGCTCAACCAACTGAGCCACTCAGGCTCCCCTATAGTTTCTTTTCATAAAATGAATGCAAATGTAATATGGCAAGCTAGATTCCTAAATAGAACTTCCTGATGAAAATGTTTTGGACTTTTTTTTTTTTTTTTGAGATATAGAGAGAAAGAGAGAGCATGCGAAAACAGGAGAGGGGCAGAGGGAGACAAAGAGAGAATCTTAAGCAGCCTCCACGCCCAGTGTGGAGCCCAACGCAGGGCTCAATCTCACAACCATGAGATTGTGACTGGACCTGAAATCAAGAGTCAGATGCTTAACCAACTGAGCCACCCAGGTGCCCCATAAAATGAAGGATAAACCAAAAAATAACAAGTATCGGCAAGGATTCGGAGAAAAAGGAATCCTCATGCATTATTGGTAAGAATGCAAACTGGTACAGCCACTGTGAAAACAGTATGGAGGTTCCTCAAAAAATTAAAAATAGAAATACCGTATGATCCAGTAATTAATACTGGGTATTTACCCAAAGAAAACAAACACCATTTCAAAAAGATATATGCACCCATATGTTTATTGCAGCATTATCTAGAATAGCCAAGATATGGAAGCAGCCAATGTCCAATGATAGAAGAATGGATATATACACACATATGTTTTATACACACATACATATAGAATATATATACACACATACACATACACATATAATGGATTATTACTCAGCAATGAAAAAGAATGAGATCTTGCCATTTGCGACTACATGGATGGACTTTAGAGGGTGTTACTCTAAGTCAAGTAAGTCAAACAGAGAAAGACACATACCATATGATTTCACTTATATGTGGAATCTAAAAAACAAAACAAACAAAAAGCAGAAACAGACCCATAAATACAGAGAACAAACTGATGGGGTGGGGGGTGGGCAGAATGGGTGAAGGGGAGTGAGAGACACAGGCTTCCAGTTATGGGATAAATGGGAATGTAAGGGAATACAAGGTAGAGCATAGGGAATACAGTCAGTGGTCTTGTAACAGCATTGTGTGATGACAGATGGTGAGCACAGCATAATGCATAGACTTGTCCAATCTCTATGTTGTACACCTGAAACTAACGTAACATTATGTGTCAACTATACTTCAGTGAAAGAATGTAGGACAAACTGTTTTCTTAAAAAGTGTTTTCAAAAGTCATTGATGATCTAATAAGAAAATAAGGGACGAAGTAAGAAGGGAGGCCAGAGGGGCAGTGGAGCACAGCATACTGTGTTTGATCAGAGCCATTTGATGAACAGAGAGAATTTGATTGGGGTTTTATAGCCTATGCTATGAATAAATAGTTAAATAGTGTCCTCCCCCACAGTGCATACCCACCCAGAACCTCAGAATGTGACCGTATTGGGGTACCTGGTTGGCTCAGTCAGTGGAGTGTGCAACTCTTGATCTTAAGGTCATGAGTTCAAGCCTCACCTTGGGCATGGAGCCTACCTAAAAAAAAAGTGCCCTTATTTATAAATAGTGTCTTTGCAGATAAAATTAGTTAAAATAAAGTCACACTGGATTAGGGTGGGTCCTAATCCGATTACTGGTATCCTTATAATAAGAGAGAAATTTGGGCACCTGGGTGGTTCAAGTCATTAGGTATCTGACTTTGGCTCAGGTCATGATCTCACAGTTTGTGAGCTCGTGCCCTGCTTCAGGTGAGTTCGGGCTGCACTTCTGGTGAGCCCCGTTTCTCTCTCTCTTTCTCTCCCTCTGTTTCTCTGTCCATGCTCACTTGTGTCCCCCCCTCAATCAACAATTTTTTTTTAATAGAGACTAATTTTAAAAATAAGGATATTTGGACACAGACACAAAAACCTAGGAGAGAAGCTCATGGGACAATGTAGGCAGAGACTGGAGGGATGCATTTATGAACCAAGGAGCTGGAAACCACCAGAAGCTGGGAAGAGGCAAGGGAGAACCCTCTCCTAGAGCCTTTGGAGAGAGTCTCGCCCTGCTGACATGTTGACTTGGGGCTTCTAGCCTCCAGAAATACGAGAGAACAAATTTTTGTTGTTGAAGCCACCAACTTTGTGGTACTTTTTAATGGCAGCCCTAGAAAATGAATATGTACCCTTTGAAACGCAGAAGACAGAGACAAATCAGAGTCTGTTAAGGAGGAGAATTTAATAAGAAACCAATCCTCTGCAAACCTTGGACTTCAAAGAGTTAAACCCTCAGTATTAGGGTGAATTAGAGAAATATTCTGTCCTTCGGGGAGTGCAAAGAAAATTATTTCAAATTTGGGGTGAAGTGAAGTGTGTGTGTGTGTGTGTGTGTGTGTGTGTGTGTGTGTGTGTGCAAGAGAGAGACAGAGATGCTGAAAACTTAGAAGAGGAAGCTGGCCCTCATGTAGGTTGGCAGTTCAAGTTCATATGGTCAGGGTGCTCCAAGAACCCTTCGATGGGACATTGAATATAGAGTGACCTCAGGTTGCTAATGCTTATAGGTGCCTGGTAGACAAAATACAAACTCTCCCTGGTGGTTTCTACCTCCTCCTAGGCCACAGAGTTTCCCACAAATGCAATCCCAAGGCTAATGGGCATCCCTAAGTTAAAAAAAAAAAAAGGTGATGAATGATTATGAGGGATCATGAGAACAAACCAGCAGTAACCACAGACAGTACGCTTCAGGTAATGGAATTATCAAATGTGTTACAAAAGGCCTATGTTCAATATCATTTAAGTAATAAATGGTAAGGCTGAAAATATGTGTGGAAACTGAGAAACTAAGAAGAATAATCAAACTTTCTGAAAAGAAGTTCCAGACGGAAGTTCTAAAATGAAAGTTTTAATTTAGTTTATGTTTCACTTGAATTTTAATTTCAAATAAATGTAAAACTCAGTGCGCAGCTTGAATAACAGCAAATAATAAACAACTGAAGAGTGAATGCATGAACTAAGAGATAAATGAGAATCAATTATCCTGGATATTGCCTGGAAGATGTACAGGCATTAAGAGCCACAGAGGCTAGAATGAGAAGGTCCACGGGGTCTGAGTGGGGCCCCCGGTGAGAAAGAGGAAATGGGGGAGGCGATATATCAAGGACACATTGGCTGTGAAATTTCTAAACTGAGGAAACTATATGGAGAAATCCATATGGTTAAGAGGCTCAGGGGGAGCCTGGGTGGCTCAGTTGGTTAAGCGTCCGACTGTTGATCTTGGCTCAGGTCATGATCTCACGGTTGATGAGTTCGAGCCCCATGTTGGGCTCTGAGCTGACAGCCTGGAGCCTGCTTAGGATTCTCTGTCTCCCTCTCTCTGCCCCTCCCCCTCTAACTCTCTCTGCTTCTCTCTCTCTCTCTCTCAAAAATAAATAAACATTAAAAAAAGGTTAGTAAACCTCAGGCCAAAAAAAACAGAAAAACAAATGGACACCTAGATCCACTCTATTGAAACTTCAGAAACCCAAAGACAAAGGAGAAAGTCCTAAATGAAGCTGGAGAGGAAAGAGAAATGGTCTTCAAGAGAATGGGGGACTGAGAAATGACTTCTTGCAGCAACAAGGCAATTCAGAAGACAGCAGAATGATACCTTTGAGATGTTGGTGGCAACAAATTACCTGACCTAGATTTCTGTATCCAGTAAAATGATTTTTGGGGAGTTAGGGCAAAATAAAGAATTTCCTAGACAAATGGAGAGTTTACTGCACAGAGCTCCCAATTAAAAAAAATGCTAAATATTGTATGTCAGGCAAAAGGAAAGGGTATCACAGGAAGGTCTGAGGTGCAAGTAAGGAAGAATACATAAAGAGGTAAACATTTGGGTAAATCTAAGTAAACATTGATTCTTTAAAGCAAAAATAACAATTCCAGGGCACGTGGGTGGCTCAGTCAGTTAAGCATCTGACTTCGGCTCAGGTCATGACCTCACAGCTGGTGGGTTTGAGACCCGCATCAGGCTCTGTGCTGACAGCTCAGAGCCTGGAGTCTGCTTCAGATCCTGTGTCTCCCTCTCTCTCTGCCTCTCCCCTGCGTGTGCTCTGTCTCTGTCTCTGTCTTTCTCAAAAATAAATTAAACATTAAAAAAACTTTTTAGGGGTACCTGGGTGGCTCAGTCCATTAAGCATCCGACTTCGGCTCAGGTCATGATCTCATGGTCTGTGAGTTCCAGCCCCGCGTCAGGCTCTGTGCTGACAGTTCAGAGCCTGGAGCCTGCTTCAGATTCTGTGTCTCCCTCTCTATCTGCCCCTCCCCTGCTCATGCTCTTTCTCTGTCTCAAAAATAAGTAAAAACACTAAAAAGAAAAAAAAAACCTTTTTAAAGCAAAAATAACAATTCCTTGTGTGTCTCTAAAAGGAAAATTAAAATGTACAATGAAATTTAATTGGGACTGCAGTGAATCCAGTTAGAGTCTTCTAGGATCTTTATGCTGTTCAGGAAGAGGATAGAAACATCCATTAACTTTAGGCTTTGTTAAGAGTAAACTGGGTGTCATAAGTAAAAGGGTGCCTTAGATCAGATTCTTTCAAAAATAGGGGCTGGGACAAGGGTTCAGGGGCGAGTAGCTTATTTGGAGGTACAGGAAATGAAGGTGACAGGGTGGGAGGAGGAGGCAGGGAAGAGAAAAAGGGGCATCATGCCAGTGGCCTGGTCCTTGTTATCTAACCTGTAGTCTGTGCTGCAAGATTGATAAAGGCAATTTTTGTCAACCAAATAAGGTAATTATGCTGGAATTTCTAGGGTAACAAGTTTGTGAGTGGAAGAGGCCTTGTACATCTCCACTCTGGGCCTCCCACAACCTTTCAGGACCTCTCCCTGGTCAGGCTGACCACTGTCTAGTTTGTCTTTGGGAAGGACAGGGGAAACTTGAGAAGCCATTCTCACCAAATATTCCCCAGCCTGATATTTCCTGGAGTGCTTTGCTGGGGTAGTCCCTTTGCACTCATCACAACAAATGGGAAGGTCTCTGAGATTCATGTTGTCAAGGCTCCAGTATAGTCCCATGTGGGACAATGATACTGCTCAAGTGTGAAGACTCATGTGAAAACGTACAGTCCTCTTCTGTATTCAATTTTTATGTAACTGTCTTTGGGTGTCCTACTCTGTATGAAGAAATGTTTTAAGACATTGAGATTTCAGAGATTGTTGCTATTTCCTAAGAGTAACAATCCCTTAAAAAACTTCAACTCTGATTTATTGTCATGACCATTTTCCTTATTGGTAGAAATCTGTTTTCTGAAAGGCATAACTGTTTGTGAGATTCCTTTCTTAAACCATAAAGGATATTCTTTTACTGTCTTTTTCTTGAAGGCATAACAATATCTGTAAACCCCATGACTTTGGATTCCTTGTTTATTCCTAGATTTTGCTTGTTTGCTGATGGAAATGATCCAGAAGAGAAGGAGACATTGATGATGCAAGAGAGAAGAGCTTGAATGGCAATGAGAACAATGAGAGGGTCACCATACTGGAGATCTGTGGCTTTAGAACATGGCCCCCAATTCCTTGACACTCCTCCTACTGCCTACTGAGAGGTGGGTCTATGACCTCTCTCTTGAATCTGGAGGGTCTTGGGACTACTTTGACCAATAGGTATGAAAGTCATATAGCAGAAGTGATGCCATATGACTTTCAAAGCTATATCATAAAAGGCCATGCAGCTTCTGCCTGGCCCTCCTAGGATACTCACTCTGGAGGAAGCCAGCCATCTCGTAAAAAGTCCAGTTACCCTGAGACTATACCATGCCAGAGAGGCCAGGTGTAGGTGCTGGTTGACAGCCCCAGCTGAGCTCTCAGTCAACAGTCAATATCAACTGCCAGCCTTGTGAGTGAGCCATCTTGGACATCCAGGCCAGCTGATCTCTGACAGTAACCACACCACACCAAAAGCCCCAGACAAGGACTTTTAAATCCCAAATTTATGACTGCAAAACTGTAAGCAGAATAAAATGCTTTTAAAAAAATCAACTTAGTGATAATTTTCTACACAGCAATAGTAATTGGAACAGGCTTCTTATTGGGTCAAAGAATTTTGGGTGTCATTGTGATAATAGTAAGAAAGCAAGAAAAGTAGGAGGCGTTGGTCAGAGAACTGGATGCCTAAAATCAAAATTCAGGAGGTGGTGGGGCACCTGGTGGCTCAGTCGGTTAAGCGTCTGACTTCGGCTCAGGTCATGATCTCGCAGTCTGTGGGTTCGGGCCCCACGCTGGGCTCTGTGCTGACAGCTCAGAGCCTGCAGCCTGCAGCCTGCTTTGGATTCTGTGTCTCCCTCTCTCTCTGCCCCTCCCCCACTCACACTCTGTCTCTCTCTCTCTCTCAAAAATAAATAAACATTAAAAAAAATTCAGGAGGTGGTGAAGTTATTGGTTATGACAGCATTCCCCATAAAGTGTGGCTCTTAAGCTTTTCATCCTTTTTATAGATTTCTGTTCATAGTTTCAGCCATTGGCATTTTTGCTTTTTTTGTGTGTGGGACTTCTATGGTATATGAACAGAATAAAAGCAGATTAGTTCGCACTTATTTTCTAATCTATGAGAAAATTGTCAGGAAACGTCCTCTGATTTTTTAGAATTGATCTGTGCTGAGGATTGCTGAAACTGTGTTGCTATTTCAATTTTCCCACATAAGTCCAGTCAATTTGGTGTTTTGTAGTAACTGTCCATACCATTAGCGGACCATAGAGCAAACCGAATTATTAAAGTGGTGGAGTTGTTTAAGGGAAGGAAAAGGAGTCTGGAAGACACTGACAATGGGTGGTTAGGAAGGCAAGAGGAAAACCAATAGTGCATGGGACCCACAGGCTGAGGGAAGAAAGAACTTCAAAGAGCGATTGATCAGCTCTCTCTCTGGATCTGTTATTTCATCCATACAAGGATGCTATGAGGATCACATGAGGTGACGTGTAGATTTGAAGAAATGTAGGAGATGTAAGGAGCATAAACCCCTTCAGGAGACTTTGCCTTTTCATATCAATGTATCTCTGAGATGGAAAGAGCAGAGTCCTGAGGGTTTGGGAGGAAACGGGTCCCAGGGTGAGGAGCAGGGAGAGAAGGAATATTGAATGATCATGATTGGGATCTGGGTCCATGCCTAGAGCTTTACATGTGTTATCTCACGTGATCCTCATAGCATCAGTGTATAGATGAAGAAACTGGGGTCTGTAGGATTGAGTAACTTTCCCATGTTCAGAGAATTGATGGCAAGATAAAGATTAGTACCACAATCTCTCAGACTCTAAGGCTGGTGACCTTCCATTTGTGCTCTGGGGGCAAATGGAAGACTTCACAGGTAAAATTAGGAGTGGGAGCCCCAACTTCATGACCTTTATACTCCTGGAATCCGCAGGTGTATCATCTGATAAGAGGGAGGGAAGTAAGTGGAGAGGCTTGAAGAGGATTGTAGGAGTGATAATTTGAGATGGAATTTAGACATATAAGGATTCAAAGTTGGTGCAATTCCAGGCAGAAGTAAATCCTGAGGCTCTTTATGGGAGAGGTTGCTAGAGTTGAAAGAGTTGAAGACTGTTGACTGATCAGAAGTCAAGGAACTGTCTTACCATGGTGTTGTTGGATGGACCATTTATGTGGATGTCTAGTTTCACGACAAGACAGGATTGAAAGGAAGTCTGGGAAGTTGGGGTAAAAACTCTGTGAATTCTAGGGAGTGATCTGGAGTTTTGTGGGGGAAAGTCATGGAGTTGTTAATATGTCCAGACTCCTTGAACCTCAGAAATGAGGAATGTTCTTAGTGCTCCTAAAATTGAAAAGACAGCATGGAGACAAGGACTTAATGTCCCATTTATGGACTGGTGAAGTCCATAAGCCCTCTCATTCATTCATTTGCTCACTCACACATTTCCTGAGCATGTGCTGTGTTCCAGGCACTGGAGGTTCAAAGAAGAACCTCTTTGGAGGTTCAAAGAGAGATAAGATAGTGTCTCTGCTCTCCTGTAGTTCTCATTCATTAGGGAGGATGACATAAACTATTAAGTACCATTCTTAGAAAAATACCATAATTGAGACGAAATGTAAATGGTGATTAGGCACAAAAGCAGGCACAGTCTGCCCTTGGCCATAGGTCTTTCCCAAAGAATGATGTTGCCCTTCCCAACTTGCAAGAGCTCCTTCTGCCTTGTGGTTTCCAGGCATTAATCATTCAAGAGCCACATCCTTCCCACAGAAATAATTTAGACAAAGAAATGTCAGCGCACATAATTTCCATCAAGGGGGGAAAAGGATACTTTCATGGCACTCTTGTTGAAACTCCAGCTTCCTTCTTTAGCCAAGTCTTCTCCACAATGTCTCCCTAAACTGCCCCTCCAACCTGTCTGTGTCAACTGTACTCATAACACTGATCTGCCCTCCCCCTGCCCCAATACCTGCTGACCCTGACCTAATCTAACTCTTTGAGCTCCATTTCAACCATCGCTCTCCCCACACAGCTCCGTAACAAGCCAGAACACGTCAGTATCCTGAACAATGCCAATCACATAGTTGGTGCTCAAGAAATAGTTTTTCTAGTTGAATGAACATAGCCTCAGGGTTATCACCCAATTCCCAGCAGTACCTCGGTCCAGTCTGCGTAGTCTGTACTGTGTCCTGAAAGTTCCGTGTTAGTCTCAATCAAGCATCCTGTGTGATTAACTTCGAATCCAGCCAGCTCAGCATCCCTGGTCAGATGTCTCTGTCCAGCACCGATCAGCAAGATTTGGGAGAGCAGCTCCTTCAGCTGTGATCAGCTCCCGTCAGGGAAATAGCTCCTCCAGCCCAGTCAGCACGTTTTAGGGAGAAATCTCCGGCGGCCCAATCAGCACCCTTTGTGGGACAGCTCCAACCAGCCCTGATCAGCACCCAGAGGCGGACAGCTCCCTCAGCCCCTTAGGACCCGCAGCCAGCCCAGCCTCGGTCTCCATCCCCTCAGACCCAGGCTTGGGACCCCAACTCTTCTGATTCCTCGGGACGTCAGCTCAGCTCCGGGGCGGCACCCGCCCCTCCACGAGCCCCCACAGTCCAATCCCACGGTTAACCAGAGGTCTGTGGACCCAGACAGCTGCCTTCCTCCACTTTCCCACCGTAGGGTTCTCATTTAAGGGTCTCACTCTGTCTCTCCCCACCCGCAGACCCTCCTGTACATATACCTAACCCTCATCCCCGCCAATCCGCTTCTCACCTGCTCCCCCCACCCCGAGAAAAACCCCAAACCCGATCGCTCCCGAACCAGAGCCTCTCAGTCAAACCATCTTCTCTCCTCCAACCAGCTTCCCCGCCGTCCCCCTCCCTCCCTCCTCTGTCCCCTCCCTCCTCTCCCGGATCCTCCCTCCCCTCCTCCCCTCCCCCTGCGGCGCTGCCGCTCGCCTGCCGCGGTGTCCTGGCAGGGTGTCGAGGTGTGTCGGCGGGCGGGGTGTCGCAGGGCGTGTCACGAGGTGACTCGGGGAGGGCTGAGGACCGAGGGAGGGAGCGACGAAGGGCGTGCGGGGCCGTCGCTCCGCGCACCCCTCCCCCCGCCGCAGTCGGCAGGCCTTTCCCCGGAGAAGATGGCGGATCGGGCGGAGATGTTTTCTCTTTCCACCTTTCACTCGCTGTCGCCGCCAGGCTGCAGGTACGCACTCTGGCGCCCCGGGCCTCGGCAGGCCCTTATCTTCCTGCAGCCCCCGCCCCGACCCATCCCCAGCCTCCTCCGACCCGGGCCTGCCACCCCACCCCCATCGCCTTTGGGGACCCAAGCCCCAGTCCCCTGTCTGGTCCTAAGGCCTCTGACTCCTGTACATCATCCTCCTTCCCTTCAGGGTCTATTTTTGTCCTCCCCTCCTCCCCCTTCTCCAAGGCCTAATGCCCCTACCCCCATATCCCGCTAGGACCCTGTGCCGCACCCAGCTGGGGCAGCTGACCCCTCAAGGGTGGAGGACCTGGGTTGAGCCTTTGAGGGGCAGCCTGTCTGGGCAGGATGCTGAGCCGCCCTCTGTGCTTGGCAGTGTCCTTTTGGCCTTGCTGGGCCTCTCTTTGCTGAAGGCCTGTCTTGGCCTGTAAAGCTCCGGGAGGGAGAGAGTTGAAATCAAGCCTGCAGCCCTGGGGGAAGGGACTGAGGTGGGGAGAAGGTTGGACCTTTGGGTGTAGACCTGCCTTAGGCAGAATGGGAGACAAAGTGGCTAGACTCTGCTCTCAGAGCAGGCCCACCTGAACGCACCCCCCCCCTTCTGCTGCTGCAGCTTCAGCTCCCCCTTCCCCCCCTTCCCCCACTCTGCTCAGACTGACTCCCCTGGGGCTGAAGCTGTGACCCAGAGGGGCCTGTAGCCTGGAGGAGAGAGGAGGAGGGGGTGGGGAGGATTGGGGGGACAGATGGCTCTTCTGGACTGGTCATGGCTCAGATTGTGGAGGATCCACTGAAGAGCAGAGCTTGGGGTTCAAGGTGATGGCAGGATGTGGATCTGAGAATTGGGGTTTCTGGAGACCATGGGGCCTAGCAGCTGGGGGTTCCTCCTTAGGACCAGCCTCCAGACAGGGAGGGAGTCCAGGGGTGGTGGCTCCCTCAGGAGCCCTGTCCTTGCTCTCTGACCCTGGTCCCCTCCCCAGGCCCCCCCAGGACATAAGCCTGGAAGAATTTGACGATGAGGACCTGTCTGAGATCACCGATGACTGTGGCCTGGGCCTCAGCTATGACTCGGACCACTGCGAGAAGGTGGGAAATGGGCTGGGGTCATGGAACCCTGTTAAGGGAGAACTTCACTTCGGATCTGTTTAATGCTCACTTGGAGTTTTAGGGTGGGTCTGCGCTCAGCCTTGAAATAGAAATCCTTTGACTCCCCCCTCCCTTTTGGCCTCCTGGTCCAGGGTCTTCCTTGATATCAAACCTCTCTTTTCTCAGACTCTATGCCCTCCACAGAGGGCTGTCCCTAGCATTCCTCCCCTGGCCCTGTCCCTGGGCTAGCCTGGGGGAGGGGAGGTGTGCCTATGGTTTGGGTGCCTTCTGTCTTCAGACTACTTTCTAGGAAGATCTAACCCCTTCCAGCTGCCATCTCCTTCCTAACCCTATCCCCATCTCTCAAGCTTCCATCTATCTGCCCTACGTCTCCACCCCAATCTTTTCTCCTCCCCATCTCCTCCTTCTTCTCTTCTCCCTCCCTTTCTCCACGTTTTTGTTTTTACTCACTCTAGAACATTTCTGAGGAACTGCCATGTGGCAAGTGCTGGGGGCTTCCAGGTGTGTGGAAGGAGAATGGGACCAGTGTGGCCCTTGCCCTTGGGAGCTTCTAACTCAGTAGGGGAGAAAGTCATAAGAGGCAATGGCTGGCTGCCTGAGTATCAAGGACTGGGCTCCTAGGTGCACTGAGGGGGAAGGGAACTCAACAGAGACTGAAGCCATTAGGGAGATTTTCTGGTGGAAATGGCACACAACCTTGCCCTTAGGGACGACTAGCTGGGGTTGGGCAGGTGAGGGAAGTAGGGAGTGGAGGAAAGTGATTAACTGTGTCAAAGGCCCTGAGGTGGGTGCAAGCTTGGTTTATCCTGGGCTGTCTTCATGCATTCCGCTTAGCATCCACAGGCTAAGTCTTGTTTTCGGTGTAGGGTACACAATATGGACATGGCCCTGCTCTGGTGAGGCTTGCAGCTTGCTGGGGGTGTAGAGTAATTGTGAGTTGTGTCAAAGTGCTATGAAGGCAGGAGTGCTGGTGTCAAATGTGACGAGGTTTGGGAGCAACATGAGGATGGCAGGTGGGTTGCAGCCGCTCTGAGAATTTCTGTCCCTTAAGCTTAAGAGTCTGGGCTCTTAGCAAGAACTGAAGGGATCCTTTTGTATCTTATGCAGGTTGAAAAACAAACAAATAAACAACTGATCAGTTGATGGGGAGCAGAGTGAACTGGAGTCTTCTCTCCCTTAACTTTCAGTTTTCTGCTTTCCCCTTTCCTGGCACCTGGAACCCCCAGTCACTATTGAGCTCTGGCCCAGCTCTGCCTGTCCCTCCTTCTTGCAGGACAGTCTCTCCCTGGGACGTTCGGAGCAGCCGCACCCCATCTGCTCCTTCCAGGATGACTTCCAGGAGTTTGAGATGATCGATGACAATGAAGAGGAGGAGGAGGAAGAAGAGGAGGAGGAGGAGGAAGAAGAGGAGGAAGGAGAAGGGGAGGGCAAGGAGGGAGGAAGCCCTGGCTTAGAGGCCCCTGCCCCAGAGGAGGCCCTGATCCCCTCCCCCTCCATGGAGGAGCCCCACAAGAATCGGCCCACCACGCTCCACCTGACTACACTGGGAGCCCAGGTGAGCATCCAGACCCACCTACAGCACCCTGGAACTAAACCTGGGTTTCCACCATCTGGAACTCTGCTCCCCATGACAGCCTGTCCTACCCCTGAGAGCTGGAGACCCTCCTCGGCACCACTGTCTTACTGCTGTTCCCTCCCAACCCCCCCCCCCCCCAGGACTCCCTGAACAACAATGGAGGCTTTGCCCCAGCGCCTCCAGCTTCCTGGCAGGAAACAGTCCTGTGCTCACCTCCCCAGGAGCCCCTCAGAGGTTAGCGGGGTGGCGGTGCTGGTGGTGGGGTCACAGGAGGTGAGGGAGGGAGGAAGGGAGGAAGGGAACCGGGTGGGCTTGCTGACATATACCCCTGCTTGGCAGAGTCACCCGCCCCCCTCCAGCCCACAGACGCGAGCCCCTGCAGGGCACAGTCGCCTGTGCGCCCAGGCTGCGACTGCGAAGGGAACCGGCCGGCGGTCCCCCCCGCGCCCTGTGGGGCCTCGCCCTCGTCAGATCCTGGCATCGAGGCCGACCTGGGCAGCCGCTCCAGCGGAGGCCGCGGAGGCCGGCGCAGCAGCCAGGAGCTGTCGTCGCCAGGCTCCGACTCGGAGGACGCTGGGGCCGCACGCCTGGGGCGCATGATTTCCTCCATCTCCGAGATGGAGCTGGAGCTGAGCAGCGACGGCGGCAGTAGCAGCAGCGGCCGCTCCTCGCACCTCACCAACTCCATCGAGGAGGCCTCGTCGCCTGCCTCCGAGCCCGAGCCTGAGCCCGAGGCCCCGTGCGAGCCCCCGCGCCGCCCCGCCTTCCTGCCGGTGGGCCACGACGACACCAACAGCGAGTACGAGTCAGGGTCCGAGTCCGAGCCAGACCTCAGCGAGGACGCCGACTCGCCCTGGCTGCTCAGCAACCTCGTGAGCCGCATGATCTCCGAGGGCTCCTCGCCCATCCGCTGCCCTGGCCAGTGTCTGTCCCCCGCATCGCGTCCCTCGGGGGAGCCCGTGTCGCCGGCTGGCGGGGCCACACAGGCCCCTGAGGCGGCTGCGGGGCCGGGCGGCGTGGAGCTGGTGGACATAGAGACGCTGTGCGGGCCGCCGCCGCCCGTGCCCTCGGCACCCCGGCCTGGCCCTGCGCAGCCCGGGCCCTGCCTCTTCCTCAGCAACCCCACACGCGACACGATCACGCCGCTGTGGGCCGCTCCGGGCCGCGGCGCCCGTCCCGGCCGCGCCTGCTCCGCCGCCTGCTCCGAGGAGGAGGACGACGAGGAGGAAGAGGAAGAGGATGACACTGAAGACAAGGCGGGGCCCCCTGGGGGCCGGAGCGCGGGCCCCGCCGCGCCGCTGGACGCCTCGCTGGTGTATGATGCGGTCAAGTACACGCTGGTGGTGGACGAGCACACGCAGCTAGAGCTGGTGAGCCTTCGGCGCTGCGCTGGCCTCGGGGAGGACAGCGAGGAGGACAGCGGCGGGGAGGCCAGCGAGGAGGACAGCGGCGGGGAGGCCAGCGAGGAAGAGACAGCAGCTGCACTTCTGAGTGGCGGTCAGGGCCCGGGGGACGCCTCCCCAGACAGCCCTGACCTCACCTTCTCCAAGAAGTTCCTCAATGTCTTTGTCAACAGCACATCTCGTTCTTCCAGTGAGTGGGAAGTGGGGGAAGGGGGACGGTCCCGGGGAGCAGGCAGGTCCCCAGAGTGCGCCCAGGGCAGCCTGAGGTCCCTCACAGGGCGGGGACGCCTGCGGGGATCGATGCTCCTCCTCGCCCCGATGGGCCGGTTCCCTTTCCCTCCCTGACTCAGGACGACCTACAGCAGACTGTTGGGGGGAGGAAGTTGGCCAGGCCTTCAAGTACTTTCCTTTCCCACCTCTGAGTCTGTCTTTCCCTGTCTCTGTCACTCAGGCACCGAGTCCTTTGGCCTTTTTTCCTGCTTGGTCAACGGGGAGGAGCGAGAGCAAACCCATCGGGCCGTCTTCAGGTACTGCCTCCTCAGGTGCCGGCAGTGATCCCCAACCTTGGTCTGCAGACACCGTTGGGCCCGGGGGGACGCATCCCAGCCAGTGCTGCCCCTCCTCCAGTGATCTCCCACCTCCGACCTCATCTCAGGTTCATCCCCCGCCATCCGGATGAACTGGAGCTGGATGTGGATGACCCGGTGCTGGTGGAGGCCGAGGAGGACGACTTCTGGTTCCGTGGCTTCAACATGCGCACAGGGGAGCGTGGGGTCTTCCCTGCCTTCTACGCCCACGCGGTGCCTGGCCCTGCCAAGGACCTGCTGGGTGAGGTCCCATCCCCGAGGTGTAGTTTGCTACCCAGCCGCCCTCCTCCCCTCCCCCCTAATCACTGGTCTGAGCTAGACCCCTTATGATACTCCCCTCCCCTCCCCACCCCTCCAGGGAGCAAGCGGAGTCCCTGCTGGGTGGAGCGCTTCGATGTGCAGTTCCTGGGCTCTGTAGAGGTGCCCTGTCACCAGGGCAATGGCATCCTGTGTGCGGCCATGCAGAAGGTCAGTCTGGAGGCAGGGGTCCACCTCAGTCCTGTAGGCTTGCACGGCCTCTGGAGGCCCCAGGCCTCTGACCACAGAGGGTTCAGGTGGGGCCTTGGGAGCCTCAGGGGGCAGGGATCCCAGCTCTGATTCAGAGGCCTGGTCAGAGGGCAGAGCTTGGCAGCTGCCTCCCAGCACCTTGGGGTCTCTTGGCGGGTTCAGTGGGACCTCTACTTTCCTGCAGTCCGTCTTCTTTTTGTCTGCAAATCAAGACCAACTCTCACTCCGTCATTTGCTCCCTCATTTGTTCTTAAGTCAACATTTAATGAGCACCTGCCCTCTACTGGTCCTGTGACTGAGTAGAAAAGCAGCCGAAGAGCAGGACGGCCCTGTGCCTGAGAACTTCCATCCAGCTCGTGGGGTGGGCAGTGAGGAGGCCGGGGGTGGTGGGAGCTGTGGTCCTGTCCGGAGGAACAGAAGGAAATGGCAGGCTTTGTGCAGAGAGGTGACCAGGTGGTCCTGAGCCTAATGAATGGCCAAGGCCCCTGGCTCACACGTTCGAGAGTCAGTGCCAAGAGCGTTCATCCATAATGCAAATGTTGCACCAAGGGGAGACGAAGACACCCTTGTAGGCCCTTGAGACCCTCTCTCCCTAACTTCTTCCCCAGATTGCTACTGCCCGGAAGCTGACGGTCCACCTGCGTCCTCCTGCCTCCTGTGACCTTGAGATTTCCCTTCGGGGGGTCAAGCTGAGTCTAAGCGGAGGACCTGAGGTGGGGGTGTAGGGGTCTGAGGCACAGGGGAGGCTGGGGACGGGCTAAGACAAGAGGGTCCGACGGAGGGAGGGTGGCAGGGGTGCCAGGAGTGGCTCCAGGCCCTCCGTCTAACTTGGCAGACACCTGCCGCCTCTGCTCTAGTTCCAGCATTGCAGCCACTTCTTCCAGATGAAGAACATCTCCTTCTGTGGCTGCCATCCCCGCAACAGCTGGTGAGAGCCTTCTCTTCCTCAGAGTCCCCATAAAACCCAAGGGCCGCCCCTCTATGAGTCCCGTCCTCCACAGTCCTGACTGCCCCGCCTGCAGCCACGTGGCTCTGTGAGTTGAGCCCTTACATGGCGCCCACTCTGCACTGGGCTCAGGAGACATGGATAAAACAAGCTCCCATCTGGTCCGGGTGGGGAAACAGACACATAGACAAGTAAGCACTAGAAGCATCTATCGGGGCCTGGCAGATGTCGCTATGGGGCTCCAGTGAGCAGACCTGTAGAGAGGTGGGTGAGTTCTCTTGGGACTCAGGTGGGGACTGGAAAGCATTCTGTGAGCCTTGGAAGACAAGTAAGTAATGGGGCAGGTCTTGGTAGGGAGCCAGTTGAGCCAAGGCTGTGGGTGGGGGGCACTAGGTGTCTTGGGGAACAGCTGGAATGAGGCTGGAGGGACACTAGGAGTCCCGTGCCCTTTGACTCTGTCAAAGAGCTTGTATTTCATCCCATTTGCAGTGGTGTCACTGAATGTGACTCAGTTGGGTTGACCAGCTGGCTTGTCAGGATGCAGAGCTGGATAGAATGTCAGGGCTCAGATCAAACAGCAGGGCGCTCGGGCACCACAGGACTGGTCTGCATGGAGGCCACACCTGCACGGGCGGCGGGCTGAGGGTGGCACTACCGGGAGGGAGACTGCATGCGCCGCAAGCTCAGGTCTAGACACCTAAACACGACCCAAGTGCAAGCCCGTGAGAGAAGGATGGTCAGACCAGTGGTTTAGGGTTCAAGCAGTGGAGGTGGTGGGTGGAGGGGAGGGGACACAGGAGCTGCTCTCCTGGCCCAGACCTTCCTAATACGTATTACTCCAGAACTCGGCGCAGTCCTTCATGGTAAGGAGGCGCTGAGGAAATAGCATCAGGCGAAGGGGTAGCTCATTTCCTTGTGAAGGAGGCAGCGGGTCTGGAATGTGCCGGATGAAACTGGAGTACGTGGCTTGTTAGGTCACAGATTGCCACAAGCACTCCTGCGCTGCCACAGACTGGCCGTGCGTCCTTGGGCAGGTTTCTGACTGCCTCGGCGCCTCATTTCCATCATCTAGAGACAGTAGAACAGGACACTGACCTCACGGAGCTGTCGTGAAGTTTATGTGAGGTGAGAACAGGAAGGGCTGAGGGTGGTGCCCAGGACTCGGTAGCCCCATCGAAGCGTCGGGTGACGATAAATGCGACTGAACGCGGCGTTTGAGATGCGGCTCTTCACCGACAGCACGAGCATGTTGTTTTGGCCGTGACACTGTCATGTGGATTCCCACGTGGCAGAACCACAGGAGCCCAATCCAGTGTGATGTGGGTTGGATGGGCCACAGTGGGGGAGACTCCAGACTCAGGCCGCGGGGCTCTGACAGGCTCTCCCTCTGGACAGTAACTTTCGTTAATGTCTTCGTGAAGAGAACAGGGCAGATTCAGGGAAGAGTTGGGGCGGTGACTGAAAGGTTGTGACAGAACCAGAGTGGGAGGTGTCTCTCCACGAAGAGGGTTTTGCAGGTTGAGGGCCAACGCCATGCCCCGAATCAGAGCTCAGAGAAGAGCTGCAAGAGTTTGCAGGACCAGAGATGGGACTGTGCAGGCTCACGTGACTCACATCTAGAGGGCAGGAAGGAGGCCCTGCTGTGTGCTCTGGGTGGGGAGCCACGGAGGCGGGGGCACCCCTGTCGTGGAGAAAGTAGCACAGGCCACTCACTCCTCTTAGGTGCCGAGCACTGTGCTTGCCCTAGAACCCAAAAAGTCACCTTGAAATCTTGAAGTCCTGTGACCCACACACTGTCCCCTCCCCTTACTCTCCTCCGGAGCCCTCTGTCCCCGACTCGTCTCCAGATCTTAAGGGGGGCCTGAGGTGTGTGTGCTCTCACGTTCTTCTGCACCAACTCCCCTTCAGCTATTTCGGCTTCATCACCAAACACCCTCTGCTGAGCCGTTTTGCCTGCCACGTCTTTGTGTCCCAGGAGTCCATGAGGCCCGTGGCCCAGAGTGTGGGGTGAGCTGGGGTGGGGAGGCTTGGCTGGGGGGCGTGTGGGACGCAGAACTGGTGCGTGAGTGCCCGGCGGGGGGTGGGGAGAGTAGGGCTGGGAAGACAGGCAGGGAGGTGAGGTTTGTGGGGAAGGCCTGGCACGGGGTGGGGGGTTTGTACAGGAGTGAGGGGAAGGCCAGATGAGGAGCGATAGAGCTGGAGAGTTGGAAGAAGTTGGTGGAAAGCAAGTTTGCAGACGTGGGGCAGGGGCCTAGGGGGAGGGTGTTGGGGGTGGAAGAGGCATGTTGCCCCACGGGCCTGGAGAGCTGAGGAATGGGGGCCAGGGGTGACATGGGCAGGCCCAGGTGGGTGAGGAGGGAGAACTTGGGGCGTGGGGGTGCGGGTGACTCAGGTGGCCCCGAGTGGCTGGTAGATGACGCTCTCTCCCCCAGCCGCGCCTTCCTGGAGTACTACCAGGAGCACCTGGAGTACGCCTGCCCCACAGAGGACATCTACCTGGAGTAGCCGCCACCGGTCTCCTGCTGCAGGTGCAGCTGGGGCTGGGCGTGTCTCAAGAAGCCACTGCGGCTTTGGCAAGAACTGGATTGGGGGCACGTGGGAACTGACGTCCAGGGGGTTTCCTCCGTGCTCCCCAGGGGCTTCGGGAGGGAGGAGTCCGCACCTCTCCACTTTCCCTCCGATCCGTTCTTTCTCTCTGTGTCGCCCTCATCTGCCCCTTGACCTCCTCCTATCTCCTTGTTTCTGTCTCTGCCCCTCTCTGTGCCTGCAAACTCTCACCCTCTGCTCTTTACTTGGGGTCAGAACTGGGAGGGTTGTAGAGGAAGGAGAGGCTCTAGGCGGCCAGTGGCACCAAGCTCCCAGGTGATTCCCTCCTGCCCCTCCCCTGTGATTTATAAAGGAATTTTAATTTTTATAGTGAATCTCAAGGGATTATCCCATCCTTGACCACAGGGACAAAGAGAGGGACCCCCATACTGCCCTCCGCGGAGCTCAGGGGGAAGCAGGGAGGGGTTCCCCAGAAGGGGCTTGGGGGAGATTAGGAGTAGCTCTGGATGCTTACCCCAAGCCCCCAGACGCTAGGAGGAGGGCGCCCGCCCTGGCCCTGGTCGCACCAGCGTCCGCTTCGCCGCTGCACACACTCCCCGCAGTCTAGCGCCTCAATAAACTCTCTGCTTGGTGTGACACTGGCTGTTTCTGGGGGACGGTGGCACAGATAAGGGACTGGGAGCTGCCCCTGGCAGTGGGGCCCGAGACTCCAGGTTGATGGAGCTGTGAGAAGTACTCTCCAAAATCATGCCGTGGACCTTCCTAGGGATTCTCCCCAAATGTGCTTGATTGGCCAAGGAGGAAGCTGGGCCCAGAGAAAGAGAGGGGGCACTGGTCACACCTGTGTGTTCCTCTGTCCACACCAGAGCTCCAGGATGGGGGTGGTCACATGGGGGAGCTGGTATAGCTCAGATCAGTGTGTGTGCGTGTGTGTGCGTGTGTGTGTGTGCGTGTGCGCGCATGCGCCCATGGGTGTATATGCACGCTTGTGAGTGTGTGAGAGGGAGAGCAGGGGGTCAGTCTGTCTCAATCTTAAAATTGGTGTTGAAAAAATTTTTCACAGAAATCCAGAAGAAGAAATGTGGCTATTTGTCACTAGGCCTCTAGCTGGTTGTAGATACTATCTGCCGGAGAATGGGTTTCCTGTCCCCGGTCCCCAGGTGAGCCCCAGATCTGGGGTGCTGAGGTCAGCGTGACAGGCAGGGCCTTCATGAGGGTGGGTCTGGGTCCTTCCCCCAGAGCCAGACCAGTGCAACCAACACTAGGAAGATTACAGGACAAGTGATGAAATGAGAGTGAGTGATGGGAGGGTTAGACAGATTCACTGCATATAAATTTAAAACTAGTGTCTATGAAAACCACATGCTGTGGGGATGCCCGGATGGCTCAGCTGGTTGAGCATCTGACTCGATTTTGGCTCAGGTCATGATCTCACGGTCATGAGTTTGAGCCCTGCATGGGGCTCTGTGCTGACGGTGCAGAGCCTGCTTGTCATTCTCTCTCTCCCCACTCGCGTGCTGTAAATAAATAAATAAGTAAATAAATAAACAGACTTAAAAAAATCACACGCCTCTACTCAAAATAAGAGTTAATAAATGGTCCAGACCTTTGGTATGTAGACAGCCCCACCAACAGAGCAGGGACTAGCTGCGCAGTGGACACGCAGCTTACAAACCAGGACACGGGAACGTTCCAGCTCTACTGTCGAGAGTCCAAGTAGAATGTCTGTGAGGAGACTTTCCCACTGAGTTGTGATAAGGCAGAGAGCCCTAGCTGTGTATGTTTGAAACTTGCACCCTAATGTACCTGGGCACGGAAGCATGACCCACAGATCCTCTGGCTGCATCACCAAAAGGACCCCCCCCAACCCACCTGCACTCTGCTCTTCCTTCACTCAGGTGGGAATTCTCCATGCCCTGCCCTCCTGTCCTCACTGCCGTTCTGTCTTCACTGTCCTCACTGCCCTCCTGCCCTCACTGCCCTCCTGTCCTCACTGCCCACCCGTGCTCACTGTCCTCATTCGTCTCAGGAAAGGCACCACATGCCCACCCACACCTCCACCTCAGTTCCTCCAAATCATCTCCCCATTTTTCTGTAGCATTAACCTTTCCCTCCAGCTTGGCCACGTTTGGGTGTCCTCTATCTGGAACGGCTCCCTCTTAGCAGGACCCTTCCCATACCTGCCCATCTTTCTTCCATCTCTTTGACCTCCTTTCCTGCACCTGCCCGTCTTTCTTCCCCTTTCCAGCTGCTCCTTGAATCTCAGGGTTTCCTCTAGTTCAGCTGTGCTGTAGACCCCATCCCTGGCTGCATCCTGGGTTCTCTCTCACTGGCTTCTTCCCTTGGACTCAATGCCTTCCCTGTACAGAGCTCCAACGTTCTGCCTCTGAGCAGACCACTTGGCTCAGTCGTGTGCTACACATTAACTCACCAATCCCGGCTGACACTGGAAGCCACTCCTTCACCTGGTCAGTGGGCTGGGGCTTTGCAGAGTACTGTCAATGCAATGACCCTAATGAGAGCACTGAGGTGCAGAGGGCCCAGACAGCTCAGGAGGGGCTGTGGACACTTAGAACTCACATGAGCATCTCCCCGCCTGCTCTCGGTTAACTGTGTTCTGGGTTTTACACTTTTTCTCGGGCACCTGAACTAGAGTTGCCCTAGAGACCCCATTGCAGCCGCCTTCACCTCCACCCCGTCACCCCTGAGTCTGCCCCTTCATCCCCCCACCTCTGCCCGGATCAAACCACCTTGATGTCCGCCTATATACCTCCGTGCATCAAAAGCCTCCTCCAGGCTTCCTGCCCCAACCCGCATCTGTGAACCCACTGGCACTTGTAACCCCATGCTTTTAAACAGAAACCTCAGCAGACACTATCCCTCCTAAGCTGCAGTGGCTCCCTATCAAAACTGCCCTGTTCCTGCCCCTCTTGAGGCCCCAGTCCCTCCACCCCATTTCTGCCCTTGGAACCTCTGAGCTTCCTGTGGTCAACTGTTGTCCTCTGTATGTTGCCGGGTGACCTGTCCTCCTGGGTGCTGGGGGACCCTGAGCCTTGGAGTTGGATTAGGGGTCTCTCCTGCTTGCTCCCCTGGCAGAGGCTGTGGAATGTGAGTCCAAGACAGCAGGGGCGTGGCTGATGCCCCCTGTCCTCTGGGGGCCCAGTGCACACATGCTGAAGTCCTTGGAGCCCTGTGTGCTAAGACTCTAATGCCATGGCTCTGACTTCTGGAAACCAGACTAAGGATAGCATTCTAAACGAAAAGCTTTGTATTCATTCTTGTTTAAATGTTGAAAGCATAAACATCTAAATTTTGACCAGCTAAATTAAGGTATACTTACCTAACTGAAATATCGGACAGGTATGAAAAAGCAATAACCCAGAAAACATTTGTTATGCTATGGTAGGAAAAAAGCGCGCAGAACCTGTGTTAGAAAAAAGAGTGAACGTGAAGAAGGGCGGTCTCACGGCTTGTCTTCCTTTCTTCCTGTATGAACTTGTCTTAATTGTTTCAAGTATTATATGTGCTTATTAGAGACTCCCAAGTGCAATAGAAGCATCTACAGAAAAACTAAAAATACAAAAGTAAAGGTATATTAATTAAACGCAAACAAGAAAGGTTATTGGACCACAATAAAAGTACGGATCTCTGGATGTTGATGAGGCTTCCATGAACTTGCCCCGCAGGCAAGGCCAAGAACAGCATTTCATCACATAGTGCTCATTATCATTTTTATAAACACTATTCAAAATAGAATTTGTCTATTTTTTAAAGTGTTATTTTTCCATTATAAAGAGCACACGGTCGGGGCGCCTGGGTGGCGCAGTCGGTTAAGCGTCCGACTTCAGCCAGGTCACGATCTCGCGGTCCGTGAGTTCGAGCCCCGCGTCGGGCTCTGGGCTGATGGCTCGGAGCCTGGAGCCTGTTTCCGATTCTGTGTCTCCCTCTCTCTCTGCCCCTCCCCCATTCATGCTCTGTCTCTCTCTGTCCCAAAAATAAATAAACGTTGAAAAAAAAAAAAAAGAGCACACGGTCATTATGGGAATTTTGGACACTGCAGAAAATAGAAGGAAGATAAAAAAATTCTCATATCAACTCAAAGACAACTATTGCTAATATTCTGGTGTACTTTTTCTAGTCTCCTTTCTCTCTCTCTCTCTATATATAGATTTATATATATAATTACTGAAGTACAACAAACATACATCCACCCTGGATTTTACATTCTGCATATAGAGAGCACAGTTATTTTGGGATGTCAATGAAAATATTTCAACAATAGATCATATAATAGGTGTGATGCAAAGCATTCAGCTCTAAGAGAAAACACCAGGGAGACCGATCTGATCAATCAGGGTACGAGGTGTGGAGGCTGGCTTGGCTACTAGAAGGCTACTTGGAACATAGCAGGCTCCTTCCCTTGGTCCTGGTCTTGGGTGCTTGGTCTTTGTCCTCATGACTGCCTGAAGGCTGCTGTGCCTCCTGGCGCTGTGCTCCATTTCACGCCAGAAGAAGAGTACGGACAAAGGGGCAGGCAGCTGGTCTTGCAAGAGCCCCACTGAGTGCCCTGGTGAGGAGTGGGAAGGGGAGAGGCACTGGGGGGAGGAGAAGCTGGTGGAGACCCAAACTCCAGGCCTCCCCGAACCATCACCTGAAGGCTGGGGAACAGGAACATTTACCTGCTGGCTCCTGGCCCCCACCAGTTGAGAGCTGCCCCAGGAGTGTGCAGCCCACAGGCAGGCTGAGAGCAGAGTGAAGAAGCAAGTCCTTTTAGGATGGCCCAGCCAGCCACAGCTGAGGTCAGAAGGCCTGCCCCCAACTTCTGAGCCTCTCAAGCTGAGCAGTGTTTCTGACTTCCTCAAAAGAGGCACAGAGGGCAAACCCCATGACCAGGGAGCCTGGCGGAAGACCCCCCCCTCCAAGTGCCGGGTGGGGATCCAAGACCACCCCCGAGGATGAGGGTGATGGGACGTGGATGGCACTCTCTCTGCCAAGGTGATGTTAAGGAACACCGCCTTGGTGCTGAGCAGAGCCAGGGCACCGGGCTCCTCATCCCCAAAACCGTCGCCGTGAGCTGGCCTTGCCTGGCTTGCAGGTGTGGACACAGGTGTGGCGGGACCTGCACGAGTGTGAGGTGTGTGGGGGTGGGAATTGGCACATAGCATGGAATCTCTCCCCGAACAAGCCCCCCACCCTGCATGGATCATGTCCTGTGGAATTGGCACATAACCCAGAAGACAGGACCCGGCACATGTCTAGCTTCCACTCCCGAGGTCACACCCACCAAATCCAAGGTCAGCTGCACTGCTACTGCTCCCTCACACCTGTGAATGAAGTCCTTTTATGCGCAGGACTTTGCAGCGAGGAGGATAAAACGGTCTACCCAAAGCTGTCTCAGCCTTCATTTGAGTTGGTGGCAAAAAGGAGAACTTTGATTTTATTTTTTATTTCTTCATGAGATTTGGAGCAGACAGGAGCAGCTGGCTCCTGGCCCCTGCCCTGTGCAAGGCCCCACCCCTGCAGAACCCCACTCACCACCCGGTGGGCCCAGAACTAGACATCCTTCAACCAGACAGAACATGCCTTCATCTAGACAGAACATGCTGACCCTGGAGGGCACGACCTGCGCTCCTTTGGGGCATCCTGCATGAGGCTTACACGCAGAGGAGGCTGACCACCCTGCATTTGTGGGCAGCAGAGGGGCATGGAGGAAGCTCCTGGGAAGGGGGCCAGCCTGAGCGGGCTCAGTACCACCAGCCACCAGGACGTGCCCCGTTCTTCCCCAGGGACCTCCAGGTAGGGACTGGACTATGCAGCCCACATGGGGGGGGGGGGCGTCTCAGGGGAGGTGACCTGTCCAGTCAGGGTGGCAAAGGAGACGGAGGAGGTCATGCTGTTCAGACACAGCTCGTCTCCCAGGCAGGCCCCCCACCCAGGGGTGGCAGGGTGGGCACAGGTGGGCCCCCAGGGCTGTGCCTCATGTCTCCAGGAAGCAGTGTCCCATCTGCTACCTCAAACACAGCACATTATACTGAATCTCTGGCAGGGACCTGGATGGCAGGGACCAGTCCTCTCTCCGCCAGCCCACATTTGCTGGGATTATGGGGGTGGGGGTTAGTATTTAATTTCTTTCTGTATCAGTTAGCATTTTGTGGTCACAACCAAACTATAAAAACTGACTCTTGATAACTTAACCAAAAGGAAATTTATTGGGGGGGGGGGTGCTGGAGACTCCCAGGGGAGAAAGGAAGGCAAGACAAGGGGTGCCCCAGAGGGTCAGGGGCTACCTCAGGAATGGATGGGCAGCAGCTCTGCTGTGGGCAGATGGACCGACCCCTTTCTCGTGTTCTGTGGGTTCCCCGCACCTGGAGACCCATGTCTGAGTGGGGCAGGGTCATTGGACTGACTGTCCTTCCCTTGGGGTTAGAGGGGGCTGCAGTCCCAGTAGGGCATTGGGTATTCGCTGGGGAGGGGAGGGCAGACTCTGGGCATCACGTTACAGGGTTTGCAAAGTGACGAGAAAGTGTTTCCATTCTTGCTGTGGAATCCTGGGCCAGGCCACCCCCCACCTGTTCCCTCCAGGGCCCTGGTTGCCTGTCAGCTCAGATGGCACCCTAGACCCCTCTTTCTACCTTGGGTCCCTTTCTTCTGAGACCACCTGAGGAGAGAGACTCCGTCCTCCCTCCTTGCTGTGGGGTGTGTTGTGCTGGGGCAGGGAGAGGTCAGACCTCACCCCTGTGGCTGTGACCACTCAGAGGAGGAACCAAGGAGGCTGAGGGAAGGCATAAATAAATGCACCCCTCCCTCTGTTATTGCTAACCAGCCCTGGGGTCAAGGACAGGACACACTGGACAGTGGACAGGCACTGTCAGGGTGCAGCAAAGTGAGGTTACACTTAGTGTTACGGTTAGAACATGATTTGTGTGAGCAGAGAGAGCCTGATAGTGTTTCTTACCTTGGACTGTGGCTGCAGGCATTGCCTGGGGAGCTCTAACAAGTGCATGGTCCTTTTGTGATTAAAAACATTCAGGGAAGAGGCGAATTTAAATATCAGTCCACGAACTGTCACTTTTGCTCCCCCTTCCGGTCACTTGGGGGACAGGAGAGTAAGGAGTGGGTGATGGAGGGGAGGGGTGGTCTCCCTGAAGGCGCTCCTCTGCTCCAGACACCTCCTCTTCCTTCCTAACGCACCTGACGGGAAACTGCAGCACCAATGTGTTTGTTCTGTTGGTTCCAAACACACATAGCTCCTTCCAGAAGAGACTGGGTTGCCTGAGGAAGTCACTCTGTGGGAATGGAAAGCCGCCAGTCTGGTGAACGGATGAATCTTCAGCTCACAGGAAAAGGAGCTGTTTTTTTAATTAACAATAGCAGAGAAGAATGGGAAATGCAGGGATGGTGCAGACAGCATTTGGGGCCACGACAGGTGTGTGCACGAATATGTGTGCAGGCCTGTGTGTGCTGTGTGCTCACATGTATGTGCTAGTATGTGTGCGTCTCTGTGCATGTGTGCATGTTTGCAAGTGTGTGTGTACAAACACGGGCATGTGTGTGCACAAAGACTGTATGAGGAGGGTGCCTCCCACTAAAGCAGCGGAAATGATGCCAAACAAGCATTTCTGCAAAAGCATCAGAGCAAAATCAAAAGTAGTGACCAAGTGAGTGAATCTGCTTCTCTCTCGAGCCTTGGGTGCGGAGGGTGGGTTTCAGCACCCTCCTCAGATCTCCGCCAACAGAGAAGCATCCCTGATGTATTCAATGATCTCTGCATCCTCTCATGATTATGCTCTTATAGGACCAAGTACTCTCCCGTTGTGCTATTTACCAGCGAAATTCTCATTTCTCTCAAAGTATAAAAAACATGTGACAACGGAAGTGTGCACCATGTTTCCACCCTCAAGTTAGAGAGCACCTGTAGCTCCTGAAATTTCCCTAGTGTCCTTTCCCAGGCAGTAGCCCACATACCCACCCTCCCCACAGGAGGAGGGATCCTCTCATGCTGGAAATCCAGCCTGAGATCTCAGGGTTGATGCTCACGTCCCTTGGGAAGAGGGGTGGGTCCCCTCTGGCAATCTGCACCCCAGCACTATGCACAGCACTGGGTGGCGGATAAACTACAAAGCGTGCTCCTCACCCAGGTGGGCGGCAGGCCTGGTGTCGTGCCTGGGCATTAGCATTTCTGTGATTCTTGTTGAGTGTTTGGTCTTCGGATGCCATGCACAGACGGTGCCTGCTTCAGTTCTCAGTCCTCACTCTGAAACCAAGGCACCTGGAGGTGACCGTGTGTCCCGCTGGAGGAGAAGCTGCAGGTTGCAGGGGTGCGGCACGCCTCGCCCATCTGGGGCCAGTGCCTCCACTCCGACCACACGTGCACCTGGGCCCTCCTTATGCCGGCGTCAGCGGCTGCAAGGGCCCCCAAGGAAACCATTGCCCTGAGGGGGCAGCCCTAAGACACCGTGGGATCTGGGGCATGGTCAGTGCGGCACCAGACCAGACCAGAAGTGATGGGAGGGCCACATGGAGAACACAGAGTGGGCCTCAGCACTCTGCAGCTGACACCATAGGCTCACTCTCCAGGTCACGTGCACTCATACACGTGGCTGCCATACATCCCACTCACTCGTCTCATTCCAGCAGGACCTCTTTTGGCTGAAAGTAACATGACCCACAAGCACTGGCTTTAACAGGTAGGGTTTATTATACTGTGAGCTCTAGGAGGTAGGTGGCTGGGGACACTGGTTTAGCAGCTGCACGATGTCTGGTCAGGGGCAGCGATAGCACTGCTCCACCCTCACTGCCCCAGAGTAGGAATGCTGGAGGGGACCCAAGGATCCTGACAGACTGGCCCCGACCTTTCACTGACCAGGACTCTTAGTTACATGCCATTCCTGGACCACTCACTGCATTGGATTGTGACTGGCTCAGACTGGGTCAGGGAGAGCCCGTACGTACCTCCTACTCAATGGGCCTCTGACCACCACTGGAACGGTGGGGGTCTGTTAGGGAAGGGGACGGCTGTCTTCTGGGCCTTGGCCACCCAGACAACGCTCTTCTCTTTGAGCCAACACCGAGGGAGCATAGGCTACAGTGCGGCTCTGGAGGCACACGGGACCTGACGTCGGCAACACACAGGGTGATTCTGCACGGGCCCCACACTGCTGCGTGAGTCCTCTCTCCTGGCTTCACAGGGGGACAGCCAGGCCAGCATGCCAGGCCTGAGGGATGAGGGGTACTGGGTGGGGAGAAGGGCAGACCTCAGAGGGTACGGGACCACTCTAAGGGAGTGAGTTTGAATTTAATTCTGAGCACGATGGGAAGTCTGCAGAGTTTTGAGCAGGAACCAAACCTGACGTCTGTCTTTTCTGGGTGGAGAACGCTTGTCTGAAGTCAAAGGAGGAGGAGGGAGACAGGAAGTGTGTGTGGGAAAGCGGAAAGTGCAGAGCTCTGGAAGGGGCAGAGGCAGGGCCCGGGGTCCATCTCAAGAGCTTATCTCCCCTGATCTGCACCTGGAATGTGCACCTCATCACCTGCCTTCAGACAGGCTTCTCCTAAGAGCCCACAGTCCGGTTATTGAGCCTCCAGGTATGCTTCCTCCAAGGGACACCTGGTGCTCACGGGGGCTTGGCAACTTCAGGGTCTTCTGCCCACCACACCTCACACCCACCCCACCCTGTTCCTGGCACACAAAAGCACTCAGCACAGCTCTGCATGAAGGGATATGCTCACACTCAGGACCCAAGCTTGCATGCACTAACACATACAATCACAAAGGTTGTGGGGCAGCTCCCGGAGCCAGGATGTTTGGGTTCAGATCCCAGCCCAACCTCTTCCTGGCTGGGTGACCTCAGACAAGTCGCTGGATCGCTCCATGCCTCAGTTTCCTCATCTGTGACACGGGCAGAACAGCACCTAACTCGGGGTTATCACGAGGATTAGAGGAATTATCACACCTGTAAGTACCAGCTGGTGTTATTAGCATTATCAGGTACAAACTGCCTCCACACACCCGCACCACAGCAGTCAACCATCACGTGCCCGGGTCAGGCGAGGGGCCCCGGCTGGCCGGCACCAGTGCTGTCAGGGCTGGGGCTCTGGGCAGTGGCAGCAGGATGGCCGGGGGGTGCAGCTGGGCTGACAGCAGATCTGCAGGGCAGGGTCCTCGCCCCGGGCCATCTGGCTGGGGCTGAAGGTCAAGGCAGCATCAAACTGGGCCTTAAGCAGCTGAAGCTGCTTTAGTGCCTCCAGCGCCTCGGGCGTGACCTCAGCCACGCCTCCCAGAAGGTTGTAGTTCTCACCAGGGTCCTCAGACAGGTCGAAGAGCAGCGGGGGCTCGTGGGCAGTCAGAGGACTAGAGGCGTGGCAGGCAGGGTCCGCAGTGGTGTCGCTGTGGGCAGAGCCTGGGGAGGGGGGGCATGTCTGCGCAAAGGGCAAGGGCGAGAGGAGGGACCAGGCTCTGGGGCAACAACAGGGTTGGCAGGGTTGGGGGAGAGGAAATTACCCTGGGTGAAGAAGTGCGCTTTGTACTTCCCACTCCGCACAGCAAAGACCCCGTGGACCTCGTCTGGGTAGGCCGAGTAGAAGAAGAGAGACTGCCGGGGGCTCTGGGGGCAAAGTCAGGGATCACAGGGTGGGCAGGGCCCTCCAGGACTGGTGGGCACGTACCCAGAGCCATCAGCCTGGGCCCCGGATGCGTTGCTGCCCCCTGGCCCACCCGGGAACACCACTGGCAGCGCCACTTGGAGGCCACTCGCCAGAGGGTCTGCGGGGCGGAGCGGGGGGGCCGGGGTCTCAGCCTTGCTGGCCCTACCTTGCCTGTACCCAGCAGCAGGGGGCTGAGGTCAACACCGTCCAAGGTGACATTGGGCAGAGGGGCCCCGGTCAGGGCTGCCAGGGTTGGCAGCAGGTCCAAGGAGCTGGCCAGCTCATGGGTCACACCTGGAGGCAGAGGACGACCACTCCATGTGCCACCAGGGTGGGGGAAGTGGGGCCAGGGGTTCGTGGGGGGGGGGGAGGCTAAGACTGACCGGGAGCGATGTGGCCTGGCCAGAAGGCCAAGGCAGGCTCTCGGACACCTCCCTCAAAGGTGGTCCCCTTCCCGCAGCGAAGAAGGCCAGAACAGCCGCCATGGGACATTCTCATGGTCTCAGGCCTGGGACACACAAGGAGGTCGTCAGTGATGGGGAGCTCAGGGTGACCCCTGGTGACCCCAGCCCCAGAGTTACATGCTATACATAAAAACGGCCAGCATGCGCGGGTCCCCTCTGTGTCCTGCCAAGCCTCCCACGTGCCCTGTAGGTCACCGTGATACAGCCAGCATCTCCCCAGACACCCTTATCCTACCACGTCCTCAGCCAGTAGTCAGGATGGGAAGACCCCAGTGACCCGCGGTGAGGGACCAACCAGCATTTCCCCACCCCCTGCCGCCCTGTCAGCAAACCCATTGTCTGCAGTGAAGATGACCAGTGTCTCTCCGAGCAGCCCCAGGTCCCCCACCGCTGTCATCAGAGCCCCCACCGCTGCATCCAGTTCCATCAGGGAGTCCCCGAATGGCCCTCGGCCTGAGCGCCCCGAGAAGCTCTGCCCGCTGAACTGGGGGTAGTGGGTGTGCTGTGGGCAGAGACAGGAGTTAGCACTGGGTAGGAGTCAGGGGCAGCCCCGGGGGGTGGGTCAAGGTCACTCACGTGAGAGGCGTAGTACAGGAAAAATGGCCGGCCCTGGCGCTGGGCATCAGCCATGAGGTCACGGGCGAAAGCCACATAGCGGGCCTCAAGTCCAGGCAGCCAGGGGGGCTGTGCCTCCACGGACAGGTTGGCCAACAGCGGGATAGGGACCAGGCCCTGGTCACAGCTGCCATCACAGGGGGTGGATGGCGGAAAGCAGGTCAGGTTCTGGCAAGGGCCCTGGCGGAGCAGTTCCATTGAGGAGTCTGGGCTGTGGGGTGGGGCTCAAGGGGTCAAGGGGAAGGGGATTGTTAGGAGGTAGGTAGGAGGGTGTCTGAGGGCCCTGGAGGTTCCTACCTGATCATGGGAGTATGGGATGCCCAGGAATCGATGGAAGCCCTGGTGGGGGGGCAGAAAGGCCCCCTCAGGCCCCACCCCAAGGTGCCACTTGCCAGCTATCCCTGTGAGGTAGCCCCGGGCAGCCAGGACCTCAGCCAGGGTCACCTCCTCCAGGGGCAGACCCCCTCGGGAGCTGGGCTCCAGAACTCCAGGGTACAGGCCCATCCGAACTGGGAGTCGGCCGGTCAGGAGGGCAGCCCTATAGGACAAGTCACAGAGTCCGTGAGACAGAGAGAAACTAAGGCTGAAGTGGACATGTGGAGGAGGAAAGATAGGGGAGAAAGAGCGAGAAACGTGAACTTCTCCAAAGAGACAGAGCCTTTTGGCTCCCCCACAGGAGCCCAGAGTGAATTTGGGAGATGCTGTATGGGCTCCCCTGGCCCCCTCGCTTACCGGGAGGGTGTGCATAGAGATACGGGCACATAGAAGTCGGTGAAGCGCAGCCCCCCCGCGGCCAGCTGGTCCAGGTTGGGGGTGGTGGAGCTAGGATGCCCGTAGGAGCCCAGGTCCCCATATCCCAGGTCATCAGCAAAGATCAGCATGATGTTAGGTGGGCCAGCAGTGGCCAGGCCTATGGCGAAGGCCAGAGCGAGGGCCCACAGTACCACCATGGCACACAGCACAGATGGGCCTATCACAAGAGACCCTTGGGAAGGAAAGCAAACTGGCTCCAGAGAGCTCTAACCCAAAGACCCCTAGATCCAAGCACTATCTTCCCCTGAGAACCCAGATCTCGCTACTATCCTCCCCTGAGACTCCAGGCACTATGTCTCTCCTGAGACCCCAAATCCAGGCACTACCTCTCCCCTGAGACCCCAGACCCAGGCACTATCCCCCTCTTGAGACCCCAGACCCAAATACTCCCGGACCCAGATAACTCCCTTCCTGAAGTCCCAGAGGACTTCCGGACTTTCCGGAGACCCCTGACCCCAACAGAACCCAGGAGACCGTAACCTGGGATATAACTCCCTGGAGACCCTCGGGGACCAGGACACCTGATTCTCAGGCGACCTGACCCTCTTCACCAGAGATCGCAGGCTCAGGCTCGTGGTCTGAGACAGAAGTCACATGACACTGACCCGCGGGATCTGGCGCGGCTGGACGAAGGCAGTACCCGGCGGAGGAGAGGCGGGTCGGGACCGCTGGCAGTAGTGCCCTCCGCGGGCGCTTCCGCCTCGGCCCCGCCCCGCCCCCGGTCCCCGCCCCCCGCCCCGCGTCCCGTGACCCTCTGCGCGCGGCGGCCGGGGACCTCGCGGGGCGGGGACGGGGCGGGGCCTCGCGGGGCGGGGACGGGGCGGGGCTTCGCGGGGGCGGGGCGGGGCCTGCTCACGCTAAGACGCGCTCCGGGTTAGGCTTCGGGTCGGGGTCGGGGTCCGCGTCTGGGGCGCGGGGCGCGTACTCGGTCCCCCTCTGCACCCCGAGGCCGTTGGCGGGGTTGGCGCGGGTCAGTCTGGGGCGGCGCGCGGGTACGGGCGGGGCGAGGCCCCCAAACTCCGGGACTGGGAGACTCGGGGTCCTTTTTGAAAGGACCTGAGCACCTGGGTGTTGTGGGCATCGCTGGATGCGCAAAGCGAAATGAAAGCCGCGGAGTCAACCGTCTGCTGCTGACTTTTCCTTCAACGTTACTTTTGGTGCTTTTTCGAAACACGAGATTGCAAATTCTTTCAGACCCTTTCCCCTCCGTGCATGTGTCTGCGTGTCAGTGTGTGTGTGTGTGTGTGTGTGTGTGGTGTGTGTGCACCCTGTGCGGTGTGTGGTGTGTGTGCATGTCTGGGTGTCGGGTCTGGCCTGCCTCCCGCTTACACACTGGGAAGAACCTGTCTGCGGAGATGACTAAGCTCCATCACTGGGTCGCCTTGGACAGATGACTTCACCTTTTTGCTCCCCAGTTGGTTTAGCTGTCTCAGTGAGAGGGAGCGTCCCAAGAAGGCTAGGCGGGTGTCACTGGGTGTAGTAATGGGGGGCCCCCAGCCAGCAGTTGCCCCCCGACTGCCAAGGGCAGCCTTCCAGCCTCAGGTTCCCCCACAAACTCATGTCATCCTTGTGGGACCTCTGGCCTAGGGAAGACTAGGACCTGGGTTTCCGGTTGGGGAGGCTTTCTGTGCTTCCTGACCCTGGAGCCAGTGGGACAGTGGATAGGGCCCTGGCTCGGCCTCTGGGGACTGGGGTGGGGGATCAGAACACAGCTTCCTTCCACTGGAGCCCAGCCGCCATGAAACGTGAAAGCTCAAGACCGGGGAGGGTGTGGGGGAGCAAAACTGAAAGGGTAAGAACTCTCAGAGATGCGGCTGGACACTGGGTTGGGGTCAAGGCTCTGCTGACGTTGTGGGGAAAGGAAGGGGCCAGTCTCTGGCCACCCATCCCCTTGGTGGCACATTCCAGGGTGGTTTCTGGGCCTTTGCGTGGGAGCGGTATGGGGTCGGGTGGCCAGGACAGAAAGTTTTTCCATGGCCCAGAAATCTTTGAACCTGTAATTGGAGCTATCACAGCTGGTCGGCGCTGTGAATTGGAGTTTAAAAGGAGTCGACCAAAAGAAAGCACTTTCTTCCCTTTTAACTGCAAGCTGGGAACTACCCCAGGCAGCTGAGGACCTGCCCTTATTCTTGGGAAGAGCCTGCCTGTGGTTGTAATGTTATGCAAATGACTGGCACTTTCCCTGTGGTTTCCGGAGGCTGCTCAGGTGTGCGCACACGGGACCGCTGAGCCAGCCCAGCCCTGACCTCTAGGTAGGGGGAAGGTCTGTGTGCTACCAGCTATGTTTGTTCAAAGCCAAGCCTCTGCAGGCGTCTGAGTCTTTTGGAGATGTGAGTTCTTTTTTGGCGTTGCTGCAGGAGCTGGCAGGAGGGTCAGCTTGGGATAGAGCCCTGATGGGGGGCAGCCTGCCAGCGCGCAGGAAGTGGCTCTGGACGCCTGGGACATTGCTAATTTGGAACTGACGCCCACAGTTAGGAGAGGGGCCTTGCAGTGAGTGGTGCTGGTCTTGTCTTTCTGTACCTAGGGATAAGAGGCCTCCGTCTCCTGGGCCTGTGTGGGGTGGGTGGGGTGGGGGAGCGGCTTCAAGTGCGAACACCCAAGCTTGTATGAAGGAATTTTGTGGTGGTTTCTGGGACTGGCTGACTGTCGGGCCCCAGACACCGGAGGCCATCTGTGCAGGCTCCTTGCCGTCAGCTTCCCCGCAGCCACCCTGAGGTAGTGTGATTGGTCCTAGTTCCCGAAGGGCACTGCTGGTGGGTGCATGTCTCAACCAAGGGACTGAGCTTTGGTTTGCTTGACCAAACTTTAGTCAGGCTCCTGAACCTTCTTCTAGGCCCATCTGCTAAACCCAGTTTTAGCAAGAACCCTCCCCCACCACCCCCAGCTGATGTCTGATCACCTGGCCTGTCTGGCAAGAATCCTGGTAGATGGGTTTAGCCAGAACCCCTCTCACCCCTGATTGTTTCTTCTTAGTGACTTTCTGTCTACTGGCCCCCTCCTACCCTTTGGCTATTGTAGGTCAAATTTTCCTTGACCCTCATGGGGTCCCTGGCTGGGTCTGAAAATTAAACGGACAAAGACAGATTAACTGGAGAAGCCCACACATTTGTTTAATTTTATAAGTTTTACCTGACATGGGAGACTTCATACGGAAACGATCCAAAGAAACAGTTAAACTTGAGTATTTTCTGCTACGTTTGATGAAGACTGGACAGCTGTGGAGGCATACGACAGGTTAAGGAGTATGAGGTTAGTATAGTAAACTGAGGAAACTCAGCAAGGCCAGTTTGTTGGGGTTCTTTCCTTTGTATGTGGCATAAGGATGCTCCTTTTCTCCTGGCATAGGGAGGGTACCTCTCACAGGAAGGTTTGATGGCCTGTTTCAGGGGGGAAGGGAGAGAGAGGTCAGAGTGACCGTCTCAGTTCTGCTGTTTTCTCAAATACCTTCAGCTTCAAATATTCAGTATGCTAAAGTGTCGTACTTTGGGGTAGCATGTTCTGAACCCCATCACTATCAGGTCCCACTTGCCCATGCTGTAATCAGAGTTGAGCCCTTACCACATAATTTTATCACAGTGGTCTGGGTACCTACTGAGATGGTCCTGAATAAATGAAGTCTGCTTTGCCACTTTCTTTAATTGGTTAAATGTATTCTTTAAAAAAAAACACAAACTGTAGTTAGCTACCATAGTGTTATATTAGCCTCAGATATACAAGATAGTGATCTAACAATTCTTTTTTTTTAGTGTTTATTTATGTATTTATTTTTATTTTTTATTTTTTTTTGTTTATTTATGTATTTAGACAGGAAGAGAAAGTGTGAGCAGGGGAGGGGCAGAGAGAGAGGGAGACAGAATCCCAAGCAGGCTTCACGCTGTCAGCACAGAGCCTGACTCGGGCTCATCATGACCTGAGGCTAAATCAAGAGTTGGTTGCTTAAGTGACTGAGACACCCAGAACCCCTAACAATTCTTTAAAAAATGTTTTTAGGGGCGTCCTGGTGGCTCAGTCAGTTGACCGTCCGACTCTTGATTTAGGCTCAGGTCATGATCTCACATTTTGTGGGTTCGAGTCCCACATCGGGCTCTGTGCTGACAGGGTGGAGTCTGCTTGGGATTCCTTCTCTCTCTCTCTCTGCCCCTCCCCTCTCTCAACATAAATGAATAAGCTTAATTTTTTTTTTTAATTTTAGAGAGACAGAGTGTGAGCAGGGGAGAAGGGCAGAGAGAGAGAGAGAATCTCCATGCTGAGTGTGGAGCCTGATGCGGGGCTCAATCTCACAACCTTGGGATTATGACCTGAGCTGAAATCAAGAGTCAGATGCTTAACTGACTGAGCCACCCGGGCACCCCAGTGACCCAACAAATCTATACATCACCCAGTGCTCATCATTATAAGTGCATTCTTAATTCCACCCATCCCACCTACCTCCCCTCTGGTAACTATCAGTGTGTTTTCTATAGTTAAAAGACTATTTCTTGGTTTGTCTCTTTTTTATTTGTTTTGTTTCTTAAATTCTACACCTGAGTGACATCATATGGTATTTGTCTTTGTCTTACTCATTTCTTTTTTTGTTTTTCTTTCTTTATTTATGAGGGGGCGGGCAGGGGCAGAGAGGGGAGGACAGAGGATCCAAAGCAGGCTCTGCACTGACAGCGGTGAGCCCGATGTGGGTCTCAAACTTACGAACCACGAGATCATGACCTGAGCCAAAGTTGGATGCTCAACAGACTGAGCCACCCAGGCGCCCCTCTGACTGACTCATTCCACTCAGCATTATACCCTCTAGCTCCATCCATGTTGTTGCCAAAAGCAAGATTTCATTCCTTTTTATGGCTGAGTAATATTCCATTATATATATCCCACCAACTATATAATATATAATATCTACATATCTATATCTATATGTATATATATCCCACATCTTCTTTATCTGTTTGTCAGTGGACATAGGTTACTTCCATAATTTGGCATTGTGAATAATGTTGCCATAAACAAAAATGTACATATATCTTTTTGAATTGGTGTTTTCTTATTCTTTGAGTAGGGGAATTACTGGATCATATGGTGTTTCTACTTTTAACTTTTCGAGGAACCTCATACTGTTTTCCATGGTGGCTGCACCCCGCCAACTGCTTACCCACCAACTGCTTACCATTTTAACAAGTGTCATGAATAATTCTTTCCTTTTTTTCACTGTTTTTATTTATTTTTGAGAGGGACAGAGAGACAGAGTGTGAGCAGGGGAGGGGCAGAGAGAGAGAGGGAGACACAGAATCTGAAGCAGGCTCCAGGCTCTGAGCTGTCAGCACAGAGCCCGACACAGGGCCTGAACCCACGAACCGTGAGATCATGACCTGAGCTGAAGTTGGATGTTTAACCGACTGCGCCATCCAGGCGCCCCCAAATAATTCTCTAACAAGGTGCTGATTGGGAGGTTCTCATGGCATCCACTGGAATGGAGCGGGAGGCAGGAGGGCTCCCAGGAAGGGGGTGCTGTTCTGAGCAATAGGAGAGGGGTGCCCAGGAGTGCTGTGGCTGGCATGAAGTGGTATAGCTTTGGATGGCACTGTCCCTCGGCCCCCTGCCCTTGGCATCTTCTAGTCTTGCACCTCTGACCTTGCTCCTCCCTATCTGAAATTCTTGACCTTGTATCAGCATGGCTGGCTCCCACGTCCTTCAGGTCCATTGGGATGTCTCTTTCAGTGAAGCTTTCCCTGGTGTCTGAGCTCCCTCTCCCACCCCTCTGTCTAGTTGTGAGCTGCTGCCCTTGGCCTCTGTTGGTGGGGGAATAAGCTAATTGACACAGGCAAGGCTTAGCCTCAGCTAGCATGTAGCAAATCTGTATTATTATTCTTACCATTATTGTCCTTATGCAGTGGTGCCTGGCCAGGACTATGAGGACTTTGGCAGGGAGGGTCTTTCACAGGGGCCACAGGGGGCTAGGGAAGATAAGGCTTATCTGGGTGACAACAAGGTGGAGAGACGAAGACAACTTGTCAGTTGAGTTACAAACAGGGGTCAAGTTGGTCAAGTTTTATTCAATCTTGCGTGCAAGGGAAAACCCTTGCATCCTTAATGCCTGAGACCACTTCAAAGATCCACTCAGGGCAGGAAGGAGAATCACCAGATACACTAGTCACACTAGATACAAAACAACCTCTGGTTACAGATCACTTATCCGTGAATGACACTCAGCTGGGCTAGTGACTGGTTTCAGAACAAATTATGCCATCAGTAAAGTTCATCAGATCATTGCATGTGCATATTTCATCAGGAATGATGATTTCTTCCCAGAAGGAAGTTCTGCACAGACCAGGTGGGGGACAACTTTTCCTTGCCAGTGCTTCCAAGGAACTAGATGAAGCTCAGAATGAACATCTTCCAGAGCAGATCCAATACCCCATGTGTATGGCAGCTCTAGACCCCATGTGTATGGCAGCCGGGACACCCACTGCCTGGTGCAGGTCTGGCTGTGGGGCTGGGAGGCAGCTGCTCCTGCACGGGTCCAAGGTTCTTGAGGGGGATAAGGTTGATGTGTGAACTTCTCAGTTGGTCATAGTGTAGCCTTTCAGAGCAAGACAGGGGCAATTTAATGTAAACACAGGAACAGAAGACTTAGGCACCAAGATAATTGCACCATTTTGCACATCTTCTGCAAAGTCCTGATGGATGGATATTGGAGGAAGATGACCCTAAGTCCGGTGGGACTGACAGTGAGCATCGGTTCTGGATCTGAGGGGCTGGGATGGTGTTGACTGTGCACTAGTAATTAAAACCAGGCCTCACACTGGCCCATGTGATGGAGTTGAGATGCTGCAAACTCCTTGGTTTAATGGTGTTGAAAAACAAAATTCAACAGAATAAATTTAAAGATCTAATGATCTTTATTCAGTGATTCTTGGATGGGGCAGTATCCGATCCAGTAAGTAGAAAGGAGCTCCAAGGAACTGTACAAAATGGAAGGATTTTATAGGCAGAAGGAAGGGGGACAAGGAAGTTAAAAGAGTGGAATGCTTTAGGTAAGATCACCTTTCCTTAGGGAAGGCAAGGGGTCTTATCATGCAGATGATCTCACTGTGCTGACTAGGAAATTGCAGATTCATTGGTTTGAAATTCCACTCCTGGGAGAGGCTGAAACTGCCATTAGGTTAGGTGATAAGTCTTGCTGGGGCTTAGCAAAAGTGACTCCATCTTGGGGCCTGCTGTTTCTTTTGAGCAATGGAGAAAAAGGCATCCAAAGACTGAGACAGGAAGGTATTGTGCTTGAATTGCTCAGTTGTCCCCTAAGTGTCCTCTGAGGGGGCCTGGAGGACACCCTGTCAACAAGACATTAAGGAGTGTAGTTTGGAGTAGACAGGGGAACAGCAACACCCTTGAAAGGTTCTGGGAAAGTTGGCTGCTGTAGGGAGGAAAAGGAACAAGGTGAAGAGATATTGGGGTGGCAGAGGCTACATGGCCAGGCAGATGTGGTTATCATGATGATCAAACAAAATGGTGTGGACTCAGAGACCATTGCCTCATTGCCTTGGAGTCACCCTCCAGGACACAAACAGAGGGCAGTGCCAGTGGAGGCTTGGGCGGTGGTGGAAAGACCCTGGGTCTCAGGAACTGGCCTGTATTGACTCACAATGCAGGAAAGTCCCTCCAGCTCCTCTTCCAATTCCTGGACATGAGTCATTCAGAGACCTTGAGCCTTCTGCCAGAGGGAAAGACCTGGCGGAAACACCCGAGGCCATGCAAAGTCTTCCCTGTGGCCTCCCCTGCAGGGAGGTGCAAACTTTTGCCCAGATTGCCATGCACTGGCGAGTGGGGCAGGGGGTGGGCTGGGGAGGGACACTTGAGGTTTTCAGGGATTGTTAGGTACTGATTCTGAGCTAATGCCACTTCCCAGACACTCTGATGCCTCCAAAGTCTACTGATCAGCAGGGTGCTTTGGAGGTCAGGTGAGATATGCATTCTGGACCAGTTCATCTCACAATGGACACAGTGAATACGTGACTTTATCTTGTATTAATTTCCCCAGTTCTCAAAATATACTGAGCAGCCAATGTAACACTATTTGCTGGTCCAGGCAAGGACTTCCAAGGCAGGAAGCCCATATGGGCCATTGGGAGGCCTCTAGGGCTCCCCCCTTATATCAGTTGAGGAAACATCAGCCACATTGATAACTAAATCTCCAAATCTCAGAGACTTAATGCAACAGATGTTTATTTCTTGTTCACAGAAAGTCAAGTTTACAATATTGGCAGGGACTGGGGAGTCTCTGCTCCATACAGTCATTTAGGGACCAGGGCAAATGAAAGGCTGCCATTCTCAAAATGTGGATTTAAGGTCATCTTTTTTTTTTTAATTTTTTTTAACGTTTATTTATTTTTGAGACAGAGAGAGACAAAGCATGAACAGGGGAGGGGCAGAGAGAGAGGGAGACACAGAATCTGAAACAGGCTCCAGGCTCTGAACTGTCAGCACAGAGCCCGACGCGGGGCTCGAACTCACGGACCGTGAGATCATGACCTGGGCTGAAGCCAGACGCATAACCAACCAAGCCACCCAGGCACCCCTTAAGGTCATCTTTAATGCCTGGATCCTGGATGCCTACACCCAGCAAGCAGAAGGGTGAAGGGAAAGCATGCAGGCTTGAGCAGGAGGTATTTACAGGTCAGGCCTAGAGCAGCACATATCATTTCTACCCAGATCAGTTCCAGAACTCTGTGACACGGCCCGACCTAGATACAAAAGAGGCCGAGAGGTGTGGACTATTGGTGTTGGGGCACCACCTTTTTGACACCTCAGTTTGCCAACTGTGGCAAAAAAGAGTAACTCCTTAGGAAACCAGTTTATGGTGCTGCTGGGGGAGAGTATATCTCTAGAAGTTCAGACTAGATGCTTCTCTTTCAGTCCTTCCAATGACTTTGTAGGCACTAATTCCAGTATTAAATCCTTCTCTGCTCTAATTAGCTGTACACAAGTCTATAATCTACATCCAAACTCTAGCTTTTACAGTCAGTGAGATCAGAGGTAACTTAAGTGAAAGGCTACTTTTCAAAAAAGAGAAATAAAAGATTTTGTAACAATTTTACCACAGGATGGAAATAAAATCTTTCCTCAGAATTCATGAAGTATAGACTACCTTCAAATGAGTGTGCGTTTTAAATCTAGACTACCTGGGTGGTTTGGGATTGAGTTGAAGTGGTTATAGTTTGGCAGCATTGGGGCACCTAGCAGGAGCAAATGCAAATCATCAGTCTGAACTCAATTTCTCCAGGTTCCCACAGGTTGGATTAGCCAAACATGAGATCACAATCTAAAATCACAAACCAGGGGCGCCTGGGTGGCGCAGTCGGTTAAGCGTCCGACTTCAGCCAGGTCACGATCTCGCAGTCCGTGAGTTCGAGCCCCGCGTCAGGCTCTGTGCTGACAGCTCAGAGCCTGGAGCCTGTTTCCGATTCTGTGTCTCCCTCTCTCTCTGCCCCTCCCCTGCTCATGCTCTGTCTCTCTCTGTCCCAAAAATAAATAAACATTGAAAAAAAATTAAAAAAAAAATCACAAGCCATATAAGTATGCTAAAAATTTTCACAGAGAAAAAGCAGTTGAAAACCTAAGTAAGAGATGAGAAACAATCAGAAAAGATCAGAAAAAAACAGGGAAAGGGAAAGAATCTGATAGATCTGAAAATGAACAGAATATAACTTCAGAAAACTATAATTGAAATTTCAGTGGGCAGATTAAATAGCAAACTAGACACAGCTGAGAATTATTGAACTAGAAGATGGGCCTACAGAAATTACCCAGAATGCAAAATAGATTAGGAGATGAGAATATTTCAGAAAAAGAGGGTCCAACATATTTAAAAATTTTTAATCTTTAAAAAAATTTCACACTTTACAGTTTCATTAGATATATTCACAATCTTGTGGGAATCATTACCATTGTCCATTTCCAGAACTTTTTTATCATACGAAACAGAAACTCTGTACTCTTTAAATAACAACAACCTAGTCTCTCCTTCCCCAGCCACTGGTAACCTCTAGTCTGCCATCTGTTTCTATGAATTTTCCTATTTGAGATACCTCATACGAGTGATCATATAATCGTTGTCCTTTTATGAATGGCTTATTTCACTTCATGTTTCCAAGGTTCATCCATGAGATCTAACATATTTTTAATAGAGGATACCGAGGAGACACAACATTAAAAAAGATAAAAGTAGTGAATTTCCAGATTTGATGCAAGATATAACCCCTAAATTTGGGAATCATAACAAATCCCAAATAGGACAACTAAAACTAAAATAACACCTACACATATATTGAAATTGAATTATATTAAAGACAATAGGTTCTTAAAAGCATCCAGAAAGAATAATCTACAGAATAAATAACTTAAAACAGCATATATTTCAATGTCAACATAGAACCCAGATGACAACAGCATAGTAGGTTTAAAACGTGGAGTGTACATAACTGTTAACCTAGAATTGTATACACAGGGTGACAGATTGCTAGCTTCCTATTCTAATATCCATCATGTTTTCTTCCTTATTAACAGAGCCCTGATTTTGTAGGGGATCAACAATGTGTTCACCTAAGAAAGGACTTCATTTCCTAGACTCACTTGCAGCCAGACTCAGTTCTAGCCAATGAGATGAAGCAGAGTCATCAAGCAAGATTTCAAAAAAGTTCCTTAACAAGGTCAGACATCTGTTCATGGTGAAAACTCTGCAAATGATGGCTAGAAGAGGACCTTCTAAATCTGATAAAGGCCACCTCCAAAAAACGTTCAGGTAACATCGTACTTAATGGTGAAATATCAAACATTTCCTCCTATGATTGAGAGAAAAGCCAGGGTGCTTGCTCTTACCACTTTTATATAACACTGTACTGGTGGTCCTAGCCATTGCAACAAGGCAAGAAAAAGAAATAAAAGGCCTGACAACTCAAAAGGAGAAAATATTTTGCTATTTGCTGTTGACCTGATTCTTTATGTAGAAAATCCTAAGGAACCCATAAAAATGCTATTAGGAGAAACCGGGTGGCTCAGTTGGTTAAGTATCCAGCTTCGGTTCAGGTCATGATCTCACAGTTTGTGAGTCTGAGCCCCATGTCGGGCTTTGCACTAATAGCTTAGAGCCTGCTTCGGATTCTCTGTCTCCCTCTCTCTCTGCCCCTCCCCGCCTCTCTCTCTCAAAAATAAATAAATAAATATTAAAAAAAATAAAGATGCTATTAGAACTAAGTGAATTTAACAATTTTACAAACTACAAAGTTTATATAAAAAAATCAGTTGTATTTGTGTATACTAGCAATAAACAATTATAAAATAAAATTAGAAACAAAGTAAATAAACAAAGGAAAAAAGAGACCAACAAAAAACAAGAGTCCTAACTGTAGAGAGCAAATTGATGGATACCAGAAGGGAAGACTGTAGGGGGATGGGTGAAATAGGTGACAGGGATTAAGAGTACACTTATCACAATGAGCACTGAGTAATGTATAGAATTAGTGAATCACTATATTATACACATGAAATTAATATAACACTACATGCTAAAAATAATAATAATGAATTCTAAAAATAAAGAAGTGAAATTAAATTTTCATTTGCAATAATGTGAAATAACAAAATTCTTAGGAATAAATGTGACAAAAATGTGTAAGAACTTTACACTGAAAACTACGAAGCTTTGCTGAGAATTGCTGAGATAAATTAAGGACGACCAAAATAAATGAGGGGATTTACTGTGCTTAAACATTGGAATATTCAATATTGTTAAGAATCCATTCTTTCTAGATATATATTTTAAATGTTTATTTATTTTTGAAGAGGGGACAGAGAGAAGATCTGAAGCGGGCTCTGTGCTGACAGCAGAGAGAGCCTGAAGTGGGGTTCCAACTCATGAACCACGAGATCATGACCTGAGCTGAAATCAGACGCCTAACTGATTGAGCCACCTGGGTGCCCCTTTTCTAGATATATTTATAGATGTAATGCAATATCAGTCAAATTCCTATCAGGTTTAAAAAAAATTTTTGTAGACATTGACAAGTTGATTCTAAAATTTATATAGAAATGAAAATGACATGGAATAGCCAACAAGATTAAAACAGAACAAAGTTGTAGGGTTTATACTACTTGATTTCAAGACTTTATAGAAATTAAGACAATCTGGTATTGAAGAAAGTATAAATATAGATGGAAGGAAAAGAACAGAAAATCAGGAATAGATATGCATATATGTGATCAACTGATTTTCAACAAAGGTGTAAAGACAATTCAGTGGAAAAGGAAAGCCTTTTCAAAATGGTGCTGGGATGCCTCTAAAGCAGCAAAATCTACAGAGGCAGAAGACAATAGTGGGGCTGAGGAGAGAGGAACGGAGAGTTAATGTGTAAAGGCACGGTTTCCATGCGGGATAATGAAAAAAGTTCTGGAGATAAATAGTGGTGATGAGTGCACAACACTGCAAATGTACTTAATGCCACTGAACTGCACACTTAAAAATGGTTAAAATGGTAAGTTTTATATTATATATATATATATATTTTTTTTACCACAATAAAAATATTTTGAAAAAAATTTTAAAGCTTATTTTTATTTATTTTGAGAGAGAGATAGAGAGCAAGCGGGGAAAGGACAGAGAGAAATGAAGACAGAATCCCAAGTTGGCTCCATACTGCCAGCACAGAGCACAATGTCGGGCTGGAACTCACGAACCGTGAGATCATGACTTGAGCTGAAGTCAAGAGTTGGAGGCTTAACTGACTGAGCCATGTAGGCGCTCTTTGAAATAATTTAAAACGTGGCCCGAGGGGTACCTGGGTGGCTCAGCCCGTTAAGTGACTGACTTCGGCTCAGGTCATGATCTCAAGGTTCATCGGTTTGAGCCCGCGTCAGGCTCTGTGCTGAACGCTTGCTCAGAGCCTGGAGCCTGCTTCGCATTCTGTGTCTCCTTCTCTCTCTGCCCCTCCCCTGCTTGTGCTCTGTCTCACTCTCTCTCTCAAAAATAAATAAATATAAAAAAGAAAAAAAAAGTGGCCCAAAGCAATTGGACATCCCAAAATGGAAAACACAAACAAAATCTAACTTGAAATTAATCGTAGACCTAAATGTTACAACTAAAACTTCTAGATGAAAACATAGAGGTGGGGGGCACCTGGGTGGCTCAGTCCACTAAGCATCTGAACTTAGCTCAGGTCATGATCTCACAGTTCAGGAGTTCGAGCCCCATGTCAGGCTCTGTGCTGACAGTGCAGAGGAGCCTGGAGCCTGCTTCGGATTCTGTGTCTCCCTCGCTCTTTGCCCCTCCCCCGCTTGTACTCTCTCTCAAAAATAAATAAATATTTTAAAAAATTAAAAAGAAAGAAACAGAGGAAAATTTTTGTGATCTTGTGGTAGGCAAAGATTTCTTAGGACAAAAGAATATTTTTGTGTCCAGAATATACGAAAAGATACTAAATTTCAGTAATTCTAACTACCCAGTTTAAAAAAAATGAGCAATAGACTTGAACAGGCATGTCACAAAAGAAGACACATGAATGGTCTATAAGCATATGAAAAGAGGCTCAGTATCATCAGGGAAATGTATATTTAAACACACAAGGAGATACCGCTGCACATCTATTAAAATGGGTAGGATTAAAAAAAAAAGTCAATGCCAAGTATTGGCAAGAATGTGGAGGAAAGGAAAAAGTTGGAATTTAAAACGATACTACCATTCTGGAAAAACGGCTTGCCAATTTCTTAAAAAGTTAGCATACATACATCTACCATAAGACATAGCCATTCTAACCCTACATATTTACGCAAGAGAAATGAAAGCAAAAGTCCACACAAAAACTTCTACACAAATGTTCATAGCAGTTTTATTCATAGTTGTCCCAAACTGGAAACAACCCAAATATACATTTCAACAGATGAGTTGACAAACAAAATGTGGTATTTTCATAAAATGGAATATTCCATAGAAAAGGATGACCTGAGTGAAGTTCATCCCTAGAAGGGCTTCCCTTCAGGACAGAGGGCAGGGATGAGCAGGTGGAAGGCTACTCTGGCAGAAAGTAGGCCAGGGCTGCCCTGTCATTGAGGAAATCCAGAAGGGGGGGCTGGGAATCACTTTTTAAATTAAATTAAATTAAATTAAATTAATTTCTGTTAATTAAAAAATTAATTAAACATTTTTAATGTTTATTTTTATTTTTTATTTTTTATTTTTTTATTTTTATTTTTATTTTTTTAATTTTTTTTTTTCAACGTTTATTTATTTTTGGGACAGAGAGAGACAGAGCATGAACGGGGGAGGGGCAGAGAGAGAGGGAGACACAGAATCGGAAACAGGCTCCAGGCTCTGAGCCACCAGCCCAGAGCCCGACGCGGGGCTCGAACTCACGGACCGCGAGATCGTGACCTGGCTGAAGTCGGACGCTTAACCGACTGCGCCACCCAGGCGCCCCTAATGTTTATTTTTAAGAGAGAGAGAGAGAGAGACAGAGCATGAGCGGGAGAGGGGCAGAGAAAGAGGGAGACACAGAATCTGAAGCAGGCTCCAGGCTTTGAGCTGTCAGCATGAAGCCTGAAGTGGTTCACTCCCACAAATCGTGAGATCATGACCTGAGCTGAATTCAGATGCTTAACCGACTGAGCTACCCAGGGGCCCCTAGAGACTCCTTTAAACTACTATTCCATTTACAATCCATGTGCCTGTCTTCCAATACTGGGATGGATTTATGATTTAAAAATATACATCATTCTTTTTAACACTACTGTATTGTATACCTAAAAATGATTAAGATGGTAACTTTGATGTTATATATTTTTCACCATAATAATAAAAAAAACCTACATAGTTCTTGATTTGTCAGTGATCTTTGGTTAGGGGGAATGGGTCAACATGTGAGCAAAGCTCAGTCTTGCAAGAAAATGTCATTGGAATCCTAATTGTGAAATTATATAGGCAGATATTTCTAACTTTTAATTTCACTATTAAAATAATATTTAAAATCTAATGCTCTAAGATTATACAACAAAGATCAGTCATCCCCATACATCACTCTGTTTTGCCACTATGTATGAAAATGTTCACTAGGATGCATTCATTGGGTTGAAATGACAGAAACCAGATCTGAACTAGCTTTATGATGTTAATAAAAACTCGAGTGTTTATGTTGCACCACGCCCATGGTCAGCATTTCACGTCCATTTATCCCATCTAGTCCACACAATGGCCCAGGAGGCCAGAAGCCAACCTGTGAGCCTTGCCTCATACTCAGCAACTTGAAACAGGACCTGGCATGTAGTCAGAATGAATGAAGGAATGAAATAATTCCTACCATTGTCCTCAACTTACCAGAGCATGGAGCTGTGCTCTGGAGACATAGGAAAGACATAGGAAAGCTAGGCCTACCCAGCTAGGCCACCCAGGTGTTTGGAGGCAGAACTGGGACTTTAATCCGGGCACCTGCTATAAGGACAGCCCTTCAACCCGTCCATTATGTGGACTCTCAACCCAGAAGGGAAGTGTATTGGGTCTCCAAGAGAAGCAGAAGTGCTTTCAGATTTCAGGCAGTGTTTAGGGACTTACCCTTCAGAGCCTTCCTTGTCTCCCATATCTATATTTCTCTCAGTGTTGTTGTCTTCTCAAGGCTGGAATCTTGGTCACCAGTAGCTACTGAGTTCAGATCTCTCTTATGTATCTCAAGAGTGGAGAAACAGTTATAAGAGGTAAAATCCCAGGGCAGGATTGTCACTTGCCCTGGTGGATCACATGTACACTGCCATGGTTCAGGTCCTGGTTTCTACTGTCTAGCCATACATGACTTTGGACAAGGTAAGTTACTTAGTCTTGATGGCTTTTGTTTCCTCATCTGCTAAATGAGAACAATAACAGGGGCTGGCTAGTGAAGGACATGTAGTGCTCAAACACCTTAGTAAGTAATTTATTTTCATAATTCTTGTTACATATTTCCTTTTTATTTAAGCAATTTTCAAAAAGCCTTGTGGTGGTCTCTCTCTAGAAAAGTCTCACTGTGAAGTTGTAACTATTGCCTGACCCCATAAGCTTTGGAGTTTGGGTTATCTCCTTCTTTGTAGTCCCCAGGACCACCAAGCTAAGAAATTACCATGAAAGTAGTCCTGGAACATTAAAAAAATAATAATAAAAATTTTTTTAAAAGGGGCACCTGGGTGGCTCAGTCAGTTGAGCGTCTGACTTTGGCACAGGTCATGATCTCGCTGTCTGTGAGTTCGAGCCCCGCGTCGGGCTCTGTGCTGACAGCTCAGAGCTGGAGCCTGCTCCAGATTCTGTGTCTCCCTTGCTCTCTCTGCCCCTCCCCCACTCATGCTCTGTCTCTCTCTCCCGCAAAAATAAATAAACATTTAAAAAAATAAGTTAAAAAAAAAGTAAAAGTAGTCCTGGGATAGGGGCACCTGGATGGCTCAGTCAGTTGGGTGTCTGACTTTTGATTTTAGCTCAGGTCATGGTCTCACAGTCATAAGGTCAAGCCCTGCTCTGGGTTCCGCACTGATCCTTGAGCTTGCTTGGATTCTCTCTCTCCCCTTCTCCCCCTTTTCCCCACTCAAGCATGCACACATGCACATGCTCCCTCTCTCTCAATAAAAGAAAAAAGTTAAAAAAAAAAAAGGAGTCCTGGGATAGTGGCACTTCTCTGAAGGGACACATTTAGGCTGCTTAGGATTCCCACATAAATACAGGCCCAATTGAGTTCATGGCCCCAAATGACAAAATTTTCACAGAAATAATCTACCATGAGTGACAGTCAGTAGACACCACAAAGAGCAAGATTAGACCCCCCAAAAAAGTCATACAATGGAACTATTGCCTAGAAATTTAAAAATAAATATTTTTAAATGATTAAAGATAAGAGAAGACATTTTTTAAGTTGCATTAAATAAAAAAGAAAAACCCATATAAAGAAAGAGAAAGCAGATTTGATAATGTACCAAACTGAACTTCTAGAAATAAAATCAATAGTCATTGAAGTAGAAAACTATATGGAAAAAACCCCCAACTATATGGATAGAATTAACAGCAGATTAAACACAGTCAAAGAGAATATTAATGAGGTGGGAGTCAGAATTGGGAAATTATCCAGAATATAGCACACACAGAGGAAAAAAAAGTACTGAGAGGAAAATAAGTGTCAATTTCAACTTCTACATTGCTAAATTTTCATTCAAGAAAGAGGGCAAAATAAGAAATTTCAGAGACTGAAAGAATTTATCACTACCAGACATTCATTAAAAATATCTGAAGTATGTGCTTTCAGGAAAAAGAAACTTCAACCTAGAAGGAAGAGTGAGTGAAGAAACAGGTTCACATATGGCCAAATCTAAACCAGTGCTGACGGCTCCACAGTGAGAATAACAATGAAAAACATTAATTTGGAGGTGAAATGGCAGGGACAGGAACCTAGAGGATGAGAGAAATGATTGCAGCTAAAGCGTTCTAGTCTTATCATTACACAGAAAAGAGATAGAGATAGTAAATGACTTTAGAACTTGTTAATTATGCATGTTGAAAATTTAAGTGTATTTATGAAAGTGATAGGCAATGGATAATTTCCAAACCAATGGAAGTTGAGGGAAAGGGAATTATAGAATACTCGATCCATCCAATTCAGGACAGAAAGGGAGAAAAAAGAAGCATAGAGAGAAAAGGTAGACAACACAAAGGAAGACGGTAAAAATGAATTAAAGCATATCATCAAACATAATAAACACACCATTAGAGGTTTAAAACTGTAAAATTGATTTCAAAAATCTAGCTACACAGACTGTACATCAAATTCATACCTAAGATATAAGGAACATAATGGAAAAAGATATATGAGGTCAACACTCACACACAAAAAGGACTGTAGTATACTAATTGGTGGAAAAAACAAAATTAAGGCCAAAAGCGTGATTAGGGATAATGAGGGGTACTGTATAATGACAAAAAGAATAATTTATCAGGAGGCTATAATAACTCTAAAGCTGTTAACAGTTAAAAATAGTCTCAAAACATTTAAAACCCAAACTGGCAAATTTCACGGACAGACCGCTAAAACCACTGTCATAGCAGTGCGATTTTAACCCATTTCTCTTGGTAATTTATAAATCAAGTAGATGCAAAATTAGAAAAGGCATAGACTACTGTAATAATGCAATTAACAAGCTTGATATAATGGAGATTATATACCCCATGCATCCAACAATTCCTATTAAACAGGAAACTTGCAGGGCATGTATACCACTATAAAGTCTTCACAAAATCCCCAAAGATCAGTATTATGCAGACCTCCTCCTTCTCCCACCATAATGCAATAAAATAAGAAATCAGCAACCAAAGTTTAGTCTTCCCTCCAAAAAACCTAGTGTACATTTGAAAATGTAGGGGCGCCTGGGTGAAGTGTCTGACTCTTGATTTCAGCTCAGGTCATGATCTCAGGGTTCATAAGTTTTAGCCCCAAGTTGGGCTCTGCACTGATAGGGTGGCGCCTGCTTGGGATTCTCTCTTTCTTCCTGTTCTTCCCCAATTTATGATCTTTCTCTTTAAAATCAATAAAAATGTAATTTTAAATAAACAAACAAACAAACAAATAAATAAATAAAAATAAAATAAAATAAAAAATGGGGGGCATCTAGCTGGCTCGGATCAGTGGAGCATGCAACTCTTCATCTCAGAGTTGTGAGTCCAAGCCCCATGTTGGGTGCAGAGATTACTTAAAAAGTAAAAAAAATCTTGGGGTGCCTGGGTGGCTCAGTTGGTTGATCATCCAGCTCTCGATTTCAGCTCAGGTTATGATACCACAGTTCGTGGGTTTGAGCCCCGTATCGGGCTCTGTGCTGACAGTGCAGAGCCTGCTTGGGATTCTCTTACCCTTTCTCTGCCCCTCCCTCCGTCTCTCTCTTTCTCAAAATAAATAAATAAACATAAAAAAAAGAAAATGTAAGTGAGCATACTTTCAGCAATTCCCAAGCCAAAAAAATAATTGATATTATAAGATCGGAACAACACGAAATTAAAAATACTACTTATCAAGACTTAAGGGACATAACTAAAGTGGCACTTGGAAATTGACAACCTTACATGCTTATTGTGAGAAAAGAGAGACTAAATGTTGAGTTAAATATCCACTCAAAAATTGGAAAGAATCATAACACAATAAAAAAGTAGAGAAATATAACAGAATAAGACAAAATAGAAAATAGAGATGATTAGCAAAATTAAAAAAAAAAAACTGATTCTTTAGAAATAGCTTGTATTCCCAGAAATTAAAGTGAACAAATTAGACTCAGGATGAAATGGAACCTAAATATACTGATAGACATTAAATAACTAGAAGCAATAAAAAACCTACCCACAAAAAATACACCAGATGCAGACAGTTTTACAGTCAACTCAACATTCAAGGGTTCCTGCCTCATGTGTCCTGTGCTGGAGTCTGGGAGAGGGTCTGATGTGAAAACAGAAAGGTGGGTGTGAAGAGCCTGTGGGTTGAAGCTTTTATTTATCCACTCGGCAGATATACGCTGCACATCTGTGGGGCACCAGGCACTATTCCAGGGCTGTGGACACACCAGTGAACCCCAGGAGCCTATGTTCTCAAAGGGCAAGGCAGACACTAAACAGGGAGGAAGTGAGTATGTTAGCCGAGGTGCCGCGGAAGAAGGAGTAGATCAGAGGAAGGGGCGCAGCAGTGCGGGGAAGGGGGGTACACTGAAGAGAAGGGCAGTCAGTGGAGGGCTATGAACAGAACACCCCACCAAGTTGTCATGGAAACCAAGGGGGAGTCTGGGGAGCTGGGAGAGGGCCCCACAGGAGGGCAGGGTTGGGATCCGGAAGCGGGCCGGGAGTGTAAAAGGAGGAAGGGGCGCAGGCGAGCTGAAAGGCGGCAAGAAACTTGGTCAGGAGAGAGCCTACCGCAAAGGCCAGGAAGGTGTGGACCACCAATGCCGGAGGGGGCTGAAGAATGTCAGGGTTTGGAGTACCAAGTCAACGGGGACAGATGATTGATGTTTGGGAGGCCGAGGGAGCATGTGCGGTGCGAGTGGGGGACGGGAGGCGGCACGGTCGTGGGCAGGGGCCCACACCGGAAGGAGTGTGCCCCGTGCCAGGCATCGGGCCAGGCGCTTTGCCTACGTGAATTCCCCCCGGCCTTACGAGGCCTGTTTTGCATCTGAATGTGTGTGGTGGGAGAATGTGGGAAAAACATCTTTCTGGCATCTTGGTCTGGATGGAAGGAGTGCGAAGCAGAGGGCCATAGGCCTGGTGACCCCTCACCTTCAAGGACAGACACAGGCGTGCAGAGGGGGCTCGGCTGGGCCGTGGAGGGGGGCAGTGGCAGGCAAGGGGTGGCCCTGCCTGAGAGGTGGAGTCAGGTGGAACCCCGGGCTGCTCGGGAGTCCAGGGGAGGTGGTGAGGGGCCTGGTTCTTTTATTCTCAACGAAATGAAGGGCAAAGACACCCACTGTCCTTTGCCTTCCTTCTCGATAAACCCATCATGTTGCGGGGATGGAAGGACATGATGTGGGTAACGTGCTTCTGGGTATTGTTATTTTTGCTGTTTGCTGGGGTGGTGGCAGAGCTGGGGGGATGTGCAGGCTTGGAATTCATTCATTATGTGCCCACCCCAAGTGCCAGGCACTTTGTGGAACCAGCACAGAACTGAGCAAGGCTCTGGCATCTCCCGGGCAGTGCCAGGCCCAGCCGAGCCTGGAGACCATAAATCTGTTGGTTGCTGATCAGCAGATATGAGGTTTTCTCCCCAAAGGTTTGATGGCCACGGTGCAGGACTAGAGTGGGACTCACCCTGGGCAGTAGGTTGGTAGAGGGAGGCCTGGGAGGGGCTCCTGTGAAGTCCAGGCTGGGTGGGCATGGTGGCAGGGCCAGTGCAGAGGTCTGGGGCTGCTCCTCTTGGGCTCCTTCCTTCATCCACCCAGAACTAAGGGCTCTGCTGAGCATGTTCATGGCCTAGCAGCCAGCCACAGCAGGATGAAAGGCTGGGAGCAGGAGTGAGGGCAGGTGGGGGTTGTGGTGGGAGGACTGGGGAGGGCAGGGTGGGCAGGAATTGTGGGCCTGGATTGCTTGGTGGTGGGGGGTGGGGTGGGGCAGGAAGATAGTGGAGACAGGAGAGGGGCTGGGAAGCATTAGTTTCCTCTCTCCAGGGCTGGGCCACAGGAAATCCAACCCTCGCGCTTCCCAAGGTGCTTCCTGAAGATAAAAAGTAGGCTTCTGACGGCCCCTTCCTGCTCCCCCCTTTCCCCAGCCCTCCCATCCTGCCCCCAGCCCCCAGGGGACCATCAGCTCTAGCACTCAGGCCAGACCAGTGGCCTTGGGAAGAGCCTGGACAGGGGGTGGGAGGTCTGGGCATCCTGGGGCCGCACTTCCGGGCAGCGTGGGTCCGCCCAGGCTTGAGGAGAAAGCAGGACCGACCCACAGACAGCGCTGGATCCTGCTCTGTGGGGTCAGTGGGGAGTCCAGGGAGGCAGAGATTTTTCCTAAAGGGGTAGTAGATGGAAGAGGAGAGAGCCAAGGCTTGTCCTTGGGAAGAAGGCCTTGCTCTGGCTTGATCAGAGACTGTTCTGGGGGCAGAGAGGTGGGTATTGGTGGGGAGGGGGCTTTGTGGTGGGAGACAGTGGTTAAGGTGGCTCTGTAAAGAGGGGGTCTGTTCTTGGAGGGGTGCCATGCACTGCTCCAGTGGGGTCAGGAGGTTTCCAAGTTGTGGTGGGGAGGAGTAGGGAGGTTTTCTGTGTGTGTGTGTGTGTGTGTGTGGCAGGGGGGGGGGTTCATTCAAGTTTATTCCTGGGAGGCTCAGGGGATCTAAGGCTGTTGTTCTTGGAGAAGGTTTGGAGAGGCTGGTGGGGGGTGGTGGGGCGCAGGCAGGGTCTCTTTCCACCAGGGAACAGAGGGTATGCCCATGTTTGGTTGTTCTGTGAACATAATCAAGTCTGTTCAGTGAAAGCGTGAGCAGTTCGGCTCGGGGGGTCAGGGCCTGCTCTTTGGGGGCATGGTCAAGGCATGTTGGGGAGTTCTATGGAATCAGGAGCTGTTTCTCCGGAGAGCAGGGATATTTCTACATTTAGGGGCTGCTCTTTGCTCTCGGGGGTCTTGGGGGTACAGGTTTTGCAGCACTGGGGTAGTTTGGGGAGGCTTATCAGTGTTGGGGGGGTGCCATGCTCCAATGGGGCGGTGGTGCCTGAGCTAGTTTCTTGACTGCGCTCCCCTCTTCTCCGCCCACTCATCACCCCCTCCCGCGTTGCCACGACAACGTGTAAAACTAAAATTCACTTTCCCGTCGCAGGTGGAGACTAGTAGCGCCCCCTCCCCTAAGCCTGTCCTCATAGGTCGCGCCCCCATCCTGTCGTCGCTAAGGTGACGGGGAGGGGGCGACAGGCATTGGATCTAGGCAGACCAGGGGGCCTGGAGAGTGGGGAGGAGGAAAGGCGGCCTCGGAGTCCGGAGCGAACTCCCCAAACTCGGCTGGGGATGCGGGAAGCCGCGCTGAACACTATTCAGCGTGGTCGTAAGGGTTAAGTCGGAGGGTTAATTGGCTCCGACCGTGGAAGAGCCCTTGGTCCCTCCCTGGCCCCGATGTCTCCTCCGTCTCACCCCCCAAGCCTGGGGCAAGGCTGGTCACCGTCTCCCCCGGGCCTTGAGTGGGGTGGAGAGGTCGGTAGAATGGGGGGGACGCTGCCACCCCCGGAAATTAATTCTCCTGTTTTTTCTCTCCCCTTCCTGCCTCGTCTCTGGTCCTTGTGCCCAACGCGGACCCCACCCCAGCTTCAGGACCCCCTCCTCTCCGAATCTTCTTCGGTGGTCCGCGGATGCTCGCCCGCAGCCGAAGGGCGGCGCGGCCCTCGCGGTTCAGCCACTCCCCCCACGCCGAGGCCTAGGATTTCCCGCCCCCCCCCCCCCCCCCGCCGCCAGCGAGCAGCCCCCAGGGCCCCCGCCCTGTGGGGCGGCCCAGGCCCTCCGCACGACCCCTCCCACCTCACCCCAGGACCGCCACGGTCCCCCTCGCCCCCGGTCCCCGACTGGCCCCGAGCCCTCCCGGCCCCCGCCTCCGGCGCAGCCCCCTAGCCACCCCCGCTTCCCTCCCGGCTCAGGCCCCCTCCCCCCGCCGCCCCCGCCCCCGGGGAAGGCAGGCGCCGCGCGGAGCCGGGGCCGATGCAGCTGAGCCGCGCCGCCGCCGCCGCCGCCGCCGCCCCTGCGGAGCCCTCGGCGCAGCTGTCCCCCGCGCCGGCCCCGGCCCCGGCCCCCCCCGGTCCCCTCCCGCGTAGCGCGGCCGACGGGGCTCCGGCGGGGGGGAAGGGGGGGCCGGGGAGCAGCGCGGAGCCCCCGTGCGCTCCGCTCCCGGCCGCGAGCCTCCCGGGCCCCGGCCGGGGCGCGGGCACGGGCGCGGGGATGGACGGCCCCGGGGCCAGCGCCGTGGTCGTGCGCGTCGGCATCCCGGACCTGCAGCAGACGGTAAGCCCCACCGCCCCGTCCCGGTAGCGCCCCCACCGTCCTCGCCCAGCCCCCCACCCCTCCTTACACCCACCCCACTCCCCCACCGCGCGCTCCGAGGCGGGCGCGGGAGACCCCAGGCCCGCGGCTACTCACCCCTCCCCCGCCGCCTCCGCGGAGACCCTCCCCACCGGCCGGGCGGGGGCGGGTCCCGGGGAAGCACCGCCCTCGGGGCGGGTCCTCGCCCGCCGGCCGCGGAGGCGCGGGGTCCGCGGCTTAGGCTGGGGAGCCCGGGACTCCTGCGTGGGGGGTGGGGGGGAGTTGGGGTGGGGGGGGTCGGGGGGGCTCCCGGGACCTGGTGCTCTGCGCGGGGTAGGGCCGGGCCGCGCTCACGAGCTCGCTCCGCTGCAGAAGTGCCTGCGCCTGGACCCGGCCGCCCCCGTGTGGGCCGCCAAGCAACGCGTGCTCTGCGCCCTCAACCACAGCCTCCAGGACGCGCTCAACTACGGGCTCTTCCAGCCGCCCTCCCGGGGCCGCGCAGGCAAGTTCCTGGACGAGGAGCGGCTCTTGCAGGAGTACCCGCCCAACCTGGACACGCCCCTGCCCTACCTGGAGGTGAGCGGGCAGGGGCGCGCGCAGGGCACCACCACAGGGTTCCGTGGCAGGAGCAGCGAAGGGCACGGTAGCGACGGACGCGGACGGGAAGAGTTAGTGTGGGGCGGTGTGTGTGTGCGGGGCGGGGGTGGGAGGCTGTGTGTGGCCAGCGCAGTGAGCGGTACGTGCAGTGTGTGTGCGGTGCGCAGTGTGGTGTGTGTAGCGTGTGAGGTGCGAGCCTGGCGTGTGGTGTGCAGTCAGCATCTGTGCGTCGGGGGCACACCGTGGTTCTGCAGAGTGGGGTGTGAGTGTGCAGAGCGGTGTGTAGAGAGAGCCGGCGCGTTACCTGTACGCACATCTGCCCCCTCCCCTTCCAGGGGGTCTCTGAAGGCAGACCCGGTCATAATGGAAAGGATATTGTATGCGCCGTCAGGCGTGGGGACACAGGCTTGTAGTTTGGGGCGGTGGTGGCAAGTGCCATGAGCATTAAAATATGCATTATGGTGGCTGAGCACGAAGTGGCTTGGCCTTTTTGGTGTCACAGGGAAATAGGGTTTGTTCTCCTCAGAGAGGACATATCTAGGAAGGTAAGCCTGGAATCAGGTCTTGGAAGAGGAGCGGGATTTTCCAGGGGATCCTGGGGATGGGAATGAGAGGGAAAGGGTGGTGCAGGACAGCAGGCATTCATCCCATCTGAACTTGGGGTTGGCTCTGTGTCACTGGCAGCATGAGCTTTGTGTGGCTGGCAGGGTGAGCAAGCAGGGCTTGGTTTTGTCGGTGCATTTGCTCACTCAGCCCAGGTGAGTGCCTTTTCTCTGCCTTTTTTTTCACCTGAGCAGTTTCGATACAAGAGGCGAGTTTATGCCCAGAACCTCATCGATGATAAGCAGTTTGCAAAGCTTCACACAAAGGTAAGGAGGCAGCCACGGAGAAGGGACTCCAGAGTTACCTCCTGACCCCCACGAGCGGTGTTCTCTTCACCCCAGCCTTGGCTGGATTTCGTGATATTGAAAATGTCCTTTAAAAATTCTCGAGAGCCCTCCTTCTGCTCCTAACGCCCTCCACCCTGGCTGGGGGCTGAGCACAGTCTCTCTGGCTTGCCTCAGTCTGTTTTCTCCTGTGTCAGGGGTCCACAGCATGCGCTGGGGCTGCTGGAGGGCTGGGTGCAGCTGTTGTGTGGGTGGTCTGGTGATGGGCTCAAGTCAGATCAGGTTCTGGCTGACCCCTCTGGTGGGCTCCTGCCGGGTGGTGGTGGTGGGATATGACAGGGCATGGTGTCTTGGTGGGAGCCTGGGTGGGGTGAAAATGAACAAGCACCAACCAATGTTCTCATTTAGGGGAACCGGGAGGGGGTGGGGGAGAACAAGGGGCCTAGCATTTAGTGGTCGCCCCGTGCTGGGCACTAATAATTGGGCATCTCATTCATTTTCTCCTGGGAGGGACTATTATTATCCCACTTCCCAGATGAAGATACTGAGTCCCAGAGAAGTGAAGTGACTTGCTCACAGGTGTGCAGACAGTGAAGCTGGGGCTGAACCCTGGTCTGTTTGGCTCTGGGTCTCTGTGCCTAGGCACACTTGCTGGGCACCATTGCTAGGTAGGCCTGACCCTGAATATTCTCTGAGGGGCGCCTCACTGCCTTCTCTGAATGTGGGAGAGGCAGTGTGGGTGCCGCAGCCCCTACCCACAGGCCGACTCTCTCAGCTCCCACCTCAGGCTCCAGTGACCAGCGGACATTTGCTTTCTGGACACTTCATTGACAATCCCTGGAGCCTGTCTCCTTCTAGGAGAAGGATCTGAGCACTATCACCCCTGTGTCCCAAGGACCCCTCTGTGACCCTGGGGCCTCCATGCCAGGTCTCTCTGCTGCCCCTGGGGCACACAGGGGTCAGGGGCCATGACTCCGGCTGGGCAGAGACTGTGGTGGAAAGGTCTCCCTCTCTCTCCACTCACCCAGTGTGACCCTGTCGCTCTGGGTTCCTCCCGAAGTGCGTACCTCTTCTCTAAAACTGTCCCAAGCAATCCCTAGGACGTTGGTGACTGTTGGCCTCCAGTGAGTCCCACTTGCTTTTAGAGCGAGTTTCAACTCCTTATCCCAGGCCTGTACTTCTACCTGCCTGGCCTCTGACCCCCCCCCCCCATCATACCATCCACCCTGGGCCTGGCTGAGGTCTCTCCCCTGTCAGGAGCACCTTTCCTCCTGTGTCATTGTCCAGACCCACCTTGGTTCCCACTTATGATGTACCCTGATCGTTTCTAGAAGACCTGGGGCCTCCAGCCGGGGCACCGTGCCTTGTGCGTGCAGCATCTGTAGCACCAGCCTCAGTGAGGCTTTGGATGAGTGAATTTTGCTGAGTGAATTGATGCATGACTAGGTGAATGAATGAAAGGCAGTCAAAGTCATGTCACAGGAGGGGCCGCTTATGGGTGCGGAAGGGCCTCTGGGGTGGCGGTCTGCCTTTGCATGATCTCATGAGGAAGAAGGAGCAGGCTACCTTGGGGGTGATGGGGACTTGGGGGTGACAGGGACGTGGGCTGTGGTGAGGGTAGCTCCTGCCTGGGAGCCTTGGGCTGTTCCGGGCTGGGCAGGTTGGCGCACCAGGGCTGGGGGGAGGAGCCAGGGGTGAGGTTGGGGTAGGGAACTCTCAGGGGGGCGTGGCCAGGGCAACGTGGCCTTGATGAGGGGCTGGGTGGGCTGAGACTAATCATTGCGGTGGGTGTGGGATGCAGGGAGGGACTTCAAGCAGCAGGAGGGCCCAGTTGAGCTGGGAAGGGCCATGGTGGGGGTGTAGGGCTTGAGGTGGTATGAGGGGGCGACAAGGTCATGATGGAGGCTGACAGGTCAGACTGGGGGCATGGGGCAGTAGATGCTCCACAGGTGGCCTGAGGCCTCCTGGTGGAAGGTGGGTGACAGAAGATAGTAGCTGTGGGGCTGGGCTGAGTAGGATGGCTGCGTGTTCCAGGCAAACCTGAAGAAGTTCATGGACTACGTCCAGCTGCACAGCACGGACAAGGTAGCCCGCTTACTGGACAAGGGGCTGGACCCCAATTTCCACGATCCTGACTCAGGAGGTAAGAAGCAGAGCAGGAAGGGGCATGGCCTTGGAATGGTTGGGACCTTAACCTTCATCTGTCCCTTGAACCCAGAGTGTCCTCTGAGCCTTGCAGCCCAGCTGGACAACGCCACGGACCTGCTGAAGGTGTTGAGGAATGGTGGTGCTCACTTGGATTTCCGCACCCGCGATGGGCTCACTGCCGTGCACTGTGCCACACGCCAGCGGAATGCCGCAGCTCTGACGGTCAGTGTGGGTGGGGCCCTGGCCTGGAGGGGCACGTGGCCCAGCAGGGGGAGGAAGCTGGGCCCCGCATGAATGCTGAGGCTCCTTGCCCTCAGACTCTGCTGGACCTGGGCGCTTCACCTGACTACAAGGACAGCCGCGGCCTGACGCCCTTGTACCACAGTGCCCTGGGGGGCGGGGATGCCCTCTGCTGCGAGCTGCTCCTTCACGACCATGCTCAGCTGGGGACCACCGATGAGAACGGCTGGCAGGAGATCCATCAGGTAGGCAGGGAGTGTGAAGGTGGGGAGTGTCTGCTTCTGTCTGGGGGTAAGGGTGAAGTTCCTGGCTCCGTCAGGGAGTGGGGGGGGCGGTTCCCGGCCCTATCTGTAGGATTGAGGGTCCTCTCTGTTGCTCTGTTCGGGGACCCAACAGCACCTCCCTCATCCCCCAGGCCTGCCGCTTTGGGCACGTGCAGCACCTGGAACACCTGCTGTTCTATGGAGCTGACATGGGGGCTCAGAACGCCTCAGGAAACACAGCGCTGCACATCTGTGCCCTCTATAACCAGGTGTGACTACATGTGTATACGTGCATGTGCGTATACAGGTGCCCCGGTACAGTGCTTACGTGTGGACGCATGTTGGGTCCTGTGTGCTACTTCCTGAGTGCATGTCCTGTGTCCTGCCGTGAGCTGTGGCCTCGTAGGCCTATGTGTGCACATCTGTTCCCTAAACGAACAAGTCACATGTGTGAGTTGTGCACATCCGGGCTTTCTGGGTCAAGTGGACTTGTGTGTGTTGTGTGTACCTGATCTGCCAATGCCTATGCTATGCACATGTGCACGGGACGTGGAGGTGTGGGTGTATGTGCCCTGCACCCCCGTCTGTGCCCTGGTGTGTGTGCATGCTGTTGTATCCTGACCCCACCCCTCCAGCTGCCCAGTTGTGACCCCCCACTCTGACCCTCCCAACAGGAAAGCTGTGCTCGAGTCCTACTTTTCCGTGGAGCTAACAAGGATGTCCGCAATTACAATAGCCAGACAGCCTTCCAGGTACAAGAGTGATTTACAGGAACAGGAGGCTGACCGCTGGGTGTCTGTCTCTGCGTGACTTGATCTCTCTGGGCCTTGGTTCTTCCCCTGTAAGGCAATAGCAGAGCTCTCACTCCAGGATCGGGCCAGGGTGAGGTAGAGGAAGAGGGTGGGCCAGTGCCGTGCCCAGTTCATGGTGGGGGGAGGGCTTCACTGTGGTTGGTTTCCTTGTCTTCCTTCCAGGGAGAGAGGAGGGTCATAGGGCTCTGGGGTCAGGGGAAAACCAGTGTGGGCTTGACCTGCCAGAAACAGGCCGGGTACAGAGGCCAAACCAGGGGTGAGAGGATTGGTTCCAGTCCCTGACTTAATTCAGGTGGTGTTTCTGAGCCCCTTCTCCAGTTGGGTTTGGTTCTTGGCACCGGGATGACCACATGGGTGGGTCTCTGTATGACCTGGAGTTTGTGGGTGGGGGAGACTTCTGGACCATGGAGAGAGCTGGGATTCTCTTCTCAGCGAATGTGAGGGCCTTCAGAGGTCTTGTCAGAGATGTGAGGAGAACAGGTAGGTCCTCCCTGGGCATCAAGTCAGGGGGCAGACGCAGTAGCAGAAGAGCCTGGTAGGTTTGAAGGAGTCTGGAAGGGCCTGTTAGGTGACTAGATGCAGGGGTGGGGGAACGGAAGACGGAGGGTAGCAGGTGTGAGGCCATGGCTGACACTTGTGCGCCGGTGTGTGCGGAGGGGCTGTGACGAGGGTCACTGGGGTGACCTGTAGGCCCGGACTGTCCTAGTTTTAGCTCTGAAAGTTTCGTGTCCCAGGAAACCTCTCAGTCCTAGGCTGAATAGGGTGGTGGGTTAGACAGGGGCCACAGTCTGAGCCTGGGGACCCCAACCAAGGAAGATCCCACACAGCAGCCCAGGCAGAATGCACACGGGCCGAGGGAGGCAGGTTTGGCATCCCTGAGCCCCCCCTCGCCCTCCCTCCTCAGGTGGCCATCATCGCAGGGAACTTTGAGCTCGCAGAGGTCATCAAGACCCACAAAGACTCGGATGTTGGTGAGTTCTGCTCAACCCAGGTCCCTGTTGGATGTGGATTTGTGGGGGGTAGTCGGGGCCCCCACAGGTACAGGGGTCAGTGGGGATGGTACAGGGGAGCCCTCCATACCCTGAACCTCTTCCTCCCGGCTCTACTTTGGTCAGTGGTCCTGAGGTGTGGGGACTGTGCTGAGGGAGGGGCCTGTGTAGAGTGGACAAAGGGTCTGAATAAGAGTCGAGAGTATGGTTAGGTTGGGGACACTGCTGGGTTTAGGGATCGATTTAGGTTGAGAGTGGGGTTGAAGTTAGGGTCAAGATTCTTCTCCTGTTAGGTCGTACAAAGGGCCAGCAGGGGGCATGGGGCAGTGGATCTCAGTCATTGACCCTCAGTGTGTCATTGGTGCCTGGATTAAGAGGCAGTTTAAGTGGCCCATGGCGTGCTTCAATATGACAAGATCACGTAAAGAAAACAAAACACAGTGGTGGGGATGCGCTGAGTTCTGAACCAGTATGCCAAGGAGATCCCAGTATACGCCTGACTCATGGTCTCAGTAGGAAAACCAGGAGATGCCACCGGTGGCAGAAGTATGGGCAGAGCCATCACACTGGAGCCTCGGGGAGGTCCCCACCCACTCCCATGTGATGGGTGTGGAGCCGCTCTGGGACCTGTCCTTAGAATCCTGCCTGCTCTATCCTGTGTGAAGTGGCTGGGGCTATGGGCGAGGGTAGGCCTCCCCTCTGGAAAGGCCACCCCTCCAGCTACCTGGCCACAGAGGGGCTCCCTTCTCAGCTCCCTTTGTCCTGGGTGGACCAGGTTTTCCCTCCCATGGTTCTCTGTGGAACACAGACTCCCAAGCTCCCCTTTTCGCAATGGGTGCAGTGTCCTCATTAAAAAAAAAAAATTATAAGTGACGTTGGACAGCAAAGGGCTAGGGTTGGCCTTGGTTCTATTGTGAGGTTACAGTCGGGGCTGGGGTTGAATTTGGGCTGGGGTTAAGATTAAGGTCAAATTCATGTTTAAGAATTCTTCCTTCTGTAGTGTCTTCCCTGAAAAGACCGTCTCAAATGAGGCTTGGTTATGAGCCTGTCATGTCCCAGGCAGGCCAGGGGACCATGATGATGGACCAAGTCTCTAAGAGGGGAGGGGTGGACTCAGCAGCTGCAGAAGCTCAGTGCAGCGAGCATCAGTAGGCGCTCGTTGGAGAAACGGCTGGGCTGATGACGTGGTGGAGAATTTGGGTCCAGGTTCTGGTGGGGAGAGAACCCCGATGAGCTCTGAGGTTTGAATTAGGGACAAGAGACAGAGTGAGGGCTCAGTTATAGTCTGGCTGGGACTGGTAAGTGTTTTGGAGGTAGTTGTTAGCCTGGGAGAACCGTGGTTTGTGGACATGGGGATCCTTTCATATTCTCGTGATTGACCATGGGAGAGCTACTGAGTAAGGCCTCTGTGCCTCAGTTTTTCTTAAGTAAAATATGGTTATTTGCATACCCTTCCTATCTCTGACCTCCTGTGGGATTTGATTCTGTGTGTCTGGACTCTGGCAGGTGGCCTTGGTCCATCTGACTAGAGGGAGGGGGGTGTCTGGTCCTGACCAAGAGAGAGGAAGGCTCCAGCTGCCTCTCATTTTCCTGATGTGGACAGAGATGCTAGGGTCCCTAGGGTCACCGTTATTATGATTTACTGTCTGGCTGGCCCAGAGTGCGATCACCTGCTTTGCGTTGGGCACACCGTTGCTGAGCTGATGTACAGAGCAGGCAGCCATACCTGTTAGTCCCTGTGTGGGCACTGGCTTTGCTGGCCACGTACCCTAACCTGCTCAGGCATCACATGTATGCTCAAATGGCATAGCCGGATATCCTTGAGTTACAGGTAATATATCCATTAGTATTTACTATAAGCTTTGTTATCTTAGGCCACTCTCTCAACAACCCCTCAACAAGTGATTATTATTAGTCTGTTTTTACAGAGTTGGTTAAGGGCAGAACCTGTCTTTGGACCTGGGGAATCCAGGGGTTTGTCCTTGTCACTCCTACTCCCTCTGCACACCTTCACTCCAAGGACACTCCCTCAGTGACACTCACAAGTGGCCATGTCTCACCCCAGCTTGGGGACCCTGGGTGGGTCTGCATACAGAAGAGCTGGAGGGAGGCTCTGCCTATCGACCCTCTTTTTTCTTCCTCAGGAAAGGAGCCCTAGTGGAGGGTCTGGTAGGCTGGGTCCTGTTACCCTTCAAGGGACGTGACACATTGAAGCCTATTGGCAGGCCTCTAGCCCTTAGACTGATGGGTCTGGGAGCAGTCACCTCTGCCTCCTCACCTCTGTCACCTCAGGCCAACTGAGGGCCCACATTCTCCCCTCCATCTCTCCCATACATGCTTTCAAGGGCAGGTCTCACTGACTTGCTGTCCCATAGTGCCTGAGGGAAGTGCTTCTAATGCTATAGCCAGGAATCTCGTTAAATTTTTTTTTTTTTTTAATGTTTATGTACTTTGAGAGACAGACACAGAAGCGGAGAGGGGCAGAGAGAGAGAGGGAGACACAGAATCTGAGGGTGGGTGGGGGAAGGAAGTGGGGGGCTCTGAGCTGTCAGCACGGAGTCTGACACAGGGACGCAGGGCTCAAACTCGTGAACTGAGATCATGACCTGAGCCGAAGTCTGACGCTCAACTGACTGAGCCACCCAGGCACCCCACCAGGGATCTTGTTAAATGTACATTTTGACTCATTGGGTCTGGGCGGAGCCTCAGAGTCTGCATTTCCAATGAGTTTCAGCTCTGAGGTGAGGCTGAGGGTTTGTTGCCCACACTTTGGTAACGGGAGTCTAGAACAGGGCTTGGCCAATGAGACCTTGCAAGCTAAATTCAGCCCACAGTCTGCTTTTTTGTTTGTTTGTTTTGTTTTTAAATTGAGGCTTTAAAATTGAGGATTTAAATTTCATTTAAAGTTGAATTCACACAACATAAAATTAATTATTTTAAGTGGAATTATTCAGTGGTATTTAATATATTCACAGTGTTATACAACCAGATCTATTGAATTTCAAAACATTTTCATCACCCTGAAAAGGAAACCGAGTATACATTAATTATTCCACATTCTCTTCTCTTTTAGTCCCTGTCAACCTTTAACACACTCTCTGTCTTTACAGATTGACCTATTCTAGATATTTCATATAAATAGGATCATATAATATGTGACTCTTGGTTTTTGGCCTCTTTCACTTAGCTTGTTTTCAAGCTTCATCCATATTGTAGGATGTATCACTACTTCATTCTTTTTTATGGCTGAATAATATTCCATCATTTATATTTATAAAATTTTGTTAATCCATGCATCCTCCAGCAGGACACTTGGGTTGTTTGTACCTTTCAGCTATCATGAACATTGCTGCTGTGAACATGTGTGAAATATATTTGAATATCTGTTTTCAGTTATTTGGGGGTATAAAGTTAGGAGGGAATTGCTGGGCCATATGATAATTCTATATTTAACTTTTTGAGAGACTACCAAATTGTTTTTCATCACTTTACGTTCCTACCAGCAACATATGAGAATTCCGAAGTCTTCAAATCTTTGCTAACACTTGTATTCGTCAGTTTTTTTTTTTTTTTTTAATTATGGCCACTCTAGTCAGTGTGAAGTAGTATCTCATTGTGGTTTTGATTTGCATTTCCCTAATGGCTAGTGATGTCGAGCATCTTTTCATGTGTTTATTAGCCATTTGTACATTTTCTTTGGAGACTTGTCAAGTCCTTTGCTTATTTTTTAATTGCTCACAGAACAAGTTAGGAAGTTTTCTTTCCTCTTCTAGTTTTTGGAAGAGTTTGAGAAGGATGGGTGTCAATACTTCTTTAAGTGTTTGGTAGAATTCACCAGTGAAGCTGTTCGATGCTGGAATTTTCTTTGTGGCAAGATTAGTGATTGTGGATCCATCTCCTTGCTTGTTTTAGGTCTGTTTAGATTTTCTACTTCTAGAGTCAGTTTTGGTAATCTCTGTTTTTCTAGAAGTATGTTCATCTCATCTAAGTTATTTAATTTGTTGACATACAATTGTTCATAGTATTCTTTTTTAATCCTTTTTAATTCTGTAAGATCGGTAGCAGTGCCACAGTTTCACTTCTGATTTTAGTTGATTGTGTCCCTCTTCTCTTTTTTCTCTATGCCAGTCTAGCTATAGGTTTGTCAGTGTTGTGGATATTTTCAAAGAAACAACTTTTGTTTTCATTGATTCTATATTTCTGTTCTCTTTTTCATTTATCTTTGTCTATCCTTATATTTCCTTCCTCTGCTAGATTTGGGTTTTGTTTGCTCCTCTTTTTCTAGTTCCTTAAGATGTGCACTTAGGTTATCGATTTGAGACTTTTATCCTTTTTTGATATAGATGTCCACAGCTATGAATTTCCTTGTTGGCACGGCTTTTGCTGCATCCCAAAAGTTTTGATGTTTTATGTTTTTGCTTTCATTTTCTCAGAGTGTTTTCTAACTCTGAGTTTTCTAACTAAGAGTGTGTTGTTTGTTACATATTTGTGAGTTTTTCCGTTTTTTTTTCTGTTATTGTTTTTCTTGAATTCTAGCTTCATCCCATTGTGATTGGATAAGATACTTTATGTGATTTCAGTTGTTTAAATTTTATTTAGACTTGTTTTGTGGCCCAACATGTAGTCTACGCTGGAGAATGTTGCATGTGCACTTGAGAATAATGTATATCCTGCTCTTGTTTTCTGTAGTGTTCTAAACACATATCTGTTAGGTCTAATTGGTTCAAGTCTTCTATGTCCTTATTGATTGTCCTTACTGATAGATTGTTCTATATATTATTGAAAGTGGGGTGTTGAAAGTCGTAAATATTATTATAGAACTGTCTATTTCTCCAAATGTGTTAATGTTTATTTCATATATTTTGATGCTCTGTTGTTTGGCACATATATGTTAATAATTGTTAATCTATTTGATGAATTGACACTCTTTTGTCTATATGCAATGTCCTCTGTCCTTGTAACACTTTTTATCTTTAAGTCTGTTTTGTCTGATATAAATGTAGCAACTTAGCTCATTTAGTTACTATTTACATGAACTATCTTCCTTTATCCTTTTACTTTAAACCTACTTGTGTCTTTGGATCCAAAGTGATTCTTTTGTAAATAGCATATAGTTGGATCATGTTTTTAAAAATCACCATCTGCTTTTTAAATAAAGTTTTATTGGAACTCAGCCACACCCATTTGCTTATATATTGTTTGTGGCTGTTTTTGTGCTAGAGTGGCAATGTTGAGTCCTTGGGACAGAGACTATATGGCTTGCAAAGTCTGAAATAGTTACTATCTGATTCTTTACAGAAGTTTGCCAACCCCTTGTCTAGAACATCTTTTACGGTTTTCCTTGTTAGAGTCACCTATAGATGGTCCAGTATAGCTGTAGTGTAGTGAGCTTTATCATATGTGGCCTGTTCTGTCTCTGCTGAAGCCTGCGAAATGGGCAGTTCCAAGAGCAGGTCTGAACACACTCAGGACCTCGTTTGGCTGACAGGAAGAACAGGCTTCTACCCCTGAAGCTAGAGTTAGAGGCAGTTTGGGATGTGATCCCTAATGGTAGCTTCAGTCATAGGCTGGCCAACTGTCCTGGCTGCCCAGGACTGAGGCAGTTCCTGGGACATAGGATTTTAGTTTTAAAATCTGGAAAGCAAACCAGGGTGTTGGTCACCCTATCTGGTTGCCCAGAGTCTCATCTGTGCCCCCCCCCACTCTAGTACCATTCAGGGAAACCCCCAGTTATGCAAAGCGGCGGCGGTTGGCTGGCCCCAGTGGCCTGGCCTCCCCTCGGCCCCTGCAGCGCTCAGCCAGTGACATCAACCTGAAGGGTGAGGTGCAGCCGGCAGCTTCTCCTGGACCTTCTCTGCGAAGCCTCCCCCATCAGCTGCTGCTCCAGCGGCTGCAGGAGGAGAAAGACCGGGATCGGGATGGTGACCAAGAGAATGACATCGGTGGCCCCACAGCAGGCAGGGGCAGCCAGAGCAAGATCAGGTAGGAGGGGTCTGGGAGGCCCTGGCAGGGTCTGGGTGGGTGGGGTGCTGGGACCCGAGCAGGAGGAACCGGCATGGAGAGGCCTAGTGGTGCCTGGCACCTCTACAGTGATGGGCTGAGGCTTGGGGTGGGGGGCTTGCAGGCCCCCAGATGGGCCTCCCGTATGGGAAGCGGAAGAAGGTGAGGCCCTGTCCACGCTGATCTGGTTGGATCTGGACTTGCTCCGAGCAGAGCTCAGGGAGCATGTTGGAAGGAGAGGGTTTGGCCAGCTCTGTGCTTTACAAAGTTTCTTGCAGTGCTAGGAGGGCAAAGGCTGAGATGAGGCAGGGCTGGGTGGTGTGGGGTTAGGGGTCAGGGAATGGAGTTTTTATCTCCATGAGGGCTTGAAGTCTATGAGTGACCCCTATCCCTGTCTCCAGGGGGGAGTCTTTGTCTTTCTCCCCACCCCTCCAGCCCTATATAACCACAAGACTCTGCTTCTACTCTTTGCCCCTTACCGTTAGCACTGGGACCCTGAGAAGCAGGGATACGCCGGGGGGGGGGGGGGAGGGGGAGGGTGGGGTGGTGGTGGGGGTTTTGGCATCTCTGGCACTTAGAGGAAGAAGCCTGGGCTGAAGCCCCACCGGCTTTGGTGGGCACTGGCTCTATAGATGGACAGTTGTAGACCTGGCATCAGTTGACTGGGTGACAGCTAACCACTCCATGCTTAGGTTTCTCATCGGTAAGGTAGAACTAATTCCACACAGTGGTTTCCTCTGGGAAGCCTTCCAGAACCTGGGCAGGTGATGGGTCCCTCCTGGGATCCCCTGGCCCACAGCACAGTCCAGCCACTGCTGGTTAAGGCATCTCTCTTTCCAGCACTTCGAGGGCAGGAGCCGTCCTCTTACAGCTTCCCCAGAGCCAGTCACATAGGAGGTGCTCAGGAGACACTGTTCAATGAGTTACATAAACAGCACTTTGTTTTCAAGATGACAGCTGGGCTGAGCAGCATATGTGTATCATCTCACTTCACCTTGGCCATACGTGAGGCTCTGCTCTATTACTGTTTTACAGATGAGGGTCCTGATGCTCAGATGGGGTAAGTGACTTGTCTAAAGTCACAGAACTAGGAAGCGACATAACCGGGCGGGCCCCAGGTAGACCTGGTTCCCGAAGTTTCTAAGCCTGAGTGTTCAGCACAGGGCTTGGGGTGCAGCATGAGCTGATAGAAGCCACTTCTTCCTCTGCCTTTGTCCCTGCTCATGCAGCTGTGACCTGTGATGTCTCCTCTCTTTCCGTGTCTCTGCCCAGACTCCAAGGCTGTCTGTCCTGCTCCAAATCACCTTAATTCTCCCCTGAAGCTTTTGCATGTCCCATGGATTTCTTAAGGGTAGGATGGCCCAGTGGCGAAAGGAACGAACTTTGGGATATTTCGGTTTTCCAGAAACAAAAAGCTATAGATGCCCTGCTTTCATTTATCTTTTTGTATATTCGTTTATCTTTTCAGCAAGCATAGAACTGAGACCTGCTCTTTATGGGGCTCTAGCTCACTGTTCTGTGGGGATGGCAGGATTATTATTATTTTTCTACAAACATTTAGTAGGTGCCTGGAGTGGTAGGAGCAAATAGCAGGGAGTTCCTGAAGGTGTCAGAAGGACACTGGCAACTGGGGCCCGGGCCTAAGAAGCAGTTAGGTGGGCAGTGATTCAGGTAAGGGGGCCTCTAGGTGCGTGGCCAGGAGGGGGCTGAGGAAGTTTGGTGCACCACGGGAGGGAGAAAACCTCATAGGAAGAGATGGCCTTTGGTGAAGGGAGAGAGGATGGCATTCGAGCTGCGGGCTGGGGTGGAGAGGTGATGCAGAGGGATGCCTTGTCTTGGGTTTCCCCTCCCCCCAAACCAGCACCCCCTATTGGTAGAGCCTGGCAAGGAGCCCTTAGCCCCCTGCAATGTGTGACAGAGTTTCCGCCCCCCCCCCCCCCCCTCCAGCATCCCAGAGCAGGACAGAGGAAATTGGGGCTGTAGCTGAGTGACAGTGACTTAATAGCTGGGAGCATGAGTGGGATTAGAATGAAGTGCTGGGAACAGTATCATGAGTAGCCCAGAGGAAGAAAAGGTCCCTAACCATGTGACTGGAGTGTAGCTGACTCTCACATCCCAGAGAGCCGGGCTATTGCCTGAGAATGTGGACCCGGGCTGCCTAGGTACTAGGGAGCCAGTGCAGGCTTCTTAGCAGCGGGAAGGTGGAGGGCCGAGGCCTCAGGTTCCGTGCCCAGGTCGGGGGAGCTGTCCGGGGAAGGTGGTCAGCATGGAGTGGGCATGGGCATCAGAGGCAGGTATCGCGGAGGAGAGGACACAGGTCTGGGGGAGGATTTGGGCGCCCGGCACGTGGCAGGGGCCAGGAGGAGGAGAAGGCCAAGGCCTGGGCAGGCGGGCTGGGGGCGGGCCGCTGGGGGAGCCGCCCCCCCAACCCCTCCCCAGCTCCCACCCGGCTCTGCCCACCGCGTCCCCCGCCTTCCTCAGCCGACCCCTCCTCCGCCCCCTCCGTGCGCTGCAGTGCCCCTCGCCCCGTGGCCTCTCCCGCCGCGGGGGCCGCGGCGGCGAGGCGGCCGCTGGAGGGGAGGGAGGAGGGCCGGCCGCCGCCGCCGCCGCCCGCAGAGGGAGGAGCCGGGCCGCGGAGGAGGCGGGGCGCGAGGAGCGGCCGCGGCATGGAGCGAGCCCGGCGCGCCCGGGAGCGCAGCCCCGCGGCCCCGGAGCCCTGAGCGGGCGCGGCTCGTGCGCTGGCGGGAGCGGGCCGGGCGCGGCGGCGCGGCCCATGGAGCGGCCCCGGGCCGGGCCCCCGGCGGGCGGGCGGGCGGCGGCGGGCGGCGGGCGGCGGGCGCTGCGGCGGCGGCTGCGGTGAGGCCGGCGGCGGGGCCGGGCCGCGCGCCATGGAGGCCCCGGGCGCCGGCTTCGCGTGCCCGCTGCCCCCCGGCATCGCGTCCGTCACCTACGTGTTCGTCTACAGCCCGAGCGGGCCCGGCGGCCCCGGCGGCCCCGGCCCCGCGCCCGGCCCCGGCCCGGCGCCCCCCGCGCCCCCCGCGCCGCCGCCCCGGGGCCCGAAGCGGAAACTTTACAGCGCCGTCCCCGGCCGCAAGTTCATCGCCGTGAAGGCGCACAGCCCGCAGGGCGAGGGCGAGATCCCGCTGCACCGCGGCGAGGCCGTGAAGGGTGAGGGGGGCGCGGGGGGCGGGGTCGCGGGGCGCGCGGGAGGAGGGCGGGGGGCGCCACTCCCGGGTGCGTGGTTGGGGTCCTCCGCGATCGTGGAGGGGCTGATGCCATTTTCGGGGTCTGTGTCATGGGGGGGGGGTGTCTCTGGAACTCTGAGCCGCTGTGGTCATTATGGGATGCACCTGCCACTGGGGATTCCTTGTGTCACCGTGAAGGGCTCTGTGTCAGGGAGGGGTGCCTGCCTTTACGGGGGCGGGGGGGTCCTGTCATGCGGGTCCCTCTCCGTCCTCTGTCACTGTGGGTTCCCTGTTGTCACCATGGAGGTTCCTCTCGTCATGGGGGTGTTTCTGTGTCATGATGGAGGTTGGTGTCATTGGGGTTCTGTGTATTTGAAGGACCCTATCCCACCAGGGACCTTCCTCGAATATGGGATTCCTGTGTCACTTCTGGGACTCATTCATTGGAAATCCTTGTGATAGGTGGGGACCCTGTCCCATGGTGGGGGATATGTGTGACAGTTATGTGGGTGTCTGTGTATTATGGAGGTTTCTGTCACTGACGCTTCCTGTGTTTTGGGGAGATCCTGTGCCATGACAAGCTCCTCTCATCATGGGGGCCTCTGTCATTACTGGGGTCCTATCCTTGTGGGTGCTGTATGTCCAGGGAGCCTGGGAAGGAAACAGTTGTGAGGTCGGCCCTCCTTTGGTCCATCATATGGCCTAACCCTTGGTCGCAGCACAATGACCCTGAGTTTTTGGCAGTGACCTTTGGGGTGGGCGACAGAGCAAGGATGGGGGTTGGTTCAAGGAGTAGGAAGAGAAGGGTCAGCCGAGAGGACAGGAGCAGGATTGTGGCCCCTGCCTCTGCTTCCTGTCCCCCCTCGAGTGTGTCCATCTGTGTGTCTCTCTGTCCCCCACATGCCTGTCCTGTGCTGTGTCCATCTGTTCCTTTCTGTCTTCTGTGTGACTCTCAAAATCTTCCCAGGGAAAAATCCAGGAGGATGAAGGGGAGGAAGGGAACAGAAGGGGAGAAAGGGTGAAGGAGGGGTGTGTGTGAAGGGTCAGGGTAAGCAGAGCCTGAGCCTGAGGTGGTGGTGGGTGAGGTGGGTTCCTGAGTGTCCTGCTCTACGCTGACACCCTATCTGGCTTCTGTCCCTCCAGTGCTCAGCATTGGGGAGGGCGGTTTCTGGGAGGGGACCGTGAAAGGCCGCACGGGCTGGTTCCCGGCCGACTGCGTGGAGGAGGTGCAGATGAGACAGTATGACACACGGCATGGTGAGTGACCCCCCCCATCCCCTGGGTGGCTACTGAGGGGTACCGCCCCTTCTAGCTCCCCTGTGGTCTTGCTTGGCGTTAAACCCGCAGATATTCACAGAGAAAAGACTAGAGTAAACTCAAACACACATCCGAAGTGGACGCAAACTTGTGTACGTGACAGACACAGGGTGCACACACCCTGTACGTACTGAGGAGCACATGTGCAGGGAGCTGGGCACTTTACAGCTGTAGAGACACACGTGACCTGCCCATAGGACACGTATTATGAATGTGCATCTGTATGTGATCCCACATGTGGCTCCCAGTGACTATAACCCCCCGCCAGACACACACACACACACACACACACACACGTAGTCGTCACAGAAATACTGGGTGTTTGGGGTGTGAGATTCCTGTGTGGCTGGCAGATAAGTAAAGAGGTCAGTGTGAGAAAAGAGGCGTCTTTCCAAGGTGGACAGATTGTCCAAGTGGGCAGTGCAGGGAAGCCTGGGCCAGCCAAGAGGAAATGAGGCCAGTTGGGCCCGGAGGGGCTGTCGTGGGTGCCTTGGGGCCAGGATGGTCCGAGGGTAGCAAGTGGGGGACGGCTCTATCCTCGGCCTGCAGGGAGGCCGTGAGGGCAAAGGCTGCAGTTCTTGAGGCTGGTGGACGGCTTTGGTCAGACCTTGCTGACTGCCTGGGCCTCCAGAAAGCACCCCTCTGGGTGTTGGGATCTGAGGTGGTCCTGCCAGCAGAAAACAGTGGCTGTTCCTTCCATAGCTCCCAGGCCCCCGGACCCATGAGTGTTGTTTCTGCCTTAGAGAGTCAGTGGGAGAAGTGGTGGCCAGTGATTGTTACCAGTGTCGCGTCTAGACCAAGGGTGCACGCATTCCTCCCTCTGCACGTGAAGGGCTTGGGCCCAGGGTTGCTGTGCTCCGTTGCCCTGGGTTGTGAGTCTCTCAAGGGGACAGCCCCCCTCCTCCCCCAGCCGTGTGGCCTGGACTTCTGCTCTGTGTGGAGCATGGCAGAGTCCCACGGAGGCAGGGGTGCAGCTGCTGTTCCTGAGCAGATGCCTTTAGTACTTTACTCAGCCATTCCCTATCTTGCCCTGACGGATCTCCTGGTGGCTGGGTGCCTATAAGGGACATGGCCCCCTGTTGTCTGCCTGTGGAGTGTCGTTGGGGCCGTGTGTCCAGGTGGGGAATGGTTTCAGAAGTTTGGGTCCTGGTGCCAACTTCATGGAGGAGGGTGGGGAAGAAAGGGCCTCTGGCTTGACAAGTAGGGACGGGGTCCTATGCGCCCCTGGGGGAGGACGGTGAAGACTCTGGTTTGAGAACTGTGTGGATCCAGAAGCTGATCTGAAGCTGGGAAGGGGTTGGGGAGGTCTGGACTGGAGCTGGGATTTGAGAAGAGCAAATGTTTACTAGGTGTTTGATGTGTGCCGGGCCCTGTGTTGGGAGCTGGGTTGCGGAGGCCGGCTCTCTGCCTAGAGAGGAACAGGCACGCACAGCAGCTACAGCAGATATGCTGGCGCGCGGCTGTCATGATGTGAGTCCAGGGGGGCCCCCGGGGTTGCCCTGAAGGAGTTGGAGAGGAGCCGCGAAGGAAGCTGGGGGTCTGCTATGCGGTTGGTTAGCTGATGGGGCCGGGGGCCGGGCCTGCTGTTGCAGATCTCCGTGTGCTGGCATCTCGCATGCTCCTAGCAGCGTCTGGACGTGTGGCATAGTTTGAAGCACTTGTATAGATGAGAACTCACTTACTCATCCCGGCAGGTCTAAGAGGTGGAGGCTGTTGTTAGTTCATCTTGAGGAGGGCAGTGGGCTGCAGAGTCTGCTATAGCTGCCATGCTTCAGGGCCTCTGAGTGAGTGAACTCAAGTGTGTGCGCTGAGAGATGGGGGGGCTTTACTGGGGAGCGTGAGGCCGGTCAGGTGGCTGTGAGAGCAAGTGGAGGAACTTGCCAGTTTGCTGCAGCGTTGCAGGAGACTGGGTCGTATTGTCTCGATTCTTCAGGTCGTTTAGGGTTAGGGTGAAGGCCCAGGCAGAGCAGAGTGAGAGGTGGAGATGGCTAGGGTGGGCTGAGAATCCCGAAATGGGAGAGTGTAAGGAGTGACCTGGAGAAGGAGTTGTAGGCCTCCGGACAATTGCAGGGCTCCTAGACCAGGGTGGCTCTGGGGTTTGTCACCTGGAAGAGTCAAAAGGGACCTAAGTAGATGGGATCCTTTCATGGGTAGGCAGAGGGAGAGAGGCCTGTGGGGTCTGCCAGCTGGCAAGGCGTGGGAGTGACCTCTGTCCTCATCTGAAGACCAGCCACCAGCTGCTCTGATCTGGGACCCAAGTGCTGAGTTCTGCCGGAGGCCAGAGGGCAGCTCAGGAATGGGAGTCTGCTTCTGACAGGCCCAGCTTTCTTTCCAAAGACAGATCTGTTTCTGAGACTGGAGATTGGGACAGAGAAGGACTTACAGGCCAAAAAGGGGCCACTGCTGGGGGCCAGGCTGATGCCCAGGGTCATCAGAGAGTGTACCTCCCAGGCACCTGTCTGGGGCAGAAGGGGTAAAAGGAACAGTTGCAGGCAGAGAGCTGAGAGCTGAGGTGAAGCCCTGTGTGCTCAGAGGGTCTGTAGGGCACCTGGACAGCTCTGGCCAGCTCCTCCCTCCCCTCCCCTTCCTCCTTCCCTCCTCTCCCTCCATCCCTCCTTCCCTGTCTTTCCAGTACTTGGGGGGTCATGCTGTGTGTTTTCACTTGAGCTGGCTTTTACATGTCTGATTAATAAAACTGGAAGATGAATTTTTGTTATGTAATTAGGATAATTTGTTTGACAAAATCTAAAAAATGGAGGTTAATGAACTGTGCAGTTTGAGGGGGTCCTTCTGCAGGCAGGTACCATGAACGTTCCAACATTTTCAAACGTTGGGTCAATGTGAAGAAGGGTGTGATGGAGGCAAGAAGGGGTCTGATGCTCCCCCTCCACCAGCAGTGATGAGACTTGGCCTGCTCTGGCCTTGGAAACGGCAGAATGGTGTGTGCAGCCACATTACAGAGGGTCTTAGGACAGGCAGTGTGTGGGAAGAGGAGAGAAGGGAGCAGATGAGCTACTGGGTGGGTTAGGGTTAGGGTGACAGGTTACAAGCCATCAGAACCTAGAGGACCCTTCGAGGTAAATTTTTCTGCTCTACAAGGAGAGGCTTCAAAGGGGTCTGTTGACTTACTGAGAATCATACTAGTGGCAGGATCCTGCAATTTGGACCAGTACTTTTCCTGACACCTGTGTCTTATGTTAACAGGAATTCTTTCTTTGTTCTATCCAGCTACTGTTCTATCTATTCTTATATTCATTTATCCCTTGACTCACTATCCTTTCTTGCCATCCGTCTACTCTTCTATCAACCCACCCAGGCAACCCCTCCTTGCATCCATTCATCTACCCACCCACATACGCACCCACCCAACCATCTATCCATCTATCGATCAATACATCGATCAATCCACCAATCCAGCTATCCCCTCTCTGTCGACCCACCCTGCCCACCTATCCATCCATTTACTTATCCACTACCGTTTGTTCCATCCATTCTCCCCGCACCAGCCCATTCTCTTTTCTCTCCATCCACTTAAATATCTATTTACCTTTGATCTGATTTATCCTTCTGCTTCTCTCTTGTTCCATCTATCCATCCATGTACTTATTCAGCCAGTTGTCCACCCATCTATTCTTCCAGTTAGCATTCGCTTGGCCTGTTATATGCCAGCTGCTGTGCTAGGTGCTGGGATCACAGAAATAAATAAGAGGTGGTCCTTACCTATGAGGAGCTCACAATCAATTGTAGCTTCCCTCTCTGATCTCATTTCCTCTCTCTCTCTCACTCTCACTCTCACTCTCACTCCCTCTGCTCCAGCTGTATGGCTGCTCACTGTCCCTTGAACACCCAAACCCAGCCCTGCCATGTGGGTTTTGCCCTGCGTGCCCCTGCTCCCTGGAAGCCCTTTGCCCACAGAGTCTTCAGGCTGCTCCCTAACGTTCTGTGCCTCCCAACTATCCTTTCCTGATGAGCCATCATGTGACCACCCTAGAATTGCAGACTTTCTCTGTACCCCCAGTTTGTTCCCTTCTCTCCTAACATTTGCCAGCAGTTGACATGTTATGCATGCACCTGTTTCCTGTCTCTCTGTTCTCTCTCTTCCAATAGATTGTAAACTCCACAGGGTAGAGGCTTTGTTCTGTTCCCTACTATATTCTCAGAGCCTAAAACAAACAGTGCTTGGTACACAGTTGGAGCTCAATAAATACTTGTTGAATGAATGAATTAATCTTGAGAAATTCTAGACTGGTAGGGAATGGGAGAGGAGCTGTGGATGAAACATGAGGTGGTGGTGGAGCCACATTGGGAGCCCTCCAGGGTCCTGGAGAGCTGGAAGCCAGGAGAGCAGGAATGGGGGCTAGAGTGTAAGAGAATCTTAACTTACAGGCAGCTGGAGAAGAAAGCCTGGAGCACAGGGGCTGTGGCTGCAGATGTGGACTGGGGTCTGCACGCTTGCAGGAAATCAGCAAGGCCACGGCCATGGGCGGAGTAGCAGGTGGACAGCCGGCTAGCCCTGCAACAGCTGTGAGGGACTTAGAGATCAAGAGTACAGATGGGGGCAGGAATCTGTGGGATGCAGTGACATCAGCCCCACACCTGGACCTCCTGTGCACTCAGAGGCAGGCTCTGGAGGCAGGGACCTGTGAGACTGAGCATTAGTGGGCTCTCATGAGAGTCTCAGTGAGGACACAACGCCACCTCCATGCCAGTGCGCATTGCCTGCAGCATGACCCTTGCACGTGACCACAGTCATATGCACACACGCCTATATGAGCACGGCACTTACACGTGACTGCAAGTTACACACACACCTAGGCCTACACGTGTACACAGCTTCTTTGCTCCTGGCTTTGGGGCTTGCTGACTCTTTCTGAAGATGGCCCGGCCTTGTCCCTGGCTGTGTGCAGCCACTCTGTAGAGAGATGGGCCAAAGCTCCTACCCTATTCTGGATCCTGACCCCTGGAAGCCAGGATTTCCAACATGGTCCCCTCAGCCTTCTTACCTTAGGACCTTTGGGCCCCTCACTTCCACGTGGGTACAACCAGGCCAGGGGTGTGTGTGTTGGCAGAGGCTGGTGACCAGCATGGTTGAGGGGCAGTTCAGGTCGGTTGGAGGATGTGGCCCTCCATCAGCTCCTGAAACTCCCCTCAGAAACCCGGGAAGACCGGACGAAGCGCCTTTTCCGTCACTACACAGTGGGCTCCTATGACAGTCTCACTTCACACAGGTACAGGTGGGGGCCGGTGGGCAGGTGGGCAAGGGTAGGCATGCATGCGGATGGGATATCAGGCGTGGAGGGGGGACCAGAGCTAGTTGAGGAGGCCTGTGGATGAGGGGGTCAGAGGAGGCGAGGTGGTCCCCAGCCCACCTCTGTCTTCTGCCTTCCTCCGTCAGCGCAAGGGTGACTTCTGGGGTGGGCCATGCCCGTGGGATCCTGTTTGGGGCATGTGTGGGGTCAGCCTGGCCAGCTGTACTCTCTGGCAGGGCTCTCCTCACCCCTCCCTGCTTTCCTCCACCAGCGATTACGTCATTGACGACAAGGTGGCTGTCCTACAGAAACGGGACCATGAGGGCTTTGGTTTTGTGCTCCGGGGGGCCAAAGGTAAGGAAGGGCAGACAGCACCGAGAGTGGGTGTGGGGCTGGCTGCCAGACTGCCAGCATGTGTCTTGTCTCTGCTCCTCCTCTCTGCTCTCCTCCCTGCCTCACCCCTGCCCTATCCTCTGCCCCTGACTCCCCCACTGCCTCCCTCGCTGCTAGTTTGGCTCCCGTCCCCCTGCCTTGCTCCTCTGCTCTGACTCTGTATCCTTGGTTTGGAATATCTCAGTACGAGGCAATCCCTTCCCCCTGTTGATTTCCAAGATCTCTGCTGGAGCATGTCTAAGGGAGGCGAGTCCTTTCTGGTGGGGCCGAGGGGGGCAGTTTCTTCCCTGGGTGGCACTGCCTGCTGCCCCCCAGCCCCAGGACACCCTGACATGCTGCCTCAGTTGTCCTTTGTTCGGCGTGCGGAGCCACTTGTGGGAGGTTGCTATGTGGCAGCTGCCTCCACCTGGACCACGCAGGTGAAGCACCTTCCTAACTGCCCTCCCCCATTCCCAACCCTTCCCCCCCCCCCCCCCCCCCGCAGCAGAGACCCCCATCGAGGAGTTTACACCCACGCCGGCCTTCCCTGCGCTCCAGTATCTTGAGTCGGTGGATGTGGAGGGTGTGGCCTGGAGGGCCGGGCTGCGCACAGGAGACTTCCTCATCGAGGTGAGGCTTGTCCTTACCTGTGCAGCCAGGTGGGGTGCTGACCTCTGAGCCCCAAGGAGGACACACTTGGAACACCCCCACCACCCACCTGTCTGTCCCAGGTGAACGGGGTGAACGTGGTGAAGGTCGGGCACAAGCAGGTGGTGGCTCTGATCCGCCAGGGCGGGAACCGCCTCGTCATGAAGGTTGTGTCTGTGACGAGGAAGCCAGAAGAAGACGGGGCTCGGCGCAGAGGTGAGGGGCCGGGCTTCAGGCCTCTGTGCTCAGACCTTCCCCTCTGGCTCCTGACCTGAGACCTTTGACCCCAGGCTCACTTTCCTCTGCCCACGCCCTGACCCCAGACTGTGGAGGTCAGATGCCTAAACCTAGGTGAAATACCCACGTTCATGGCCTGGGTGGCTTCCCAATCCCTGATGTTAGCCCACCAACCCTGGCCCCCAGCCTCTGACCTCTGACCCCTGACCCCAGGGTGCCCCTCCTCAGATCCCCACCCCCTCCTTCCCGGCGTCCCCCCAGCCCCTGGCGTGGAAGAGCCCTCCTCCCGACACTGCCAGCAGCTGCCTGGAGGCCGGGGTTGCCATAGCAACTGTGAGGTTGACGCTGCCGCCGCTTTATTGTCGGAGGGAAGGGGGAGGCGGCACCTGAGGGAAGAGGAAAAGCGTCTTCTCCCCGCGACGTCGCGGCACAGCCTGGGCCCAGGAGGCTTTGCCAGCTTGGGCCGGCCCAGCCCAGATCCTGGCTCTGCTGCCCACACCCTGGTCCCCCGAGGGGCAGCGGCCTCCAGGGCCTGGGGTGGGGGGGCCCTGGAGCAGCAGGAGCCCAGCCTGCCGGGAGACCCCTCCCAGCCCCCACCTCATGGCTCTGGTGCCCCCTTGCTCAGCCCTCGGAGCCTACAGGGTGGGCATTCAGGTGGGAGCTGGCCAGCACCGTGACCCCCATTGGGGCCCTTGACCACCTACCTCCTGAGGCCCCAACTACCCCGGCCCCGCTGGGCCCTCAGCAACCCCCTGAGCTCTCAGCGCCATGAAGAAGTTTGCATCCAGCCGCAGCCTGAACAAGATCCTGGCGCAGTGCGACTCATCCTCACGGGAGTACGAGGAGATCCAGGCGGTGGAGCGCAAGTGGCACCTGCACCTGGCCACGCCGCGCTGCCTGCTGCTGGACAGGAGGTCCAAGGCCTCCCTCTTCTTTGCAGCCCCGCCGCCCCCCAAGAGGGCTCCCAGCACCACGCTGACCCTGCGCTCCAAGTCCATGACGGCTGAACTTGAGGAACTTGGTGAGCAGTGGGGGGTGGACAGCAGGCAGACAGTCCAGGGTGGGAGGCCAGGCAGAGTGAGCTGGGGCCAAAGCCAGGTAGAGACAGGGGAGCGGAAGGACAGACGGACGGATGTATGAATAGGTCAAAGATAAATGGGTGGGTGCTGGAGTGGTGGGGAGGGGTACAGCACATGGATGGCATGAGGGCTGGATATAGACAGTGGGCCAACCGGGACTGATAGGGTGCAGGGCCTGGCCTCCCAGTGTGTTTGCATGCATGTGCACCTGCTGCCTCTGGCTCTGTGTACTTCCAGTCTGACTTCTCTCCATTTCATCCAGGCGAGGGAAGAGCAGAAGTTAGGGGACCTAGGCTCTGCCGTGGCTCTGCTGACACTAGCTCTCTGATCTTTGTGCTTATTTTGCCCTCCTAACACCTGTTCACTCATCAGTTAAGCATGGGTTACAGCAAGCTGCTGACCTCATAGGGCTGTGTGAACATCACTAGTATGATGGTGGGACAGGCCCTCATAAGCTGCAAAAGGCAGATAAGAGTATGTCAGGGCTTTGGTATGGCGTGTTGTGAGCACGATCCTGGGATGACCCCCAATAGCTTCGTTGTAGGGCATGTCTTGAAATATGTGACTGTTAATAGCCTCAGCATAGGCGTGTCCAGATATACATGACTGTGTCCTGACATATGTGGCAGTTAATAATGGGCATATCCCAATATACATGACCCAGTTCTAGTCCCAGACTTTTCTATGGCTCTAGCCATAGAAGGAATGCTGACTCTGGTCCTAGGCTGAGTTCTGAGATAGTCCTGTCTACAGGAAAGGCCCTGATCCTGGTTCTAGACTGATCCCCAACCTTGGCTTCAGGCTTTATTCATTCCCAGCTATAGAAGGAACACTTACCTGTCTCTGAAAATTGTTCCTGATCTTATAAATAGAGTGACCCCTGACCTTGTCCTGGCCACAGGTTGAGCTACCCCCTCCTTTCAGGCAGACACTCTTGACTGCAGTGTCATTTAGTGTGGACTTCAGCCACCAAGATAGGTCAGGCTGACATGGTCATACTTTTCTTCCCCATAAGTATTCTGAAGAAAGTAAAAGCCAAAAGGATATAGCCAACTCAAGACAAAGGAAATTTCCCAGACCTCAAGAATGGAAAGAGAAGTCAGTTAAGTGAGAGGAAGCTGATGATGCTTCCATAGTCCATGAGGGCTTGGGACAGTGTTATAGACCCTAATGGCAGGGGCTAGGGTTCTGTTGCTCCCACAAAGCCAAGAGATGAGGCTGTGGACCCATGAGAAGTGGGAAAACTAGAAGCAAGCCCAGGAACCAGCATTAGCATCAGAAGAACTAGAAATCAAAGAATATGAAAGAGGCAAAATAAGGTGTTTAAATACAAAGTTTAAGGAAACTAACAGAACTCATAAGGAACAGGACAGTACAAACAAAAACAAAAACAAAAACAAAAACAAAAAAACAAAAAACAAAACCAAAAAGAAAAAACCCAAAAACCAAAAACCAAAAGATGAATAAACAGATTTTAAAAGATCCCTAAAGAACTGTTATGGAAACAAAAGGTATAGTCACTGAGATTAAAAAATCCATGACTGGGATAAACAGTGTACTAGATTCAGCTGAAGAAAGAAACAGTGAATTAGAAGATAATTCTGAGGAAATTATCCCAAGTGCAGCACAGAAAGATAGGGATATGGAAAATATCCCTAGAGATAAGAGATGATGAACAAATGAGAAAATCCCAGTCTAATGAGAGTCCCAGAGGGAAAGATTAAAATGGGGAAGAGGCAATATTTAAAGAGTACATGGCTAAGAATATTCAGAAATTGAATAAGGACATGAAATTCCATTTTGAAGAAGTATAAACCCCAAGCAAGGAAATAACAAATCTACATCTAGAGCTGTCATAGTAAAACTTCACAACACCATAGACAAGAAAAATCTTAAATACCAGAGAAGGGAGCTGGATGACATAGAAAGGAACAATGGTTAGACTGACAGCAGACTTCTCATCAGCAATAGTAGATGCTAGAAGACAATGGAACAATAACTAAAGTCTTGAATTAAAATGCCTTTCCACCTAGAATTCTGTCCCCAACTAAACCCACTCATTGAAGAGTGAGGCAGAGAAGCTGGCAGACTTTTGGCCCCAGGGTCACAAAGGTCCAAGACTAGTTATGGGGGAGCTGATCTGTCATACTGATTGAGAATGGAAACTGATTGACAAACCAGTACCCGTAGGTACCTGGGTCCAGCTGGACTCCAGACCAAGGCTTTGGTGGGTGGGTCCCAGGAGTCTCCTTCCAGAGGCTGTCACATAGCCATGATGAACTGCATGTTCAGAAGGGACCCTCCTAGTTCTGCATGAAGAGGTGCATAGGCAGCCTGAGATCTGTAATCCAGGGGCCAGGGGACTGAGCTCTGCGGAAACAGAAGAATTGCCTTCTGCTTTATGGGATGCTTCTGTCTGAAGAAGCTCCTTCCTCTCTGCTGTGATCCGGGGCCCTCCTGCTGCTGTGTGACAGGGTCGTTCCGTACACCCTTGTCTTTCAGAGGTGTTCTCTCTTGCTGCCTCAGGTCAGCATTGTTTCCACCATTTTTTTCCTGAGCAGAGTCTGGGTAGGACAAAGGGACAGCTTAGCACAGAGCCTCCATGCACACTGCTGAGTGAGGGCGGGCTCACAGCTTATGTTGAAGCTGGACCTAGACTCTATGTAGCTCCATTCAGAGAGGGAGAAGCTACTCCTGCCTCCAGAGGACAGCTGTCGGGGGAAACCAGACTGCTTGCTTACTTTCTGTAGGTTTGAGGAGGCCAGGCCAGCATCAGGGTTTCCCTGGGTACCTAAGGGGTCATCCCATGATTCAGTGTTTGTGCTTTTATAAGATAGAAATAAGACCTGTAGGCTCATTGGCAGCATAAACATGTCAGTTCTCTGTCACACTGTTAAGAACTGATAGAACCTGTTAGGATGCTGTGGTCTATTGAGAAGATGGCCTGAACACCTGGGAAGAAAGGAAAGTGTGAGGCCGCAGAAAAAGCAGGTGGCAAGGGTGGAGACTCACGCCCATATGGCTCCTTGCTCCTTGGTGGGTGTGGGGGAGAAGCAAGGTCGTGCAGGAGGGAGAGGAGGTAAAGAGCATACTGTGGGGGATGGTAGTGGCAGTGTCCAGAAAATGAAGGCCCGAGGTGACTGGCGGAAATGGGGTTGAGAGGAAGAGGTTGGGGTAGGAGCCCTCCTCCCAAAGCAGGTGGTGGGAGGAGACGGAAGGGTGGGGCACTCCCAGTGCCCTTCCGCATGGTCAGTGGTCACCACATGTCCGTCTGCCTGAACCAATAATGAGCCGGCTGCACAGAGCAGTGGAGACTCAGGCCAGGGAGGGCCTTGGTGGGTCTAAACCTCTCCTATTTCTCTGCCTTCCTGTGAGAAATCTGGGGCTTTTGGGTCCCTTTTTCTCTCGTGATGGGAATGTTAGAGCAGGTGCCGTGCTTGAGTATGATATCTGATTAGCCGTGGTCTGGCAAACACATTGACCTGCTCTTTGATACTGTACGGAATACTCAAGGGTGACCACTGCAACTGTTAGTGGCCTCTGAACTTTTTTTTTTGGGTGGGGGTTGCCTTTTTTCTGAACAAACATTTGATTGAACTGAGTATGATTAAGTTGTGTGTGGACATCTCCACACGTGTGTGCATGCCTGTGTGTGCATAAGTGCAATTATGCATATGTGTGAGTGGAGGTGCATGGATGTGTATGTGTGTGTGCATGTGCATGTGTATGCATACACACAAGCATGTATACCTGCTTGTGGTTGTTTCCACCTTGAGTTTCAAGCTGGGTACCAACTTGGCATTTGGGCACATTTGCCACTTGGGGTCTGATAGGGAGGGTTAGGCCAGGGTTGTACAGGATCTGGGAGGTCCCGGTTGTTGGAAGGGGTGGGAGTTGGAAGAGGGCCCAGATGCCGATGGATGAAGCCTGCCTCTTACCCCTGTGCTCTGTTTCTTGATTGCAAGCCTCCATTCGGAGAAGGAAAGGGGGTGAGTCATCTGCTGTGTCCCCATGCCCCCAGCTTTGTTTGACCCTGTCCAGGGAAGTGCTGATGTGTGAAGAGGCTCCATGTCAAGTCAGGGTGCTCTGGAAGCCTGGGCTGTACCTTCCTGTCGGCCTTCTCCCTGGGGATCTGGTGGGGGTGCAGTAGAGGGAGCTGGGGAAGGATGGGTGGGGGGGTCCAGGGGTGTGGCTCTGTGGGGGTGTGACAGTGAGGCACAGCCATGGGCTTTGGGGGCTCAGGTGAGTGTGGGGGCAGCCTAGTGAGGCAGAGCTGGGAAAGCCTCCCAGTGGAGGCCACACCATTTGCCATGTTCTGGAGCTGGGTAGGGGGAAGGTTCAGAGGGCTCAGCTGTGGGTCTCCTCAGGGAGCATGGTAACTGGGCCAGTGTGGGCAAGAGTGTTGGGTGCTCAGCTCTGGCCCTTTTGCTTCTTTCTGCCTGTTTTCTGGGGGCTCCTTGTGCCTGGTGTGTGGGTCCCATTTCTGTGCTGATCTGTTGTGGGGTCTAGTGCGGTGCTGATAGTCCCTTCAGAACAGGAGTCTAGGCCCCACAGCATTGGGGAGGGAGCTTGGAGCTCCTCTGGCCAACATAGCCCAGGCTGTTGACTTCACCACCCCTGCTCCTCCCATCAGGCCTCACCTGTTTGAGGCTCCTTCCTGTATGTTCTGTGTGTCCAGCCTGGCTGCAAAGAATGTAGCTTCCATGGTGGGGGGGACAGAGTCTGAGGTCCAGCATCTGGTGAGATCTCAGGGCCTGGCCTCTGCCAGTCTTCTCCATCTCTCGAAGTGGACGGGAGACTCTTTCTGCTGAATAGGAGTCAGAGCCAGAGGGAAGCCTGAGGTGGCTTTGTGGCCCCAGGCATGTGCGTTTGCCCATTTGTCCGTGTGCCTGGTGCCCACCCATCCCTCACTCTGGGATCCACAGGGCCTTCCCTGTGCTGGGGGCACACCAACACCATCTGTCTGGGCCTAGGCTCTCCAGCATGGCCTGTGGTCCGGCCCTCAGAGCTCTCCTCTTGACCCTTGCCCTAATCTCAGGTGAAGTGCTTTCCTTGGTGTCTTTTCAGGTATTAAAACTGGGTGTCCCCTAGGGACGCCTTTCTTCACTCTATGAGGCAGACACAAGCTATTTCTGGAATATTTTGGTTCTGTCTTAAGATCATTAGCGGAGCTCCCAGGGTGCTATGCTGTGGCCTGTGCACTTCTTCCAGTTGTAGGGGAGGTGACGGGTGATTCCTCACCCCTGGGGCCCATCATACCTGCTTGGGTTCTGGCTGTTTAAACAGCTGCACATCGAGCTGTGTTGCCAGCACATGTGGAATCTTGATAACCAGTGGGTGTGAGGCTGATGGGAATGTGCGGTTCCCAGTGCCCCAGACCTGGTTCCTAGAGGGCTTCATTTTCTTTTTTGAGTATCTAAAATAATTTAAGAATATATTTTCTAATAACGGTGGGGATTGGTGTCAACCTCACCAGCTGTTAGTTCGGAGAATTCTTGATTCTTTCTCTTTTGGAAATAATTCTTGCCTGGCCCCAGCACCATCACCTTACCTCCAGCAGTATTTGCTTTGCTAACTTCATGTGCACTCTGCTTCTGGTCTCTGGGATTGAGCTCTTCTGGAGCTAGAGGTGCAGCTTCTAAACCCGCAGCTCGGGTGAGCACATGCTCACTTTTCACTTCACTCATGTCTTTATGTCTGAGCTTCCCGGAAAATGTGGTTGTTAAGTCTGACCCCTAACTTATTGAATCTATGATCTGGGGCGCTCAGATCTCTCAGAAATTCAGTTTCTTTTTGGGTAAAGTGAGGGCGGTATCAGTATCTTCTTTGTGTGGTTGTGGGGAATGAGAGGAGAAGGCTCATCAGAAGCTCTTTTCACTGAAAAACACCAAGGACTGAACGCAGGGCGGTGATGATGGTTTCAGCTTCCAAAGGGGAATTATTTGCTTCATTACAAAAACAAAGAAGAAGATCCCTCTAATGAGCCCTTCCTGGTGTGCACCTGGGCCCAGGTACCAGTGGCGCTGGGAGCTACACCCAGGACCGGTAAGCTAGTCTGTAGAGGGAGCATGCTCTGGTGCGTTGTAACATTTGCTGAACTCCTGTGTTACTCAGGGCCCAGGCTGGACACTCAGGGCAGGCAGGGGATGGTACTGGCTCCTTCCTCCTGAGAGCTCACGGGCTCTCTGGGGAGAGAAGGCACACCGTGTGTGTTCAGTGCTTCCCCTGAGCCAGGCAGGGCAGCACTTGTCATGTGTAGACACGGACAGTAGGTGCAGACAGTAGACACTGAAGCAGCCACCATTTTCGGGTTGTTTTATCAGATGAGGAAACTGAGTCACAGAGAGGTTAAGTCAGGACAGAGGTGGTACGCGATGTGGGTCTGGTCCGGGTTGGGTGCCGGCCAGCTCTGACTTCTTTCTCCGTGGCAGTTGCCGAGTGGGTTGCAGAGGCAGAGCCAGGAGGTGCTGGTGGGAGGTGTTGGGGCTGACTGTGTCCTCTGACAACAGGCACTTGGAGAGCGAAAGCCCGGGCGTGACCAGACACATGGCCCTCTAGGGTGGCACGGGCCCTGAGGGCTTGGGGATTCAGAGCCTGAGTGACGAGTGGGGCGAGGTCAGTGTGGCAGCCATGTGGGCACGGGAGCTGCCCCCAACTCCTGCTGCAGCCCACATCCGGCCCTGAGTGGACCACAGATGCCAGTTCTCAGACACATGCGTTTAACAGAATTTCCAGGTCATGTGGATAATCAGAAACACCACTTTAAAAAGTACTAAACAGCTTTAATAAAAACAAGCAAACAAAGCTTTTCTTTATGATGGATTTGAAAAGAATGCTGCCTGAGGCCTCCTGGTGCCTTTCTCCCTTCTAGGGCCTCGTTCACACATCAGTTCCCCACCCTTCCCACCCCCCATCTTCCTTACCCTCCTCTCAAGGGGCCCGTGGAAGCCCCTTCAGCACCATCAGCACCTCCCACCCAGGGTGGGGCTGCTTTTCCAGGAAGGGAGGTTCTTCGGCCTGCTCATCTGCCTGGAGCCATATTTTTAGGTCCCTAGCCTGGGACTGTGAGTTCTGTTTTCAGGCAGTGTCCCCTGTTCATTCGTTTGTAGCTTATTCACACCTTCCATGGGCACCTGCTGCACAGCAGGGTCTGTCCTAGGGCTGAGGTCCACCAGAGGCAGCTTAGCTTTTGGTGCAGCAGCTACAGACAGATGAGTAGTGCCAGGAGTTGAGGAGAAAAGGGACAGGGCCAAGGGCAACAAATTCAGGAAGACTCGAAATTCCACAAACAGCGCTGTCCCTGTCCTGGTCCTCTCCCGAATGGTCAGTCAGGCTTTTCCTGGAGTGGGCTCCGAAGGGTGACCTGGACCACCCTCGGAGGACAGAGTGGCCAGGCGGGAGTGGGACTCAGATGGGATGCATGTTACTCGGCTTCTGGCCCCCGGCCTCAGGTCTGGAAGAAGGGACATCAGGCGGGCAGGGCCCAGTGGCTCCGTTAACATCAGGAGGACTCAGCATGGGGTGCACGAGGGTGGAGCAGGTTCAGGGTCCAGGTGGTTGAGATGGTGCCTCCCTTGGCTGTGCAGAGAAGCTGGATGAGATCCTGGCAGCCGCCACGGAGCCCACGCTGAGGCCAGACATCGCGGACGCTGACTCCAGAGCTGCCACTGTCAAACAGCGGCCCACGAGTCGGAGGATCACACCTGCTGAGATCAGTGTAAGCCACCCCAGCAGCTGGGGGGGGGGGGTGGGGGCATGGGGAGGGGAGAAGGCAGGGAGGGGCGCGGGGGTCAGAGCTCCATGTCCCCTACTGTGCGTTTGTGCATTTTTCTGGGGTGGGAAGTCCGTCATTTGGACCCTCCTCTCCAGGGGTGAGGGTGAAGGACCCCATGGCTTCTCCTCACACACGTGGGGAAATCTTGTCCTCCCAGAATGGCCACAGTTTAACAAATGCTGAGTGCTCACTCTTGGCCCTGGGTCCCAGTGCCTCCTGCATAGCCACACCTAGGACCACCTAGAGCACCCCAGCCCTGTTGAGGGTACAGTGCAGTGTCTCTGCACCCCGCCCCCCGACTCCTCTCACTTGGCATCTTCTGGGCTACTCCCCCAGCCTTGTCCATGTCAACCCTACCCAATACTCTATGCCCAGGCCCCCACTGGCTATGCCCCTGCTCTCTGGAGTCTCTGCGCCTGGGTCTGAGTCTTGGGTCAGGCCCCACTGGTGCCAGCACCATTGTGATTAGTGTGTGGGGTGTTTGATCTCAGGCTTAGAAGGATGGCTGGATGGAGAACTGGGACCCCCAGTGCCCTAGAGCCTCCTTCTAACCCCCCAACTCCAACAGTCTTTATTTGAGCGCCAGGGCCTTCCAGGCCCAGAGAAGCTGCCCGGCTCCCTGCGGAAGGGGATTCCACGGACCAAGTCTGTAGGTACGGCTGGGCTGGGGGTTGCATGGGGCTGGGGTGGATGTGGGGCTGGAGGACCCTGTCTCTCCCAGCCCTCCAGTTGGGGTTTTAAGGTTTCCTTAAGGTTTCCTCTGAGAACCCCATCTCCCTGGTCATAGCCCAGGAATCTCATTTGTTTGTGGACATATGTGGGATCCGTCCTTTCCCCAAATCCAGACAAACTGCCAATAGAGACCCTTGAGGCTTCCTCACTCCATCCACCACTTCCTGTCCATTGTGTCCCCATCCCTGCTCTGGTCCACTATTGCCCCCCCATCCGCTCCTCCCCGTCCAGTCTGCGCCCCCGACATTCCTCCCCGTCCAGTCTGTGCCCCTCCATCCGCTCTTCCCCGTCCAGTCTGTGCCCCCCCATCTGCTCCTCCCTGTCCAGTCTGTGCCCCCCCACACTCCTCCCCGTCCAGTCTGTGGCCCCCATGCACTCCTCCCCGTCCAGTCTGCGCCCCCCACACTCCTCCCCGTCCAGTCTGCGCCCCCCCATCTGCTCCTCCCCGTCCAGTCTGCGCCCCCCCATCTGCTCCTCCCCGTCCAGTCTGTGCCCCCCACACTCTTCCCTGTCCAATCTGCACCCCCCCACACTCCTCCCCATCCAGTCTGTGACCCCCATATGCTCCTCGCCATCCAGTCTGTGCCCCCCCACCCGCTCCTCCCCGTCCAGTCTGCGCCCCCCACACTCCTCCCCGTCCAGTCTGCGCCCCACCATCTGCTCTTCCCCATCCAGTCTGTGCCCCCCCACCCGCTCCTCCCCGTCCAGTCTGCGCCCCCCACACTCCTCCCCGTCCAGTCTGCGCCCCACCATCTGCTCTTCCCCGTCCAGTCTGTGCCCCCCCACCCGCTCCTCCCCGTCCAGTCTGTGCCCCCCACACTCCTCCCCGTCCAGTCTGCGTCCTTCCGTCCGCTCCTCCCCGTCCAGTCTGCGCCCCCCGACACTCCTCCCCGTCCAGTCTGTGCCCCACCATCTGCTCTTCCCCGTCCAGTCTGTGCCCCCCCACCCGCTCCTCCCCGTCCAGTCTGCGCCCCCCACACTCCTCCCCGTCCAGTCTGCGCCCCACCATCTGCTCTTCCCCGTCCAGTCTGTGCCCCCCCATCTGCTCCTCCCCGTCCAGTCTGCGCCCCCCACCAGGTATTGCTCTGTATCTCTCTTTTCCTTCACAGCCAGTCTTCTCCAGAAGTCACTTGCAGTTGCTGTCTCTGTCCTCATCTGCTCCTCAGCTTGGGGCAGCGTAGCTCTGTCCACACCTAAAACTGACTTTGCTGCCACCAGGGTCACCAGTGGTTTGCAGGGCATTCCTTCCGGCAGACACATGACCAGCCCTTCTCTTGTTGACCTCAACTGGCATTTGATTTTTCTGCTCACCTCCCCAGAGCTTTAGGACATTTCCTGGTTCTTTCCTCTGTTCTCAGGCTGTACCTGTTCAGGACAAGATGTAAACCTAAGAAAGACCTCCACACCAAATGTGGGTCCTCTCAAGGCTGTGTCCTTAGCCTCTGTGCCTTCTGTACCTGTCTCTTTGGGGCCTCATCATGCCTCACACTCGCTGTCACGCCTCTCATGTAGCCATCTCTCTCGACCCCAGACTGGGGCATCTCACAAGCTCCACTCACTGCCCTTCCTTCTAGACATGTAGTCCCCTCTCACCTGCCCACTTCTCCATCCATTCCTTCACAGACCTGCCCACTTGTCCATCCATCGGTCTGCATACACTGCAGCTCCCCCATCATCTGTTCATCATCAGAGTAAACACCACAGTGTTTATGCACACTGGTTCGTTTCATACTTACAGTAACCCTGTTGAGGTAATACTATTAGTACCTCTGTATTACAGGTAAGGAAACTAAGGTAAAGAGGTAAAGTGACTTGCCCAAGGTCTTACCTTGTCTTCTGGTAAGACATCATGCCAGCCATCTGCCCAGACCTGCCCAAAGGGGGCTTTCTGCAGAGCAGATACCACCCCATATCCCTCCAGTTCCCCCGTGGTGGGCTCTTCATTGCCTTGGGGCCTTGGGGACCAGTCTCAGCCTTCTCCTACTTCATCTGGGGGCATTTGTCTCCATTTCCTTCTTACCCGGGTGTACCAACACTCGCTATTCTGCACCTGGCCTCAGTCTGCCTGGATGGCCTGTCGCTCAGCCCAGCCCAGTCCCAGGACTGACCACCACAGGTCCAGATCTCAGTGCCTTCCCTGCAGGATGTGAGCCTCTTGGTGGGTATTCCTCCTGGACCCTCCTGTGCTCATTCTGTGAGTGAGCGAGAGGGGTTCATCTTCAGGCTCCTTGCCCTGGCCTGCTGCCCATCACCAACGTGAGTGTTGGTCAAGGTGTCAGATTCCCAGAGTCCCCCACCCACCCTTGTCCTGGGCACATGATTCAGTCCTGGAAACCTCAGCGTCCTGGTCCATAAACTTGAGTCCCATCTAGTACTTGCCTCCAAGTCTACGATGTGGCTCACCCAGTGGGCTGTACTCAGAGGCTGAGTACAGGCATCAACCACTGATACTGTTCCTAGATGCAGGTCCTGAATCTTGAGGCTGGAACACAGTGTTTGAGAAATGTTTGCTACTCTTCATTGGACAGAGGTCCCCACCCCACCTTGGGTGGTATCAGAACAGATTCCCCACTTCATCCCAGGCAAGTGACTTATCTTCACCCTAAGTTAGAATTTGGCATGCCAAATCTCCTGCGTCTTCTAGGAGCACAAGCTTTTCCCCATGTAGTTTGTCTCATAAGATAAGTTGTGCAGCGGGGAGGAGGCCCCAAAAGAACCTGGCACAAATCTTGTGTCCAGCCATGGGGGTGGAAGGCAGACCTAAAAATGATGATGATGATGATGATCTCGGCCTCCTTCCTGGGATGCTTCTAGGTGCTCAGCCCCATGCTGTAGGCTTTAAATGGCTCCAGCTGTGGCAGCCCCACAACAGGGGCCAGCATTTCGCTTGAGATTAGGAAACTGACCTGCTAAGAGATTAAGTAATGTCAGACAGTAACTTCCAATGCTAGACTTCAAGCCACACGAAAGCCCACCTTTGCTGCGCCTGGGGTGAAGAGCTGTCATGCAGGACAAGATGTAGATCGTGCAGTGTGGGAGGCCTGGGGAGACCACCTTGGCTAAAGGAGGAGGTGGCTGGGAACAGGCAATCTGCATTGTAGTGAGTTCGTAAAAATGCGAGCAAGTATAGAGTGAAGCCAAGTGTAGATTCCCAAGGCACTCCACCAGAGACCTGTGCGTATCAACATGGAGGAAACATTCATCCACTGTCCTCCGGTTGGGCCGTCGAACACTTGCAGCCTAACTGAACATGCATACGGTACTGTGCCCACAAGGACACTTGGGAGATCTTGCCAGGCTCTAGCCAGGCAGCAGGACAATGAGGGCCCTGAGCATCCCAGTCCTGCTCTTGCACAGACCCTAACTCGGGCAGCAGAGCGGGTTTCATTTTAAGCCTGTGTTGCCCATGAGAGAATTGAGATTCAGGGGGGCCCAGGGCCCGGCCTGGGGCCACACAGCCCATAGGGAGTACAACTGACACATGGGTCAGGTGCTTAGTCTACAATTCCACTTTAGCTCTTCCTCCTTCCCTTCCACCCTCCCTCACTGAAGTTCAGCCATTGAGGTTATAGCAGTGACCGGGCAGTGCGTCCGGTCCAGTCCACTTGGGTCTCTGGGATGGAGCCTCTCAGGGCTTGTCTTTTCACAAACACCTTCTCACCTGGGCGCCAGCCTTCTTTCTGCCAGATGCGTGGCTCAGCTGGCCACAGTCCTGCTGCCCCTCTGACTACAGTCCGTGCATCACTCCTACTCTGGGAGAGTGTCCCCCTAATTTCTGACCATCTCTCTTCTTCCCGTCTCTGGTTGCCACCAGGGAACTCCCGGTGACACCTGCTTGTTCCATTGCTGCAATGTGGCCTCGCTCAGTCTTGAATGGAAGCCATGCACCAGCCGCCCCTACGTCTTCTGTGCAGTTGTCTTCACCACTCCGCATGGGGGGATGTGTAGGGGCTGCCCCGATTCTCCCTGGGTGTCTTCTTTGGGCCCTCTCCGTGTGATGGGGCTTGGGCAGGTCTTGGCCCGAACCCAAGACTTTGGGTCCTTTCACAGTCTGTTGGTGGGGCCCTCCTCTGCCTTATATCTGAAAGAATATCTCTCCCCAAGTCTTTCTAAGAGCCCCCTCCCTCCAACTCAACACTGGGCTTGGGGTGCAGAGCTGGCATCCAGGGAGGAGCCCAGACTAGGGGCCTCACTCAGATCTCCTGCTCTGGGCTGCCCTGTCCCCTTTTCTCTCAGACCCCAGCCTCCGTGCCCTTCTTGACCCCGTCCTCCCCGGCTGGGTATCGCTTCCCGCCAATTTCTAAGGGGGTGGCTTCGCAGTCCTCTCATCTGGGGCCATGGCTGCCCTCAGGTGGAGTCAGGGCAGGGCTGGCCCCTGCACAGGGCCGGCGCCGGGGTCTCACCAGGGCCCTTCTGTCCGCAGGGGAGGATGAAAAGCTGGCGTCCCTGCTGGAGGGGCGCTTTCCGCGCAGCACGTCCATGCAAGATACGGTGCGTGAGGGCCGTGGCATCCCGCCCCCGCCGCAGACCGCACCGCCGCCCCCACCCGCTCCCTACTACTTCGACTCCGGGCCGCCCCCCGCCTTCTCACCGCCACCCCCTCCGGGCCGCGCCTACGACACAGTGCGCTCCAGCTTCAAGCCCGGCCTGGAGGCGCGCCTGGGCGCTGGGGCCGCGGGCCTGTACGATTCCGGCGCGCCCCTGGGTCCGCTGCCCTACCCGGAGCGGCAGAAGCGTGCGCGCTCCATGATCATCCTTCAGGACTCGGCGCCGGAGGCGGGCGACACCCCCCGGCCTCCTCCGGCGGCCACCCCACCGGAGCGTCCAAAGCGGCGGCCACGGCCGCCGGGCCCCGACAGTCCCTACGCCAACCTGGGCGCTTTCAGCGCCAGCATCTTCGCGCCGTCCAAGCCTCAGCGCCGCAAGAGCCCGCTGGTGAAGCAGCTGCAGGTGGAAGACGCTCAGGAGCGCGCAGCCCTGGCAGTGGGCAGCCCTGGCCCGGGTGGCGGCAGCTTCGCCCGGGAGCCCTCCCCGACGCACCGTGGGCCTCGGCCAAGCGGCCTTGACTACGGCCCCGGGGAAAGCCCCGGCCTCGCGTTCGGGGGCCCAGGCCCGGGCAAGGACCGGCGGCTGGAGGAGCGGCGCCGCTCAACCGTGTTCCTGTCGGTGGGAGCCATCGAGGGCAGCACACCTAGCACAGACCTGCCCTCCCTGCAGCCCTCCCGCTCCATCGATGAGCGCCTGCTGGGGGCTGGCGCCGCCACCACCACCGGCCGAGACCTGCTCCTGCCCTCCCCCGTCTCTGCTCTGAAGCCATTGGTCAGCGGCCCGAGCCTTGGGCCTTCAGGCTCCACCTTCATCCACCCACTCACCGGCAAACCCCTGGACCCCAGCTCGCCCCTGGCCCTCGCCCTGGCCGCTCGAGAACGTGCTCTGGCCTCCCAGGCGCCCTCCCGGTCCCCCACGCCTGTGCACAGCCCTGACGCTGACCGCCCTGGGCCTCTGTTCGTGGATGTACAGGCCCGCGACTCTGAGCGAGGGGCGCTGGCCTCCCCAGCCTTCTCCCCAAGAAGCCCCGCCTGGGTTCCTGTGCCTGCTCGGAGGGAGCCGGAGAAAGCACCCCGGGAGGAGCGCAAGTCGCCAGAGGACAAGAAGTCCATGATCCTCAGCGTCCTGGACACATCCCTGCAGCGGCCGGCCGGCCTCATCGTCGTGCACGCCACCAGCAATGGGCAGGAGCCCAGTGGGCTGGGGGCTGAAGAGGAGCGCCCGGGCACCCCGGAGCTGGCCCCCGCCCCCGCACAGTCAGCAGTGGTGGCAGAGCCCCTGGCGAGCCCCCGGGCCCAGCCCCCTGGCAGCACAGCTCCGACAGACCCCGGGCCGGGCCAGGGCAGCTCCGAGGAGGAGCCAGAGCTGGTGTTCGCCGTGAACTTGCCGCCCGCCCAGCTGTCCTCCAGCGATGAGGAGACCAGGGAGGAGCTGGCCCGCATTGGGCTGGTGCCGCCTCCCGAAGAGTTTGCCAACGGGGTCCTGCTGGCCACCCCACTTCCTGGCCCAGGTCCCTCACCCACCGTGGTGCCAGGCCCGGCCTCAGGGAAGCCGAGCAGCGAGCCGCCTCCTGCCCCTGAGTCTGCAGCTGACTCAGGGGTGGAGGAGGCTGACACGCGCAGCTCCAGCGACCCCCACCTGGAGACCACAAGCACTATCTCCACGGTGTCCAGCATGTCCACCCTGAGCTCGGAGAGTGGGGAGCTCACCGACACCCACACCTCCTTCGCCGATGGACACACTTTTCTACTCGAGAAGCCACCAGTGCCTCCCAAGCCCAAGCTCAAGTCCCCGCTGGGGAAGGGGCCGGTGACCTTCAGGGACCCGCTGCTGAAGCAGTCCTCGGACAGTGAGCTCATGGCCCAGCAGCATGCCGCCTCTGCCGGGCTGGCCTCCGCTGCCGGACCTGCTCGCCCTCGCTACCTCTTCCAGAGAAGGTCCAAGCTGTGGGGGGACCCCGTGGAGAGCCGGGGACTCCCAGGGCCTGAAGATGACAAACCAACTGTGATCAGTGAGCTCAGCTCTCGCCTGCAGCAGCTCAACAAAGACACACGCTCCTTGGGGGAAGAGCCGGTTGGTGGCCTGGGCGGCCTGCTGGACCCTGCCAAGAAGTCGCCCATCGCGGCAGCTCGGTGAGCAGGGCAGTGTGGGGAGGGTCCTGTCCCGTGTCCATGGCCCCCCCCCCCCACCCTGTGTTTTTCCTCTTGTCTGTCCACCATCGGAGGTTTCCTCCGTTCCCCTCCCCAGTCCATTCTATCCCACCCCTTACCTGTCCGTGGCATGCCTCTCTGTCCACTTGTGTCCTTTGTCTGCCCTTGCTTTGTCTGTGTGAGACAAGTCTCATTCAGGGATCTGAAATCTTGGGGCCGCTGTTCTCTCCATCCTGTTGGTGCTAGGAGTGGGGGCTGGGCACCCATCAGAGACCCAGCGGGGCCGAGCACCTCCACAGCCCTCCTGGAGACGCCCTGCCTCGGGGGGTTCTCGTGGGCTCTCACTCTTTTGCTCCCGACCAAAGCTGCCTCTCCTGTTACGGGTTGTTCTGTGCTCCGTCCTGGAGTTGCAACCCGCTCCCCTCCCCCCACTGTTCAGCTTCGCTGTGAGCCTGTGGGCCCCCAACCCCATCCTCCCTGTGGCCACATGGCTGGTGCCACCTTTCCTGTAGCTGCCTCCTGCCTTGCTTCCTTTTGAGGCTTAGAGTACACAGACTCCTTTTCCTTTTGGGACGCACCAGCAGCTCCCTGTGTTCTGCCCCAGAAAAATTTGTCTCTCTGCTCTGCCTCAGAGCCCCTTAAACACAGACTGCAGTGCATTCTCAAAGTGCATTAAGAAGCCATTCTTAGGGGGAAGTCACAGCATCCCTCCATACTCCATCTGCCCTCTCGCCTTCTCCGTACCTTCCCTGTTCCTCTGTCTGTCTGCTCGTCCCACCTCTTGCCCAGGGTGAGGACTTGAAGGGGCCACGTTGTGCCCTGGAAATGGGGGTGGAGGTTGCTGAGCAAGGGGCTGGGGTGCTGCTCTGGTAGAGCTGCCAGAGCCCCTGGGCTGGTCCCTTGGATATTTCCTTGAGGACCCCCTTCCCAAGGCTTTGCTCCTGAAGGGGTCCCCCTTGGGCCTGTGGGCTCCATGGATGTTGGTGGGAGAGCTGGTTCCTGCCCACTGGTGCTGATCTGAGGCAGCTCTGGTAACCCCCTGGCTGGCCCTTGCCTGCCCTTTTCAAGCTGCCTTTGCCTTCTGTACCCCTTTAGGCCCTCCTCCCTCTTCTGGCTTTGTCGGGGGGTGGGGTGGGGTGTGAGGTGCCACTGCCTGGCCTCCTTCTTGCTCCCTGAAGACCAGCCTATTGGGCCCTTTCCTGTCAGCCTTGGAGGGCACAGCTCACAAAGTGAGGGATTCGGTCTTATTCACAAGGGCTTGTCTGATTTACCTTCTTCCAGTTAAGGGTTCAAAAGATATGTGGGGGCTTGGGAAGCTCACGGTGCCTCCCCTAAGTGGTCCAGGAATATTGCCCTTCAGCTCCTGTCATCTCAGGGGCTCGCTTTGGGGCCCTCTCCCCTTTTGGCCTCTTCCAACTCCCAGCTGAATGTGAAAGCCCTCTTTCCAGCAGGGCAATGCCAAAGGTACCCTGAGAGTGGGCGTTATGGGCATGGCCAGGGGTATCCATTTGGGATGAGTAGCCCAGGTCCTGGGCCTCTGCAGGACCTAACCCCTGGGGACGGGGGGTTCCCTGACCCACCCTCGACCAGCCCCTATCTTCATCTCTGCTTCTCCTCCCTTGCCAGTCCCTCTGTTCTCTATGTCCTTTGGTCCCAGTGAAAATTAAAGCCATTTAAAGTGGGAAGCACAGTTCCTGATACAGTGCAGGCCCTCAATAAACGTTTGCTCAACAGACGAAAGAACTAAGCTAAATGCAAGCACTGTCTTTTGTGACCTGTAATCTAGGGAGGGGGCTTAGGATAAATATCACTGAAGGACAGACACATGATTCAGATGCACTGGTTGTTGGACCCCATGATCAGGCTCAGGCGAGCCTGGGTCTTGTCATTTGCTCTGCTGGCTCCCATGGGGTGGCTGGGCACCCTGAGCATTTCTCCTCTGTCAGGGTAAAGGTCTCTTGTCCCATGGCTCTGGGTTGTGCCAGGACCCTGTGTTTGTGTTCCGATTTGGACATGGGATGGGGCAGGGCAAGACCCACAGGTGCCAGCTTTGCACCCCACCTACCCCACAGGTGCACTGGAAAGGGAGCCTCTTTGACTTGGCACTTCTTGCAAAAGTCCAGCCTCTGATTGGCTTCACATGGGTCCCCTGCTTTCCCCTGGATGAATCAGCAGGGTCAGGGATGCTGTAAGGCCTCCATTGGCCAGGCCTGAGTCCTGTGCTCTCCTGGGAGCTGGGGCACGGGGCCAGCCCACCTAGCAAACAGGTGCTGAGAGTGAGGGAGGGTGGGTCTCCAGAGGAAAATCAGCTGCTGTTACGGGGGTCCAGATGCTGGAAAACCTAAAACAACACAAGTCCCTTGTGACATGTTCTCACCAATGTCGGCAGTTTGCTTCATTCCCTGGCATCAGCTTGGGGTCAGAGGGCCCTGGATATCAACTCTTGGCTAGTTGCACCTGAGCTCTGTAGTCTTGGACGAGCCACTGTGAACTTCAGTCCCTCCCCTGTGAGATGGTGACGGTGACACCCTGAAGCACCAAGCTCAGGGCTGCAGCACGGTGGGTTCTCATGAAGTGGGCACTCAGCCAGGTCCTTCGTGGGAAATAAAAGGGCCGGATATTGCACTAGAAAATGCCAGGTCATATTATTTCACTTCTACAGCCATTCTCCCAGATGGATAACAGCATACTCTCCATTTTCCAGACAATAAAACTAAGGTTCTAAAGAGGTCTATTGCAGCTGGTAAGTGGTGGTATCTGTCTGGCCCCAAGCCCCACTCTCTGTTCACTGTACTCTGGGGGCTGTGTCGTTAAGCCCCTTCTGGTGACGGATGCTGGGTTTCTGTGCGGTAGCCTCTCACACAGAAATGCGCACCTGTTCACTGGGTAGACTGACACCGTTATCTATCAGTCGCGTATATCACAAATAGCACGTGTATTCTGAAATCGCTTATCCTCGAGTCCTCGCAGCGCTACCTCATCAGCCCAGCTACACGGAGCCATCCCTCTGCCCTGCCTTCCTATTCCCACTTCCCTCTGCACCCCCTTCTCTCGTTCACACTTCCTTTGGCCCTCTCTGCTTCCCCTCACCCCTCAGATCTGGGTGAAACCACAGTCCCCAGTGGCGTGGACCCCACTGCCCACTCTTGGCTTCTGGCCAGAGGCAGGGGGCTGAGCGGAGGATTCAGTGAGCGTGTGGAGTCGGCCCCTCCGTGTGGCTGGCAGGAGCTGTGGTGCCCGCCAGGGCTGCTGGACAGCTCTCGTTTGTAGCTCACTGTGGCTGGAACCTAGCACTCCTCTCTCATTTAGTGCTGAACTGCTAGTGATATGGTCTCTAAGAGAAACGTTCAAAGTGCGGGAAGTTCTGGTGTCTGGGTGGGGCTGTTTCCTTCCCGGGACCATTCTTGGCAGAGGCCCCAGAGTAATTGCCTTGGCCACCTGGAGGGACCTCTGGCTTTTTGTGACATTGATCCTAGACTATTCATCTGCTCTGTGCTTCTAGCTTCGGGTCTAGCCCTCGTATAGACAGGACGTCCATCTTCTCAGAGCCCCACCATGGTCTTTGAGGCTCACATCTGTACCCAACTCCACTCGCCTTCGGATCGGAATCCCACATGTCGTCTGAAGTCCATAGTGTCTCTGAGCACCGCAGAAACACTCAGCTCTGCTGTGGCTTTCAGTTTTACATCTGTCTGACCCTCACCTCTGGTTTCATAGAAAAAAGTTCATGGTGAAATAGCTGTGGAAATACAAAGTGAAAGGGGTGTCTTTCCTGCATCTTCTTAGCCCCTTTGATGTGCTTTGCGCCATGGCCTCGAACCTGTTAGGTCTCAGCTTCTCTGGCAGATCGTTAGTAAGTGTCTTGCAGAAGACACACATTCCTTATGATGGGGTAGAAACCCTGCTCTGGTGACTTTCTGTGGACCCCGTTCTGCTAACATGTTTGGCTGGGATCTGGATGCCACCTTGTGTCACCGCAGGTATCTCACGGCCAGTGGGGCTTCTTCTGAAACCTGGGCTGACACTTGTGGTGTGATGGCCGACGCCAAGAGCACTGGGGCCAGGATGTGCTTTGTCCTTGCGGGCCACACGAAACCGGGTCACATGCTTCAGGAGCCCTGAACTATGCTGGGGGAGCAGGAAGTGCTCACAGATGAGGGGATGTAGAGGCATTTGGAGGGTGTTGAGGTTGGGCGGTGAGAAGGCGAAAGGCTGGAGACGCCCTGAGCGGAGAGTGCGCTTCGAAGCTTATGAGTCTGTATCTAGTTTTGCGCTGCTGTTGAGGGTTCTGTCCCTGAGTGGAGCTCCCAGACTGCAAAAGCCCACAAGGCCTAGACCTGCCCTGCATGAGTGCACTGGCAGAGGCCAGGACCAGAGCTCAGGCTTTTCCTTGTCTGTTGGTGCCAACAGGCCAACAGGCAGTCAAGCCTGGGAGGGACACGTCCCGTTATTTTTGTTTGCTGACATTTAGCTTTGTCAGTGAGGAAGTGAGGTGAGAGGTGCTGAGTGAAAATGTCTGGACCCTGAGGTGGCCGGGAGGGTGAGGATAAGGGCCTGGGTTAATGCTGGGAGCCCTCCATGAAAAGGAGGAGGAGCTGAGGGTGGCTCCCGGTCCCTGGTGTGGGGAGGACTGGGGGAAGGGAGAGCATGTTTGGAGGCCCCAGTAGAGGTCTGGAGCTCAGGAGAGCCTGGGCTCACATGTAGCATCCTTGGGCACGTCAGCCGTAGCCAAGGGTGGGAGTGGGCTGCCTGGCCCGGGAGAAAGTATGTGTGCCGAGAGGAGAACCCACAAAACCCATCTAGGAAGGAAGGGGTCCTGCCACAGCCTGGGTAACTGCAGGGGTGTGGGGCAAGGGGCGAGGCCAGACCCCAGTGGCTGAGGAATCACCAGGCAGCAAGACAGTAGCAGATTCAGACGTGGTGGAAGAGACGTCCGGGGCCACGGAGCCTTGCGGAGCCATCCGGAGGAGGATGCTGACGGCATTCAGGGGTGCCCGGTGAGGTACCGCTCGTTAGGGGGCGGGTGGCCCAGAAGCCCTTTGGGAGGCTGGCGGGTGCTGTGATGTGGCCACACCGTGGCTGGGGCCCGGCTGGGGCGGCGTCAGTTGAGAGTGGCGATGGACGGTGACGGCTGTGCCGAAGTGGCGTGGAGGCTTGGCTGTGGACGCTGCTGGGGTTCCCGCTCAGGGGACGACGTGGTGGTTCCCTGCTCCCCTGGAGGAAGGGAGGAGGGGCAAGCACTTGGGCCGTGGGTACCCTTGGCCACTCCCTGCTGTGTCCTGGGGCCTTGGGAGGCCACAGACTTCCTTATGCTCTTCTCGTAGGCCTCCTGCCGTGTCCACCATGCTTTGGGCATCCTTAGGACTGGCTCTCTCCCCACTTCCCCACCCAGTGGAATACGGCTCTTCATTCCCTCCCTCATGGCACCTCCTGGCATCAGCCGCATTTTCTCCGGCAGGTGCCCATCTCCTGGCACCCACCACCTCTCCTCAGGAGGGTCTGCCTGGGTGCTGCTAGAGCCTGCCTCACCCCTCTGACAGGAAGGGGCGCTTCGGCACTGGCCAGAAGGGCGTCCTGGAGCCCGGACCCTGCTCTGGGCTCAGGCCAGGCGTCTCCACTGCACTCCCCAGCACCCGTCCAGTTCTCTCTGCCTTCACAGCTTGGCTGTGGTCCTGCCAACTTGTCAGTATGCTTCTGTCACACCAGAGACCCTGGGCACACCCACATGGTTCCACTGAAACTTAACCCTCGGGGTAGGGCTAAGCAGGATTCCCTCCTGAGACACGAGGTCCTCAGGCCTGGGTCGCTGTGTGAGAGTCGTGGTGGAGCTCTACTGGGACCATCCCCTCCGCACCTTACCCTGCACTGCAGCCCCCACCCTAGCATTTCCCTAGCAGTCACCGCCACCTGGGCACCCCCCACCCCCTTGCAACATCCCCTTGGGTACCCTCCCTCTCTCCTTCACTGCCGACCCACTTTGCCCCAAAGCCCAGGTGGTGCCAGGGAGATCAGGTGTGGTGGGAGCAGGGAGGGCTTCTTCTGGCTGGTGCCTGTTCCCTGAGCCCACCCCAGGTGTCCTTAGAGCCCCTCGCCATGGGGGGTAGGGCGGAGGGAGGCCTGGTTTCAGGAGGCTCTGCTGTGGGTCTGAGCACTGGGGGGAGGCAGCGGGGAGAGCGGCTGAGGGGAGAAAGCCGGTGGAAAGTGATGGAAGCTGGAAACTGGAACTGAGGTCAAGCGGGAGGGACAGACAGAACTGGATCTTTAGGGAGAGGCTGGTCTTGCCCAGGTGGGAGATGAAAAGACAAAGCCTGCACGGAGGGGCGGAAGGACGCCAGGGTGCCCTGTGCGGTGCGAGACTGGCACCAGTCAGGATGGCGCAGAGGTGGATGGGGGCACGCAGAGGAGGCTCCTCAGCCCGGCAGGGGCAGGGGCAGGGGCAGGGGCAGGGGCAGGGAGGGGGTATGGCAGCTGCAGAGGCCAGTCAGGCCGCAGCGAGTGTAAGGGGACATGAAGTGTCACCCAAGTGCCAGGTGTCTGCCGAGCACTTGCCACACAGTGTCCCAAGGAAAGCCTGTGGAGGTCACACAGGCAGACCCGGAACCCACCCAGATCTGCCCACGTGTGGCCTGCAGGTCCCTTTCCCCAGCAGTCCCAGATTTGCTCTCTCCCATTGTACCTGACTGAGTCCCTCCCCCAGTGGGTGTCTGGCCAGGGAGACCTGTACCTGGCTGCCGTACTGTAGCTGTGACTGTGGGCCATGTGCCTGCTGTGTGGGCCTGGGCTGCTAACACTCTTTCTCATTGCTCTCTCCTGCCCATCTGCATGTGGCTGCTCTGTCTAGCTGCGCGGTGGTCCCGAGCGCCGGCTGTGTAAGTGAGCATGCCCATCCCATGCCTCTCACTGTCCATAGCTGCACCTGGTCACCCTGGTCTCTGCTCTGCTTGGCTTCGTGAGGCTTCTGTGCCACCGACAGCCCCCTGAGGCTTCCCCTGGGCGCAACTGGGGATAGGGACCGAAAGGAGGGGGTGGGAGAGGGGAGTGGGTTTTCTCTGGAGGTGCCCCCAGGTAGGCCTCCCACCATGGCCATGCTGGAGAGGGGCTGCAGGTCTGGGGGTCCTGTCAGGTGATGTTGGGAAGAGAGGCATCATTTTTGTGTGTGTGTGTGTGTGTGTGTGTGTGTGTGCGTGCGCACATGTGTGCTGCTGTGTCCCTGTCACGAGCAGGCTGCTGCCATTCCTGCCGCTGCTGCTGCATGTCTGTGACGCGTGTGGGTGCCGTCCTGTGCAGGGAGGCCGACTGTCATGGGTGTGTCGCTGCCTGACACCTGCACATGCTGCTGCTCTGTGTGGGCATGAGCGCTGCCTGGTGTCTGTCTCTGACTCATGGACTTGGTCAGTCTGTGCAGCCACCAGCCTTCATCACGACTCAGCCGTCCCTGAAGCCTGCCCAGGTTTCTCTGGGTCTCCTCAGGAGAGCAGAGCTGTGTGTGGGAGTGGGGAGAGGTACTGCCAGTCTTACTGTCCAGGACACGGGCGGATGGGGCAGTGCCCAGAGCCTGTGTCGGAGGCCGTCAGGGATGGGGCAGTCGGCCCTTTGCCACGAGAGGCTGTTTCCCCTGGTGGGCTGCTCTTGGATCCCCATGGAGTGAAGGGGCCCTCTGTTTTTACTCTTTATGTTCCATTCAGTTTAGGCCCCTTCTCTCCCGGCAGGGCCCTGGCTCTGACCCTGGGGGCCAGACAGAGGGGCCCTATCATGACCACAGGACCCCACCCTTCTTTCTTCCTGTGGCCCTAAGGCTACCCCCACCCCAGCCCCAGTGCCCACCCGACCTGCGTCCTCCTGGCCACTGGCCCCTCTCCCCTCTGCCTGTCCCCACATCTCCTGGCGCCCCTCACCTGGCCTTGACCCCCTCTCCCTCCGCAGGCTCTTCAGCAGCCTCGGTGAGCTGAGCTCCATCTCAGCGCAGCGCAGCCCTGGGGGCCCGGGCGGCGGGGCCTCCTACCCGGTGCGGCCCGGCGGCCGCTACCCCGTGGCGCGGCGCGCCCCGAGCCCAGTGAAGCCCGCGTCGCTGGAGCGGGTGGAGGGGCTGGGGGCGGGCGCGGGGGGCGCGGGGCGGCCCTTCGGCCTCACGCCTCCCACCATCCTCAAGTCGTCCAGCCTCTCCATCCCGCACGAGCCGAAGGAGGTGCGCTTTGTGGTGCGCAGCGTGAGCGCACGCAGCCGCTCGCCCTCGCCGTCGCCGCTGCCCTCGCCAGCGCCTGGCCCCGGCCCCGGGGCCCCCGGCCCGCGCCGGCCCTTCCAACAAAAGCCGCTGCAGCTGTGGAGCAAGTTCGACGTGGGCGACTGGCTGGAGAGCATCCACTTGGGCGAGCACCGCGACCGCTTCGAGGACCACGAAATCGAGGGCGCGCACCTGCCGGCGCTCACCAAGGACGACTTCGTGGAGCTGGGCGTCACGCGCGTGGGCCACCGCATGAACATTGAGCGCGCGCTCAGGCAGCTGGACGGCAGCTGACGCCCCCTCCCCACGTCCCAGCCGCGCCCTGCCGGCAGGGCCCCCCACCCCCACCCCCGGGCCGCGGGCTCGGCCTGCCCCCCACAAAGGCGCCCGGGCCAGGAATGTTGCATGAATCGTCCTGTTTGCTGTTGCTCGGAGACTTGCCCTGTACATTGCTTAGTGCCCTCCCCGGCCGGCGAGTCCCACCCAGCACACGGTCAGGAAGGGCGAGGGCCAGGGAGGCTGGAGCGGGAGAGGGTTGGGGGTGGGGTGCTCCGGCCTGACCATCTCCCGCACAGCTCCTGGTGGCTACTCTCCCAGAGGGGGGGACCTAGTCCAGCATGCGAGGTCAGGACACACCTTGGTGACTCGGGGGGAGGGGGGAGACTTGGGGTTCTCGGTTGGGGGCCTAGGAGCCCCCCCCTGTTTTGCATATTTTAATCCACTCTATATTTGGAACGAGAAAAGGAACAAATATCTCTGTCCTTAATAGCTTCCCTTCCCTTCCCCTACAGCCCCCCCCACCCCCCCCCCCCCACTGGTTCCGCTGCTGCTGCCCAGTCTTCCATCTCTGGCCCCTCACTGCCACTGCCACCCCACATGGGGCGGGGGACGCTCCAGCTGGTCTGGGGTTGGCCAGGGTCCTAGTAGCCCGCCCTGGGGCCCCAGCTCGGTCCTCTCCCCTCGCTGAGCTATAGTGTGCCCCACCGACCCTTCAGGTGCTGCGTGGAGGAGGGGCGGCAGGCAGCGAGTCCTGCTGGGCACTAGCCAGGTCAGGTGGCCTGGGAGACCATTGCCCTGGGGAGGGGCAGGGCCCTGGCATCCGCCCCAGCCAAGTCCCTCACAGGGTCCCTTCCCAGGAGGGGTCTAGCCTCCTCCCCACACTGTTGGGCAACCACAGCAGAGAAGCCTCCCTGCCTCAGACCCCAAAGTCTCCTGTTCCTGCCCTGTGTGTGTGTGTGTGTGTGCGCGCACGCACGTGCGAGTGTGTGAAACTCTGGGTGCGGCTGAGTGCGTCGGAGCCCTGTGTGTGCCTGACTGGAGTGTGGTCCCAACGGGCCACTCTGGACTAGTGTGGGGGCTTCAGCAGTGTGCACAGGGTGCATGTATGGGTGTGTCCCTGTGAAAGCACCCCATTTCCACTTCCAAAGAAAGTCAGAGGCACCCTAGGACCTGCTGTTTGCCCAGCCCGTCCTTCCAGAGCCTCGTCTAGCCTGAGCGGGCCTCCTTGGTGAGGCTCTGCTGCTTGGACAGGCTCCCAAGAGCCCTTGGAGGCAGTGCCCCGCCCCCCACTGGGCTTCTGGGGGGGGGGACCATAGAGGACCCCTAGAGTCAGGCCACCGCAAGCCCTGGGGAGAGGCAAAGACCCCAGAGGGCACCCCAGCCCCCCTTACTGTGACTCCTCACACTCAGCAATGACCTGTGGGGTGGGGGGCCCTGGGACGTTTTTAAACCTAGGGTTTGGAGTCTGGACTAAGCTCCATCCACGTCACTCACAAGTTTCTGTTTATATTTCTAGCTTTTTTTAAAAAAAAAAAAAAAACAGAAAACTGAAGTTTTCACAGCCCAGGGGCCTGGCACGCCGGTCTGTGCCCGCCTGCCCCGCCCTGGCCCACCGGCCCCATTCCCTGGGCAGAGTCACACCCAGTAACCCTCTCACCGACAGACCAGGTCACACACAGCAGCAGTCACTGTAACAGACTGCCACATACACCCTCAGTCTCACACTCACCTGTGGGTTTTTGGTTCCGTTCAATTTGGGTTTTTAACTTTACAGGGTCAGTCCCGCTTCACCCCTCCTTTTGTATGGAGTTCCATCTGGGGGATTTCACCCCTGCTCCAGTCCTGAGGCCTCCTGACCCTGACGTTGTGATACACCCCACAGAGATCTATGTTTCTTATATTATTATTATTGATAATAATTATTATAATATTATTATGTAATAAATTTATAAGAAATGAAGCCGTCTCTCAGTTGCCTGTTTGAGGAGGTATTGGGAGCACAAACTGCTGTCCCCTGAATGGGATGAACCTCAGCCTTGACACGAGCATTCGGCCACATGCACTGGTGACTCTCAGCCCTGTCTCAGTCTCCTTGTTGACCCCATGTCCCCATGCCAGGCTTCTCTTCGCATCTCTTCCGGACTCCTGCTGGGCCTCAGCTCATGCTTCCTGTCTGGAAGCTTTTCTCTCTGCCCACCAGCTCACTGAGTGTAGCCCTCCTGAGGTAGGAGTCCAGTTGTCCTCTGTCCCCCTGCCCCACCTCCCCCACTGTGTCCATTTGTTTCTGAATTCTTTGAACCTTCTCATGTCTGTGCCTGCTGTCCTGCCCTCATGGCTACTGCCCTTGTCCGGGCTTTACTACCCCTCCCCCCCCACCTGAGCTGACAGTCATGTGAGCAGCTGGCTGCTACCAGCCAATGATGTGGCAAGGCTAGTGTGGCACCGGGTGGGGCGTGGCCCACCCACAGGAAGGGCAGAGGCACCTTAAGGGTGGAAGAGAGGGTGAACAGTGTGGGTGGATGGATATCTTCCCACAGAGTGGGCACAGGAGGCCCAGCGGGAGTTGGGAGAGGGCTCCTCAGGCATCAGTCACCTGACAGGGTCTTGGCAGGGGCAGTGCCTGCAGATCCTGGCCCCACTGGGTCAAGGTGGAGTGCAGATCTGACAGAGTAATAAACGTGGACCTTGACTTGGGTTATTGATGGTCAGGGGTGGGACCAGTGGGAGATACCACCAGAAAGTGTGAAGATCCCAGAGGGAGTGAAGTGGCTGGAAGACGGACAGACTCCGGTGTCTTCACCCAGAGGAGGTGAGGGCAGGCAGAGGTGCTTTGAGGGATCAAGTGCAGGTCTGGCTGGCCTGGGAGGGAGGGTGAGGCCCTGTGAGGCTTGGACCTTGAGAGGCTTGCAGGCTATCTAGAAAGCCCCACAATTTCAAATTTTCAACTTTTTCAAAATTTTAGTTTTCATTTTCAAGTCAGAGACTGTGGTCAGCATACAGAAGAGGCCATGAAGGAAGTCAAGGAGTAAGGAACTGGGAGGGTCTAAATGTGGGGGCAGAGGTGGGACCCTGCCTGACTTGCCGTCTGCCTGAGCCAGGGTGTTGGGGGGCTGGTATCCTTTGCACGAGGAGCCCTGGGTCTCTCTGGGTCTGGGTCAGAGCTTGGGGTAAGTACAGCTTTTCAACAGAAGAGAGGAGGAGGAAGAGGAAGGCAACAAGCCTTCCATAGAAAGGGCATCACCCACTCTGGCTCCTAAGGGGTTTGGGGGAGAAAATGAATCCCCCCCACCCTCATACCTCAGAAGACAAGTCAGAACCTTCAGTGCCTGTGAGAGCAGACGTGGCGGAGGAAATCCTCTCTGCAAGTTGAGGACTAGGGGAGCTGCAGCCCCAAATGCTTTGGGGCAAAGACATTTTCACTCAGGGCTAGGGTCTCCTCATGACCTCAACATATCCTTTTGGGGGCCCTAAGCAACTCACCAATACTCTTTCTGGAGCCTGGAGCAGAGGCTGTAGCCCCAACTCTCCCTCACCCCAGCCACCACTGCCTGAGGTCCTGTGAACAACTTGGGCTGGATGGACGGACGTGTCTGCTCTGCAGAGGGTCTCGCTGGAGAACGGGTGGGGTGGGAACCTCAAGGGTTAGAGATAAGGGTGAGGAAAGATGAGGTAGGAGTTGGACTGGTCAGGGGAGCAGGGGTAGGAGTTCAGAAGTGAGGGGCAGGAATCAGGCTGCGGTAAGCAAGGGGGCATATGGGGGTGGGAAGGGAAGGAGGGAGGTGAGGTGGGGGGGGATGGGGAAGCCCTCATTCTGCTCCCTGTGCTGGGAGCTTCATCTTGGTTCGAGTCAAGCCTCTAGTAGCCATTGGGACCCCCTTTTTTTAAATAAAAATTTTTAATGTTTATTTATTTTGAGAGAGAGAGTGAGAGCGAGCAGAGGAGGGGCAGAGAGAGAGGGAGACACAGAATCTGAAGCAGGCTCCAGGCTCCGAGCTGTCAGCACAGAACCTGATGTGGGGCTCGAACTCACGACCCATGAGATCATGACCTGAGCCAAAGTCAGATGCTCAACCGACTGAGCCACCCAGGCACCCCTGGGATCCCTTCCTCTGGCCCCAGACTCCTACCGTCTGGTACCTTCCTGCCTCTCTCCCTTGTGCTTTGGAACAGCGTGGAGAAGTCACTCTTATTTGAGATGTTTGCTTCTTCCATTAGGGTTAATGACAGAATTAGACCTGGTAGGCCATGTTCCTATCCCTCATTACTGTGGCCATGGGGGCAGGTATGGACTGGCAGCCCCTTCTAAAATCAGGAGTGAGTGTTACTCTGTGGAGTCAGATAGTAGTTGCCCTCTAGAATCTAGACATTGGGCCTTCAACTTTGTTACTGCATAACCCTAAGTGTTTTGAAAAACTAGGTGCTACTTTTCATCTTGAATCTTATAACTAACATTTTTGTCATATGGTTAAATACTTGCAAAGGTTGTGATTTCTAGAAAATTGTACATATTAGCATTAAAATTAATGTTGACATCATTCTGTTAAATGATTCTCATGGACCTAAATACCATATCAATTTTATACCCATCAAAATCCTATAAAAACACCTGAATAGGTGTTTTCTTAAATAGTCAAAACTTCAATGATCACTTGAATTCTTGCTGCAATGTGGTATAATTCCAAAGCCTTTTTGGTTACTTTATCAGGCACAATCTGACACTTGGCTAAAATAAGCGAGGACTCCTAACACTCAGTAGGTGAATTGTAACTTAGGTTTGTGAAATAGGACTTCCTGAACTTCAGGTAGAGGAGGAGAGATCACTTGATATGAAGGCTTAAAAAAAAAAAAAAAAGAAACTTAAACACAGGAGCAGAGTCCTCCTGAAATCAGGTAGAAGAAATATGTTCTATGACACTCAGGTCTGAGAAGAAATCCTAACAGTGGGGTAAAGTGCACAAGGGCCCTGAAACTCTCCTAGGAGAGATGACTCCCTACACTCAGGTAGAAAAGAGAGCGCCCCACTGACATGCAGGGGGCAGTGATAAAAATCTTGTGATACAGAGTTGATGTTATTGAGACCCAATTACATTCCTCTAGGGGAAAGAAAACCTGTTGCTTGTCAGGAAGGTAAATAATGCATATCAAAACTCAAGTGGAATCATTCTGCCACTAACTGGGGGGATATGGCCTTGTCACTCCCTACTAAACAAAGATAAGATGTCCTGGGCCAGTGTTAGAAGACGGAGGAGGAACAGGAAAGTATTCCCCAGAGAAGGCACTTTGAGACTGGAAAACCAAGCAGGCCACTACATACTGTTTACTCTGAGTTTGTTTTTGTTAAGATTTAATTTTGAGTAAGCTCTACACCCAGCATGGGGCTTGAGCTCACAACCCTGAGATCAAGAGTCACACGCTCTACTGACTGAGTCATCCAGGCACCCCTGTTTACAGAGTTTTATTCAGGTGGATCGGGCAGAGAATGACTGCATAGTTGAAAGATTTCATACGATGAGGCACATGCAGAAGGGCAGTAGTGAGATTGCACCTAATGGACAGCCGACCTTTAATTAGCTCTTGTGTCACCACCTGTGCCTCAGCAAGGGGAAAGACTATGTTATCTCCAACAGATTCTTGGGGGAGGGGGTGAAAACAAGCCTTGCCCCATCCTGGCCTTGGCAGGCATTCCTAAGGTGTGTATATCAATCTCCAAGGTGCCCGGAACACATAGCCCCAAGGGAGGTCACTGAGCAAACAGGAGCAAGATGGAGGGCCAGAGATGGAGTCAGTATTGTCAGCAACCCTAACCCAGTAATAGGAGAGGGAAGATCTTCTGGCCTGCAAGAAGAGTAGACTTGGGGACACTCGTGTATAGAAAATGAGAGCTTCTTGACAATTGGGTAGTGAGATGAGATGTCCGGACAATTGTCTAGTGGAAACGAGACATCTGACAATTAGGGAGAAGAGATGGAAACACTGGACATGCAGGTAGGGAAGGCAAGGCCTTGTTACACTCGAATAGGGAAGAGGAGACCCCTTGGTTGCTAAGAGAAAAGAGCTGGAACCTCCAGACATAGCAGAAGAGGTGAGTGACAAGATCTCCTGACTCTCAGGTGGAGGAGAGCTCCAGATGCCCTGGAAGGAGACAGAAAACCTTCAGGTAGTCAGAGAGTTGAGACAAGAATATCAGATATTTACAGAGCAAAGGAGACCTTGTGATATTCAGGTAGAGAAGATGAAAGCTCATGACTTTTAGGGAGGGAGGGAGACTTCCTGGCAGCCAGGTGGAGGACATGAGAGTTCCTGGCACTTGAGCATGGCAGGCGAAACCTCAGGGCACTCACAGAGGTGAGATGTACTTCCTGAGCCTCAGATAGGGGATATAGGACCTCTTGGTTCTCAGGTAGAGAAGATGCAACAAAGTGACACTCAGGCGGTCCAGACGAGGCCTTTGGCCTTGAGATGGAAGAAGAGAGACATCCTCACATTCAGGAAGAAGAGATGATAGCTCCTGATACTCTGGTAGGATGTTCAAGACCTGCTGGACATTCAGTTGAGGGGGATGTGACCTCCTGAAAGTTACGTGAGATGAGAAGGTATGACATTCATATTTAGAGGAATAAAGATCATCTGGAAATCTGAAAACCCTTAACACTCAGGACACGAGGTGTCCCGACACTCGGGTAGGAGAGGTGCACCCTCCGGACATTCAGATTGACTAGTGGAGAACTTACACTCAGGTCGAGGATGGGAGACTGCCCTTCATGCAGGTAGAGATGTGATCTCTCACACTCTTACAGAAGAGGTGAAATGTGTTAACACGCAGGTATGTGAGGTGAGCCTTTGTCAACCTCTGGTAGGTGAGACACAGTCTCCTGACAATCAGAAGAAATGAAACTTCCTGATATTCAGTTAAGTGTAATGAGAGTTCTTTACACCTAAGTATAGGAGACACACCTTGTTGCACGTAGGTCCCAGAGGGGAGGCCTGGAGACACTCAGGTAGGAAACACCAGAGCTTGTGATACTCAGGAATGAAGAGAAAGGTGGGCTTTGAAGTACTGAATTAAGGAAACTCAGAATCGCTCTCTCAAAAGTGTGCTGATAGCATGTACTTGGAAGAGGAAAGACAGTTTTCCCCACACAGTATTAAGGATCGATTAATCTGACCTGATTAACCTGACCCCTTGTAACCACTGACATGCGCCATCTTGACACAGAGGGACAGAGCTGCCCTTCAATCCGTGTTTGGAACAGGAAACGTGCTTACAGCCTGCATGAGGGGCAGACCCTGAGGTTGCACAAAGCTAGAACCTCAGATGATATGGGACCTCAGAAGGGTAACTCGGAATGAAGATCCTGGCCTTGGGACAGAGGGAGGGGGCTGCACCCAGGAGTCAGGGGGAGCCTGAACAGGAAGTTGGGAACTCCTCTGAGCCTGAACCAGTTAAGCGAAAGGGCTCCTGCCTGGCCTGATGCCTGGGGGGGGTGGGGGTGGGAGGTCGCACTGCTGATTGGTCAGGAGGCCACAGGGCTTTGTGAAGTCGCTAGGGTTCCAGGCCAGGCTGGGGCAGGAGTATGGTGGAGATGCTGCCAACTGCCATCCTGCTGGTCTTGGCTGTGTCTGTGGTTGCCAAAGATAACGCCACGTGTGAGTAAGTGTCAGGGACACCTTTGGGGTGTGTGTGGAGAGAGTGTCTTCTGAATAGTAAGCCCCACCCAGACTCTCTGTCCAGGGCGAGGGAGGAGGCCAAGTGCAGGCCTTAGTCGTTCCTGGGTCTCACAGGTGTGACCTACAACCCCCACTCAGACCGTCCTTGTTCCCAGCTTCATCAGCCCATGGGCCCCAGGGCTGACCCCTGGGTTCCTGTGGCTCCCACAGCACAGACACTGGGACCTCTTCCTCACCTGGAGACTGGCCTCACTGCCTCTGGAACATCAAGTCTTACTTTTTAGGAGGCCTTTTATTCCCACAGATACTGAGGTGTCCCCACCTGTGTATGACTCCTAAGGCCCCAGGATACCATCACGCCATGCCTCTGGGATCCCCCTCCAACTTAGACTCCCACAGCCTCCAAGATACCCCCAAACTATTGTGGCTTCTCCCCAGCTCCCAGAATTCCTGTCCCTGGACCCCCGCGGCTCCCCATACCTGGGGCCACTGGACCTGCCTTGGCTACTCTGCCTCCTCTGCCACCACCCACCCCTGCCTTGCAGCCTCGACACCTCTAGCCTCCCCGTCTGCCTAGGGCTCTCCTACGTTTCTAGGGCCCTTACTGTCTGTCCTGCTTCCCGTGGCCCTTTCTTTCCCCCAAACCATTTCCTAGACGCTGTAGCTCCTGGCCTCGCCACCACCCTGACAGCGCTTCTCCTCAGCATCGTCCCCCCTGGACTCTACCTACTCTGGGCCACCCCACTTGCAGCAGACCCCTAGCCTTACCTCCCCCGTTGTGCAGGTAGGACAGGCTGGAACTGTTCTCGGTTTGAACCGTGCCCCTGGTCTCTCCTCAGTGGCCCCTGTGGGTTACGGTTCAGGCAGAACCCACAGGGGAGTGTCCGTATCGTCGGAGGGCAGGATGCGGCACTCGGGGCCTGGCCCTGGATGGTCAGCCTCCAGGTCTTCACTTCCCACAACAACCGAAGGTATCACGCGTGCGGAGGCACCCTGCTGAACTCCCACTGGTTGCTGACGGCTGCTCACTGCTTCGGGTCCAAAAAGTACGTGTGGGAACGCGTGGAGGGAGGTCTTCAGGAAGGCTGTTCTGGGGCAGGGACTTTCCCCAGAGCTCTCTGTGCAGTCTCCCGGGCCTAGTGGCGACCAGACCTTTGACAGGGGAGGGCTCTGAGGGTCACCATCACCAGAGGTTTCTGTCGAGCCAGTCCCTACTGAGGATAACCTGGCTTGCCTCTGTGCCCACAGAAAAGTATATGACTGGAGACTGATTTTTGGAGCAAGGGAAATTGTGTATGGGAGCGATAAACCAGTGAAGCCGCCTCAACAGGAGAGATATGTCGAGAAAATCATCATTCATGAGAAATACGTCCCCAGTTTAGAGTACAATGACATTGCTCTCTTGAAGATCACCCCTCCAGTTCCATGTGGGCAGTTCATCGGACCCGGCTGCCTGCCCCAATTTAGGGCAGGCCCACCCAGAGTCTCCCAGGCCTGCTGGGTGGCTGGCTGGGGATTCTTAAGAGAGAATGGTGAGTATGGAGGGGGCTCTCAAGGGGGGACACTGCTGGTCGTTCTCTTGGTGGTCTCTGAGGGGAAGGGGTAATATGTGCTGCCTGGTGGAGTGACACCCAGACCCCACCAGAGTCCTGTAAGTAGGTTCCGTTTTATAGCTGGAGAAACTGTTCAAAGCCTCACAACTTATGACTAGTGTGGTCGCCGAAGGGAAGGCTGAACGCAGGCACAGGAGAACCTCGGTGCTCTTAGCACGGGGTCTAGCCTGTGTCTGCGTCTGGGCCTGGAGCCTAGCTGCTGCATTCTGGAAGTGGGTGCTCCTGAAACTTGGAGAAGAGCTCTGGATATGGTTTTGGGGCTGTGGGGCAGTGCCTCTCCTCTCTGGCCCTCCATTTCCCCATCTGTGAATGGAAGGGGCCGGTCACGTGGTCTCTGAGCTCTGAGCCCCCTGAGCCCAGCCCTCCTGGTCCTGACCAGTGCACCTCTCCTCCCCACCCTTGGTGGTCACAACGCCAGAACCCACCCTGCCCTTTGGAGTTACTTCGTTTTCACTGTGGGAGAGGTTTTTTGCAGGTCAGCAGTGGGCAGCAAGGGTTTGACCAGCAGGTTAGGGCTTTCGGGTTTCCAAAGGTGGTCTCATGGAAATCTTTACCCAGTCACACTGGGGATGTGAAACAAGACTGAAATCTCTTGTGTCCCTTGATAATGGAAAACCGAGGGTTCCCAGTTCAAGGCACTGCAGTCGTTTGGAGTCAAAACTCAGGCTTTCCTGGTGACAGAACCTTGGTAGTTTCAGGGTGCTTCCTGGAACTCTTCTTTCTCAAGGCTGGTTCCGCTCTCTGGCAGGTTTGCTGTCCGTTCTGTCCCTCAGGGAAGGGCTTCTCTTCCCAGGCCCCCTTGCTTTCACTGGCCTCTGCTGGCCCGTGGCCTTCTCTCCCTGGCCCGGGGTGTCACCCTCTGTCTGGCTGTTGATGTCCATGGCTCTGCCGTGGCCTCCAGAGCATTCTTTTTTTCCCACTCACCGGCCTACCCTGCTCTGCCCACCCACTTGGACATGGGCACAGCATTCCGGGGTTCTTGCCGTCCCTGGGGGGACTGATCTCAGGGTTCCCATCTGCACCCCCACCCCCACCCTCACCTTTGCTGTCCTTTCGCTCAAAAGGATTCTAGGCTCCCAGCTACACTCTGGACATCATGCAAAGTCTCTTTTGTTCTAGAATTCCCCTCAACGTAATGGGTTTTCTATTATTTTTTGGTGAACACTCCCCCACCGCCAAGGCCAAGTCTTAAAGAAATCTCCAGCCTCCAAAGTTCTGTGACATTCCTTCAGACCTTTCTTTTTCTATGTCCTCCTTGAACCCATACGCTCTGGGGCTGAAAGAGCACTTTGGGGGTGGTCTTCCTTTTCTACTGAATTTTGAATGCTTGCAGACCTTTTTAGCATTTTTCCTGTAAAGCCAAGGTGTCGGGATTGAGAACCCCCTTTCTGTTTCAGGACACCTGGCTCTTGACAATGAAACTTGTGTCTGTCCAGACTCTGTAGGCTGTGCCATAGATTTAAAAGGTCACCTTAGGGGTGCCTGGGTGGCTCAGTCAGTTAAGCGTCCGACTTCGGCTCAGGTCATGATCTCACGGTTTGTGAGTTCGAGCCCCACGTCGGGCTCTGTGCTGACAGCTCGGAGCCTGGAGCCTGCTTCAGATTCTGTGCCTCCTTCTCTCTCTGCCTCTCCCCCACTTGTGCTCTGTCTCTCTCTCTCTCTCAAAATTAAGTAAAAAATGTAAAAAAAAAAAAAGCTCACCTTAAATGAGCAGGCTTCTTGTGGCAATTTCAGTGTCACCCCTGTCTCAGGGACGGGGCACATACAACACTCTCCTGCTTGGATGGTATGCAAAGCTGAGCTAAAGGGACCCAAAACATGTTCAAAGCCACACAGACGCACATTCAGCTGTTTTCCGGGTGCCTACTGTGTGCCTTGCTCCCCCCTCCCTCCCCCTTGCTGCACGTGGCTCTGGCTTCACGTTGGCCATGTTCCAGGTCTGACTGCCACCTCGCCACCTGTATGCAGGCAATTTCAGACTCCCCTGCCAGGCGGTGGCTGGGCTGTGGGTGATGCTGTAGGGGGGCCCTTCTGTTTGCGGGGGCCACTGGTGAAGGGGGAATGGCTGCACCTATTCTTGAGCTCTAAGCCGGATGCGAGGTTGGCTGATTGAGGCATCGCCTGGGCTGGACCTTCCTTAGCCCGAAGGTCATGATGGAGCATCTGGGGCTGTAAAGGAAGTTCTGACTTGGCCTCAGGTCATTCCAACCACCTGCGCCCCTGACAAGTCTGTCTGTGTGTGGACACGACCCCACAGCTCTTCCCTTTATAGAATCTCCTCAAAGCAGAAGGGAGGCACGCGGGAGGGACTCCTCCCGTCCACAGCTGAGCAGAGGCATCCCGGGTGAAAAGCAGGGAGGGTGACCCAGAGCTGTGCTATGGGGGATGAGACGTGTGTCTTGGGCTTAAGTGTAGAGGAAAACCTTGGTCTGAATCCCGGCCTCACCACTTCCCTGCCAGGACGAAGTGGAGGAAAGGCGAGTCACAGCCCTCCACGCAGGGGGTTGCTGTGGGCCGTAAATGAGGTGACACACTCTGGCTGTTAATCTGCCCTCAGCACACACAGCCCTGGAGCCGCATCTGCACCTACCGACTGCACACGCCCACCTCCACCCCACACCCTGCCTGCTCTTCTCCTCAGGGTTATGTGAGGAGAGGCCAGGGGCATTCGCTCCCACGGGTTTAATGGTTTTATTTCATGGGTTTAATCAGAGCATTTGGGGGCGATGGGGTTCTGTGGGGGGACGGGGCAGGGCTTTCCCAGCACACGTCTGTGCTCGCTGACCACTGAGCCAGGCGCCTGGCTGCAGCCTACAGGACGTCACCTACACTGCAGGAGGCACTCGTGAACCTCATCGATCTCGACTTATGTAACTCCACCCAGTGGTACAACGGGCGCATCCGGTCCACCAACGTGTGCGCGGGGTACCCTGAAGGCAAGATTGACACCTGCCAGGTAACTCCCCTCAGGTGCCCACTTCCAGCCGACTCCTCTTGCTTGAGGCCCTCTTGTTTGAGCTACACTACCGCTAGGGCCCTGCTCCAGTGACCCCTTCCCTGGACCCATCTTCCAGCAGTGAGGGTGGGGGGAGACACTAACCTGCTGCCCCTACAGAGGACCAGTCACCACACCGAGAGCTTATTCTGCCATGGCACAGGGGTCAAACCACCCAACCGCCACCCCTGAAGAGAATGCTTGCCTCTCTTTGCCAGAAATCAAAACCTCCCAATCCACGTGTACACAGGCCCATGTATGCGTGAAGCCACATGCATGGACGCATGGGTCGCTTACTCCCTCCTCACTGGAAGGAAACCCACGACAATCCCTACCCTTCTCACATTCCAACCGAAGATGTTGGTACCAACTCAAAGTTTGCCACAACCACTGTGTTCATGGCAGCAGGAAGTCATGTGACCCAGAGACTGTCCTTCCAGAGCCTATGGCCCTTCTGGGCAGGGGAAAAGTGGCTCAGGCAGAGAGTGACTCCTGTGTCCTTCTGGGCAGGGGGACAGCGGCGGTCCTCTCATGTGCAGAGACAACGTGGCAAATACCTATGTGGTCGTGGGAGTTACAAGCTGGGGGGTAGGCTGTGCCCGAGCTAAGCGCCCTGGAGTCTACACGGCCACCTGGCCCTATCTGAACTGGATTGCCTCCAAGATCGGTTCTAATGTCTTGCACATGGCTCAAGTGCCCACCCCTCCCCCTCCCACTACTCCAGCACCCCCAGTCAGACTCCCCTCTGCCCACCCTTCTGCTCGCCCTCCTTGGTACTTCCAACGCCCTGTTCAACCACTTCCCGCGCATCCCCCTGCATCTCAACCTCGACCCCGACCCCGACCCAAACCCCCAGCCCCGTCCCTGCCTCCACCTCCACCTCCGCCTCCATCCCCATCCCCACCCCCTCCCGCACCCCCACCTATCACTAAACCTCCCCAAGTGCTTTCTTTTGCCAAGCGGCTACAGCAACTCATAGAGATCTTGAAGGGGAAGACCTTTTCTAGCGCAAAGGGGTATTATGAAATGGAGACCACAGACCTCCCCGAACTGACGGCTGCTTCCTGATCCAACCCCATTCCCAACAGACCCAGAGAAAAAAAAAAAAAAAGATGAAATAAATAACTATAACTATAACTATAAATACATATCCACGAAGAGATGCTTTCTGGAGTTCTTCCTACCTGCCCTCTCCAACTCAGTCCAAACCCTCCCACATCAAATCTACCCTCCCTCTTTCACCCTCCAACAAGGTGGACTTGCTTATACGTTAACATCAGTTGTGGTTTTTTAAATCTTGATTTTTATCTTTATTTTTATAAAGCTTTTTTTTTTTTTTTGAGAGAGAGAGAGAGAGAGAGAGAGCACAAGCAGGGGAGGGGCGGAGAGAGAGGAAGACAGAGGATTTGAAGTGGCTCTGTGTTGACAGCAGTGAGCCTGATGTGGGGCTCGAACTCACGAACCATGAGATCATGACCTGAGCTGAAGTTGGGTGCTTAACCAAGTGAGCCACCCAGGTGCCCCTAAATCTTGATTTTTAAAGTTGGAACAAGGTGATCTGGGGCCATGGGCCTGTTATGGTCTTTATTTCACACTCAGTGTCTCTGTATATTAAATTAGTAGGTATGGGTGCTGGCAGTACTCCTGTGAGCTGAACTGATTCAGAAGGAGTGTGCATCTGAATCCATTGGAAGAATGACCCCAATCTGAAGTTTTGTAGAGTGGCCGACCAGTGCTCAGTCCGCATGGCCAACCCCAGGCAGGAGTCCGCCCTCAACCAGAATTGCTCATGTCCATTTGTAAATCCTGAGAAAGATCTTGATGGGCTCAGGTCAACTGCCTACTCTGGTCTGGGCATAAACCAAACCTAAATGCTGGATTAACCACTTGAGAATTAAAGATGGCAGGCTCCAAGGGCGCCTGGGTGGCTCAGTAGGTTAAGTGTCCAATCTTGACTTCGGCTCAGGTCATGATCTCATGTTCATGGGTTTGAGCCCCGTGTCGGGCTCTGTGCTGACAGTGAGGAGCCTGCTGGGATTCTCTCTCTCTGTCTCTCTCTCCCCCTCCCCTGCTTGCTCTCTCTCTCTCTCTTTCTCTCTCAAAATATATAAACGTAAGCTTAAAAAAAGGAAAGATGGCAGGCCCCAGAAAGAAACCCTCTTGGCTCCTGGCTGGGCAGTTGCTGCAAGAAGCATCCATTCTCTTCTCTGTTCACCAAACTGTCTGTGCACGTTTCATGTGCGAGATGGTCCCATGTGCTGGTTGCAAAGACAGATGGCAGAAGGTGCAGGAGCATGAGGGAGGAACCTGGGGTGAGGAAGACCAAGGACCCTGTCCTCTTCCTGCTGGGGCGGCAACAGAGACGGATGAAGCAGCACGCGTCTTCGTTTTCAGGATTCATCAGTCTGACTGGGTTCAAACAAACACCCTGCTTTACCCCTCCTCAGCTGTGTGGCCTTGGGAATATGGCCAGAGGGTTGTGTGACAATGAAATTAGGACAGATAGGAAGCATTCAGAGCAGAGTTGACACGCTGTAAATGCTGTAATTTAGAGCCAACTGGCGAGGAGATGCTGGGTAACCTCATGTTTATCTGCAGAGGCGCTCTGGTGCATACCATCTGCACACTCATGATCCCTGAAATGCTAGGCTACAAAGGAAAGCTTGCAAATTGGTCTGGGCGGCCCATAGCTCTGTAGTGTAGCAATGTTTGATTAAATTAAAACCCCACATTTTATCTGCCTTGGCTAAGAACTGACATTGCTAAGATTGTCCATTATTCTTTTTGTTGGCTTTGGTCTGTCTCTTCTAAAGCCAGTTTCTTACTCTCCCTACTGGGTACATAAGCTTTGTACCCTGGTGTCAGATGCTAGATATCCTCTAAACACTGAATAAAACTCAGAGTCAGTCACACAGTGAGACAGAAACCAACTATGGGCCACGTGATCCAGAACAGAAACAGTCATGGCAGCAGCTCCGGACCTGCCCTCACCCTTCCTGGGCAGTCCTGAATCCTGAGCCAGAGCCCTGTGGATCTGCAGGTGGGAGTTGTGGGGCAAGGTGTGCTCAGGCTAGGGAATGGGGGTGGGTGTGGAGGGTTTGGGACAAGTTTGGAGGAGCTACAGTACCAGTGGTTTCCTTTCACCTTCAGATCATCCCTCCTCCTCAGAGCCTCCCAGGATCCAGAACACATTCTTCCGGCACTCTCCTTTTTTTTTTAAGCATTTATTTTTTTTATTATTTTTTAAAAATTTACATCCAAGTTAGTTAGCATCTAGTCTAACAATGATTTCAGGAGTAGATTCCTTAATGCCCCTTACCCATTTAGCCCATCCCTGTTCCCACACCCCCTCCAGTAACCGTCTGTTTGTTCTCCTTATTTAAGAGTCTCTTATGTTTTGTCCCCCTCCCTGTTTTTATATTCTTTTTGCTTCCCTTCCCTTATGTTCATCTGTTCTGTGTCTTAAAGTCCTCACATGAGTGAAGCCATATGATACTTGTCTTTCTCTAATTTCACTTAGCATAATACCCTCTAGTTCCATCCACGTAGTTGCACATGGCAAGATTTCATTCTTTTTGATTGCCGAGTAATACTCCATTGTATATATATATATATATATATATATATATATATACATATATACACACACATACCACATCTTCTATATCCATTCATCCATCGATGGACATTTGGGCTCTTTATATACTTCGGCTGTTGTTGATAGTGCTGCTATAAACATTGGAGTACGTGTGTCCCTTCGAAACAGCATACCTGTATCCCTTGGATAAATACCTCATAGTGCAGTTGCTGGGTCGTAGAGTAGTTCTTACTTTTTTGAGGCACCTCCATACTGTTTTCCAGAGTGGCTGTACCCGTTTACATTCCCACCAGCAGTGCAAAAGAGATCCTCTTTCTCCGCATCCTCGCCAACATCTGCTGTTGCCTGAGTTGTTAGTATTCGCTATTCTGACAGGAGTGAGGTGGTATCTCATTGTGGTTTTGATTTGTATTTCCCTGATGATGAGTGATGTGGAGCATTTTTTCATGTGTCGGTTGGCCATCTGGATGTCTTCTTTGGAGAAATGTCTACTCATGTCTTTTGCTCATTTCTTCACTGGATTATTTGTTTTTTGGGTGTTGAGTTTGATACGTTCTTCATAGGTTTTGGATACTAACCCTATATCTGATATGTCTTTGCAAATATCTTCTCTCATTCCATTGGTTGTCTTTTAGTTTTGCTGATTGTTTCCTTTGATGTCCGGAAGCTTTTTATTTTGATGAGGTTCCAATAGTTCATTTTTGCTTTTGTTTCCTTTGCCTCTGGAGACGTGTTGAGTAAGAAGTTGCTGTGGCCAAGATCAAAGAGGTTGTTGCCTGCTTTCTCCTCGACGATTTTGATGGCTTCCTGTCTCACACGTAGGTCTTTCACCCATTTTGAGTTTATTTTTGTGTATGGTGTAAGAAAGTGGTCCAGGTTCATTCTTTTGCATGTCGCTGTCCAGTTTTCCCAGCACCACTTGATGAAGAGACTGTCTTTATTCCATTGGATATTCTTTCCTGCTTTGTCAAAGATTAGTTGGCCATATGTTTGTGGGTCCATTTCTGGGTTCTCTACTCTGTTCCATGGATTTGAGTGTCTGTTTTTGTGCCAATGCACTCTCTCTTCTTTACACGCTCGAATCCTCATCCCTCTCTCCTCATCGGGCCTGTCATCTGTCGCTGACACTTGGGTCTCCTCCCTGGAGAGACAGAGCCTATCCTTGGGGAACACTCGTGGGAGGCCATGGATTGGGTAGAACCTGCAGAATCCACGTGATGGTTTCTTGTGTATCTTCTGGAAACTTTCCATGCCGATGAGTATATTTATATATAATCTAATCCCCTTATTTATTCGCTGTTTATGCTACTCTGACTTCCTTTTTCATGTAGCAAATTAGGCATATTTCCATCTTAGCACATAGGGACCCACCTCCTCTAAATGATGTTCTGCAGTAGGGCTCCACATTTCCTTCCTGGGAGGGAATATCTAGCCTTCCGCTTTAGCCTTCCCTCAATGTGCCCATTTCCCCATATGTAAGCCAACACTGGTTTATATCAAACTCACTGATGTTTGCAAAACTAACAGATGTTCTTTTTTTTTTTTTTTTAATTTTTTTTTTCAACGTTTATTTCTTTTTGGGACAGAGAGAGACAGAGCATGAACGGGGGAGGGGCAGAGAGAGAGGGAGACACAGAATCGGAAACAGGCTCCAGGCTCTGAGCCATCAGCCCAGAGCCTGACGCGGGGCTCGAACTCACGGACCGCCTGATCGTGACCTGGCTGAAGTCGGACGCTTAACCGACTGCGCCACCCAGGCGCCCCAAAACTAACAGATGTTCTAATTTACATTTTAAAAATTATGAATGAATTTGTTTATAAATGAAATGAGACTCTTCTGATAGCCTTCATGTCCCTATGGATATTGTAACCCTGAAAACGGCTCCCAGATCCCAGAGCAGGTACTGCTGCACAGAGATGGAAAGAACAGGGGAGAAACACACAGGCTGCATGATGAGCCAGCACCAGAGGGCATCAGGGCATCTGAGGGATATGCTCACTGCTTCCTTGTAGGGTGGTTAGGCAAATGATAAGTATTTTTAAAGAATAGAATTCATACTGAATTTTATTGCTAAGAACAGTAACAAAGTGATTTGACAGTGGCTAAATCTGTGCACATGGTAAAACCCTGACTCCTGAGCGTTCGGTGGGGGGGGGGGGTAGACATGCAATAATGAGTGTAGGTACAAGTTCTAATTGTGAATTTGATACATACATGAAATTTTATATTTTCAAGGAAAAAAATGACCCCAATGAATATAATTTTGGTAAATTAAAAAATTTTTAAAAATTCTTTTACATTGATTTATTTTTGAGAGACAGAGTGAGACGGTGTGAGAGTGGGGGAGGGGCAGAGAGAAGGAGACACAGAATCCGAAGCAGGCTCCAGGCTCTGAACAAGCTGTCAGCACAGAGCCCCACATGGGGCTCGAACCCACAAACTGTAAGATCATGACCCGAGCTGAAGTCTGACACTCAACCGACTGAGCCACCCAGGAACCCCTAATTTTGGTAAATTTTAAGTGGAAGCAGAAAAAATGGAGGTAGTTCATTCTTTTTTAAAAGTTTATTTTGAGAGAGAGAGAGAGAGAGAGAGAATCCCAAGCAGGCTGTGCACCATCAGCACAGAGCCTGACCTGGGGCTCGAACTCCAACAAATCATGAGATCATGATCTGAGCCAAAATCAAGAGTCACTCAACTGACTGAGCCACTCAGGCTTCCCAGTAGTTCATCTTTAGTGTGTAGAAAACGGATCAAGAAACAGAAATCAGCTTAATGCAGTTTTCTGCAGAAAGTACTCTTGGACCAAGAATCATCAGTGACCTGCTTCTGGTCACTATAGTTGAACCCATATACGTCTCTTGGGTAAATACTCGGTGCAATGGCATATGTCAGTGTAAATTTTGACATATGAATGCACCCAGGGCACCAGCACCACAGTCAATATAGTGAACCTGCCCATCACTTTGAAGGCTCCCTTCTGGCGTTCTGTCATCCCTGCAGCCCCATTGGCCCAAGCAACTTCTGATCTGTTTCTCTCATTGTGTATTCATTTGCATTAAAAAATTATAAATGCAATCATACAGTGACTGCCCTTTTTTTGTCTAGCTTCTTTCATTCAGTGCAATCATTTTGAGATTTGTCTCTGTGGCAGTGTGTTCCAGCAGTTTCCTGGTCACTGATGAGTGCTCCACTGTGTGCCTGAACCACAATTTGTTGTTCTGTTCACCAGGCGATGGACTTTCAGCTGTTCACAGTTTTTGGCCATTGCAAATAAAGGAGCTATGAGCATTTGTACACAAGTCTTTGTGTGGGCATATGCTTTCGTATCTCTTGGCTAAGTACTTATGTGCTGGATCACGTGGTAGGTGTGTGGTTAGCATTTTTTTTTTAAATATTTAAAAAAAAATTTTTTTACATTGATTTATTTTTGAGAAACAGAGTGGGACAAAGTGTGAGCAGGGGAGGGGCAGAGAGAGAAGGAGACACAGAATCTGAAGCAGGCTCCAGGCTCTGAGCAAGCGGTCAGCACAGAGCCCGACGCGGGGCTCGAACTCACACACTGTGAGATCATGACCTGAGCCGAAGTTGGACGCTCAACCGACTGAGCCACCCAGGCACCCCTGGTTAGCATTTTTAAAAATTGCCAAAATGTGTTTTCAAGGTGGTTGCCATATTCTACATCCCCATCAGCTGTGTCTGAGAGCCTGTACCTTTAACGCCTCGCCAAAACTTGGTGTGCTTGGTCTTCTCATTTTAGCCATTCTTATAGGTTGTGTGGTAATATGTCATTTGTGGGTTTCCCCCACAAATGTAGTTTATAAGTAAGTTTGAAGTATTATCAGTGAGGTAATAGGGCAAGAATATTTGACAGTAGCAAAATGTGGGAGGGCACCTAGGGAAAGAAGGAAGCAGAGAGAAAAAGGCATAAAATTAAATTTGTCCAAATAGAATTTAAGTTTTTCAAGCATCATAAACATCAATGGAAAACATGTGAAGGGCACACGATAGCGACAGCCGTTAAGTTTCGCCGTTAAGATCCTGCTAACGTCTTTGCTGCATCAGTTCCAGGCGAGGCCTGATGAAGAAGCTGGCGGTCTGCCTCCCATGTAAAGATATTCCAGTTTCCAACCCCCCAGAGCCTCCCTGAGGGAGAGCAACACTTTGTGTTGAAAACAAAGTCCTCAGGGCACCTGGCTAAGCTCAGTGTAGAGTGTGCCACTCTTGATCTTGGGGTCCCGAGTTCAAGCCCCATGTTGGGCATAGAGATTACTTTTAAAAAATTCAAAACAAAAACAAAAACAACCAATAGTAAACAAACACACACAAGTCAACAACTTAGCCACAGTTTATCCCCCACTTTTAGGGTGATGATAGGTTTGTCCTTCACAAGAAGCATTTCCTGTGCTGCCTTATTGACCTTTCTATTGTTCGTTTAGTTCCAATGTATGCTTTGGTCTTGCTCCGCAAAGTCTTTCCTTCTCCCCAAAGCTCTAGGAAATCCCAGTTTTGATCTGCATGCTCAGTGAGAATTCATTTCCATGATATTTTCATAAAGAAGAAGATAAACAGTGCAGAGAGAGCCCAGGGCTGGGACCTAAATTGGCCCTAAATTCTCCTGGGTGGCTTGAGCTGTTGCTCAATTGACCTTGTGAGGCAAGTGTGTGCCAGTGTGTCAGATTCATGCTACATATCAGCCCAGACAGATCCGGGAGTGTGGTTAGGGTAAAATGATTCTTCAGGCTATATACCTCAGGAATGTTTATAAAATTTAACCTAATTCTGGGTTTTTAAATTTGTGAGATAAGAATCCAAGCTTCAATAATTTTCACCTTGATTAAGATGACTTAACTGCTGCATTATATTAAAGCAGTTAAAGTGTTCTTGCCGTACAGAATGGGATCGTGAAGACGGCCTGGTCATGGTGATGTGGGGTCAGTGATGGTGAATGGGCTGTCCTACCGTTTCAGCTTCTACTTTGCTCTCCAGTCACCGAAACACTGTCTACTCACAGTAAATGTATATATTTTTCACATACACAGCTTGGTTCAGATTACTTTGTAGAATATAGGCCACTTTCAAAATGGCAATCAACATTCCTAAAAGCAAACAAAACAAAACAAAACAAAAATTCTACACATTTCTTCTTCCAAAGCCTTTGAAAACAAACCTCAAACATTCCGAAAAGTGGTGCTCTGAGTTTATGCAAGATGCAGCTATTAGAAAGTAAGGAAGGAGCAAATTAATAATTGTGGCAATACAATAATTTGAAAATTATACTTGGATCCTGTGAGTTCAACCAAATGTTAGCTTATGGCTGCATCAAACCAAGATTTAATGAACATTCTAATCAGTTTAAACTTTGTATTATTGCTCTTCTTTTAAGGAAATAAATTCTCTAATACCAGTGCCATATCCTCTAGGTAATTTGTTTAGTGTGATTCTACCCAAGACTGGTGATTGTTACCTCCTGACTACGCCCCAAGTGCATAGGTACTCTGTGAGCTATACAGGACAGGATGCACTTTGGGAAGATTAGACCGCACTTCTCTGTTAAGTCTTGTTCAGAAGACCATAGAATGCACCCAAAGTGACCTTCCGGAATGTTTATCCACACTAGAGGTGATAAATAGAACTCATGTGATCACAAATTCTTATAGAAGCCAGCAAATGTTAGAATAAACTGGCTCTTCAATTTAGTGTTTCATTAATACCTAAAATCTGTTTTTGTTTATTAGTAAAATTAGCATTACTTCATCTGACAAAAGAATAAATATACTTATAAAGGTATAACTCACAAGTTAGAGTTTTAAATAGACTCAGAGCTTCTTAGATTCTTTTCTTAAATCAGCAAATCTCTCTGATGTAGAGGGGAAGCCCCTATGCAGTTTGACTTTCTTTAGCTGTCTAAGGATTAAATTAAATGCTTAATTCATATTCAATGCAGGACACTGTTTCAGTTCACACCAGACCCTGAGAATTCACTGAGAAATCTGACAAGAGGAGTGTCGCCATTATTGTTTTGTTTGATGAATGTCATAATTGTAAATACATATAATGAACTTACACTGCACCAAGAGCATCTTTTTTTTGTTTATTTTGAGAGAGCATACACGTGTATGTGCGCATGAGTGGGGGAAGGGCAGAGAGCGAGAAAGCGAGAGAGTGAGAGAGAGAGAGAGAGAAACAGAGAGAGAGAGAAACAGAGAGAGAGAGTCCCAAGCAGGTTCCGTGTTGTCAGCACTGAGACCGATGACTTGGGGCTCAATCTCATGACCATGAGATCATGATCATGAGATCATGACCTGTGCCGAAATCGAGGGTCGGATGCTCAACCGAGTGAGCCACCCAGGTGTCCCCGCACCAAGAACATCTTTAACAGAGGTGCTGACGGCACATATTGTAACACTGTTTTAAACTACAAATGCTAAATACCTATTTCCAATACTCTAATTTGTAAATATCTGTGATGTAACAATGGCACTTTACCACAGTGAATGGGGAACAATGCCACTTTTTTTTTTGCCCACTTTATGATTTAATTTCCTTAACCAACAATTACATTAACACTTATATGCCTTTCAAAAATGTGCAATACACAATCACAAGACTATGGAACTAAGTTTAATCATACTTTAATTAGAAAACTCACTTTTGTATTCTTATGTTTCTGGTAAAGGAAGAACAAAGTGTTAACTGTAATAATTCCAATGTAATGACTTTTGTTCAAGATTATGAAAAATTTGAATATTTTCCCTCAAGACCATTTCATTTCAAATTTATGCCGTTTGTTTAGTCACCTGACCAAAAAGAAAGGAAATAAAAGGAAAAAAGATACTTGTCCAGATTAAATAGAGAATGCTAACAAGCATTCAATGCATAGCTTTCTTGGTTGATCTGCCCCACATACCAGTGCAAAGTACTGTCGCACTGGGGCATACCAGAAAGGAAGACCCGATCGTCTCACTCTTAACTAGGCTCAAAAATTTTCATTAAAAAAAATTTTTTTTTAATGTTTATTTTTTAGAGACAAAGCATGAGCTGGGTAGGGTCAGAGAGAGAGGAAGACATAGAATCCGAAACAGGCTCCAGGCTCTGAGCTGTCAGCACAGAGCCCGACGCGGGGCTCGAACTCATGAACCTGAGCTGATCATGACCTGATCATGCATGACCTGAGCTGAAGTCAGACCCTCAACCGACTGAGCCACCCAGGCACCCCTGGGTTCAAAAATTTTTAAATCGGAGCTTTACTAAGTTTCTTTAATCCTTCTTCCAATAAGGCACTGTCACCCTGGTCAGGAAATACCCACAGCTCTGATAGTACTTTATGTTTGGTTCTGTCCTGCTCATCCAAGCAGCAGCAACACAGCCCTTTTGAGAAGTAAAGGTAATCACCTGGCTGTTCTGATTTCTCAGGAGGCTGCTGCTGTCGTATCCAGTGCTAATGTCCTGTACCTGCACTATAACAAGTATCACACAGAATTGTGGATAGTCTTTTGGAGAATAAAAATTGTGAAACCTTTCAAATACACTTTTGAGGTTAGTTGGAGCATAACACAAGAACTGAGAAGTCTTTTAAACTTTTTTTTTTTAAGGGGTGCCTGGGTGACTCAGTCAGTTAAGTGTCTGACTCTTGCTTTCAGCTCAGGTCATGATCTCGTGGTTCATGAGATTGAGCCCCTTGTGGGGGCTCTGCGCTGACAGTGCGGAGCCTGCTTGGGATTCTCTTTCTCTCTCTCTGCCCCTACCCTGCTTGTGTGCGCGCATGCTCTCTCTCTCTCAAAATAAATAAATTAACTTAAAAAAGGGAGTCTCTGAATTTGATAACCATATTTTCATAAACCTTAATCAGTCGCTGTTTCAATGTTGTGTTCATGGTTTCCAGGTATGATGCCACCTTAGCAGCAACAATGGCTGTACTCACCCCATCTTTATGCAAAGGGAAGTTCCACATGGAAAACCAATGAACTAAAAGGACTTGTTTCCCATTTTCCAGGAGGCCTTCCCACCACCCACCCCTGTTTTACTGAGAAATAATGGGCGTATGTTACTCTATACCTTTAAGGCATGCAGCACGATGGTTTGATCTGCAGCTATTGTGAAATGATTGCCACGGAGATTCAGCTAGCATCCATCTTCTCATACAGATATAACAAAAAGAAAAGAAAAAAGGAAAGAAAGGAGAAACATGGTTTCCCTGTGATAAGAACCCTCAGGCCCTCCCCTCCGTTAGCCCCCTGGCTGTGCACCGCGCAGTTGCTTCCTTTTATTCTACTCCCAACCCACTTAAAACCTGCTAATGTTTCTTCACAACGAAACCCTTCTTTAGGTGCAGCTGGCTTCAGATTTTTGGAAGAGACTGTGGTGGCTAACATATACACATCCTTCACATCGGCATTTCTTGACTTAGTTTTCCTCCCGCAATCAAATGCCCATCCCCAACACAGCCACCGACGTGAAAACTCTCCAGCGGCCGTCCTCCTCGAGTTCTGCCACTGCCGTCAGGGTCTGCAGCATTTAGCCGTAGACGAGTCTGGAACAAGTCCTGGATTCAGGAATTGTAGGCTTAAAGCCAAACATGTGAAAGGCCACCTCCATGGTCACATCTGCCCCCATGAAAAGATGCATGTACAGCATTTCAAGGTGGTCTTTGAATTCAACTCCCTGTGCAAACAGGTCTTTTTCAGACCCTTCATGTACCTCTTGCAAGTGTCCCACAGAGGATCTCTCTTCAGTGGGTTAGTACCCACTACATTATCATTCCAGGGATCGTCGCAGGGCTCCACACAGCTTCCATACATTTCAGGATTTCTTTATCATGAGGAGCTGTGAACACCCGTTTCCCGATAACCCTTGTATCTGTTGTCTTGCCTGCAGTTGTGAGAGGCGCTCCTGGGCTGCATCTGACAGAAAAGGTGCAGGGGTTGTACTGAGGGAAGCAGAGGCAGGGACAAGGGCAGCCGGTGCAGTGAGCTGAGCAAGTCTGTAGCTGCTGGTTACTTGACACCGGTGTCCAACGTTCCCAAGACGAAGTCCCTGTGAAGTCTTAGCAACAGCCCTGAAGGCATTTGTGCATTCTCTGTGTTGGCGTTTCACTGTAAGGCCATTCATACAGCAAAACCCTGCCCCCATGGCAGAGTCAAGTCCTGAGGTTCTAGAAGTCATTTGGCGACAAAGATGATCTCGAGACTTCTTGCTTGTCCCACGCCAGAACAGATCTTCAATTTGCTCTTTTGTTTTGGGATTGTTCAGCGTTTTATTTAAAAGGGTACGATCCAGGAAGAGCCACGTGGAAGAGATGAATAGGGCAAAGTATGTGGGGGGACGCGCTGTGGAGATCTGTGCTGTCTCAGGACCCCACGCTCCCAGCACTGCTATGAACTCACCAATCTGGAAATCGCCCGGTTTCAATGCGCATTTCCCTAAAGACTAGTGATGTGAAGCATATTTTCATGTGTCTACTGCCATTCACATATCTTGTTTGGTGGTCTGTTCAAATTTTTGCTTTTTAAAAATTTTTTATGGTCTGTTTTTAGAGTTTTGAGAGTTCTTTTTATATGCTGCACATAAGTCCTCTATCACATATATGGTTTGTAAATACTTCCTCCCAGTCTGTGGCTTGTCTTTTAATTCTCTAAATAGTGTCTTTTTAAGAACAGAAGTTTTACATTTTGATTAAGTACATTTAATCAATATGTTCTTTTATAGACCATTCTTTTTTTAAAATTTATTTATTTTGAGAGAGAGCACATGTGCAGGCCAGGATGGTGGTGGCAGAGAGAGGGGGAGAGAGAGAATCTCACGCCGGCTCCGTGCTCAGCGTGGAGCCCAACACGGGGCTTGATCTCACGAACTGTGCGATCATGACCTGAGCCGAAATCAAGAGTCAGATGCTCAACTGACCGAGGCACCCAGGCACCTCTGCAGATCATTTTTTTTTGCATCATATATAAGAAATTTTTGCTTCATTCAAGGCCTCAAAGACTTTATTTCATGTTTTCTTTTGGAAGGTTTAGAGCTTTAGGTTTTACATGTAGGTCTGTGGTCCATTTTGGGTTAATTTTTGTGTATGGTAAACTATGGATTGAAGTTCGTTTTTTGGTGTGTGGATATCCAGTTGTTCCGGTGCCACGTGTAGAAAAGACTTCTTCCTCGAGTGAATTGCCTTTGTATCTCTGAAGAAAATCAGTTGTTCACGTATGTACGGTTCTACTTTGATCTATTCGTTTACCTTGATGCCGATATCACACTATCGTACTGAGTACAGCTTTACAAGAAGTCTTGAAATCAGGTAGTGTACATCTTCCAATTTTTTTTCAAAGCTGTTTTGGCTATTTTAGGTCCTCAGTATTTCCATATGACTTTTAGAATCACCTTATTGATTTATACAACGAATCCTGCTGAAGCCTTTATTGTGATTATGTTGAATCTATAGATCAGTTTGAGGAGACATGACATCTCAACAATATCGAGTCCTCTGAATCATTAATGCAGTATATCTTCCCAACGAAATTTATTTAAGACTTCTTTAATGTCCCTTAGCCATGTTTTGGTCTGAGTGTGCAGGGCCTTTTGTCAGTATTTTGTCAAAGTTATTCCTAAGTATTTCACATTTTGATACTACTGTAAATGTAATTTTCAGTTGTTCATTGCTAGTATACAGAACTATAATTATTTTGTGTGTGTATATTAATTATGCATCCTGAAACCTTGGTGCACTCACTTCTTAATTCTAGCAGCCTTTTTTTATTGATGTGTAGTTGACACATAATGTTACGTTAGTTTCAGGTATACAACATAAAGGTTGGACAAGCCTAGAAGTTATGCTGTGCTCCCCACAAGAGTAGCTGCCACCTGCCACCATATATCACTATTACAATGCCACTGACTGTGCCCCTCATGCTGTACCTTTCATTCCCGTGACTTATTTATTCTGTAACTGGAAGCCTGTGTCTCCCACTCCCCTTACCCATTTTGCCCTTCCCCCTACCCCCAGCCCTCTGGCAATAATGTCTTCTCTGTATTTATGGGTCTGTTTCTGCTTTTTGTTTGTTTTGTTTTTTAGATTCCACATGTAAGTGAAATCATATGGTATGTGTCTTTCTTTGACTTATTTCACTTAGCATAATACCCTCCGGGTCTATCCAGGTTGTTGTAAATGGCAAGATCTCGTTATTTTTATGGCAGAATAATATTCCATTGTGTATATACACCACATCTTCTTTATCCATTCATCTATTTATTTTATTTAAATTGTAATAATATTACAATATTTACTGTAAAAAAAGACAGCATGGAGCCTGCTCAGGATTCTCTGTCTCCCTCTCTCTCTTCCCCTCCCCCCAGTTGCACTCTCTCTCTTTCTCTCTCAAAATAAACTTAAAAAATGAATGTTGGATTTTGTCAAAAGCTTTTTCTGCGTCTATTGAGATGGTCATATGGTTTTATTTTGTTAATCTGGTAAATTATATTGGCTTCTTTTTAAAAATAAACTTTTATTTCAGAATAATTTTAGATTACAGAACAGTTGTAAAGTAGTACAGAGTTCCCGTATGCCCCTCATCCAATTTCAGATTCCCCTGTTGTTAATATCTTTATCACCGTGGTATATATGTCAAAATTAAGAAATCAACATTTGTATGTTACTATTAGCCAAACTCCCGACTGTATTCAGATTTTCCCAGTTTTCCCATTACTGTTATTTTTCTGTTCCAAAGTCCAATCCAGGGCACCATGTTGCTTCTATGTGTCAGGTCCCATTAGTGTCCTGTGGTCTGTGACAGTTACTCACATTTTCACTTTGATTTTATGTGGCCTTGACAGTTTTGAGGAATACTGGTTAGATATTCTGTAGAAAGTCCCTCAATTTGAATTGTTCTATGTTTTTCTCACGATTATTTGATTATGAGTTTTCAGAAAGAATCCCATAGAGATGAAGTACCCTTCTCATCACTCCTATGGGGAGTCCATGATGTACACGTGACATCAGGGGTGATGTTAACCTTGGTCACTTGGGTAGGGTAGTGTTTTCCAGGTTACTTCACTATTCCCTTTCCATATTTATTCTTCGGAATGGAGTCACTCCATTTAGCCCACTCTTGGGGGGTGAGTGGTGGTGATGAAGTGTCAGCTCCTGCAAGGTGTAGTATCTATGTATATTATTTGGAGTTCTTCTGTAGGGAATATTTGTCTCTTCCTATTTATTTATTTATTTATTTATTATTTTAGCAGTTTTAGACTCATCTATATTTTATACTTTGGATTATAATCCAATACTATGTTATTTAATCTGTCAGTCACATTATTCTAGCTTTGGCCATTGGGAATGTTTTCACATTGGCTATTGTGTCCGTTTCATGTGACATTTTATTTCTTTGAATATATCCTTACTTTCTGATAATACAAATACTCCAGGCTTATCTTGTATTTTCCCTGTCTCAGTCCTGTTATCAGTCATTTCTCCAAGATGACCTAGTTCCTTTAATTGGAGAATGTTATTTGGAAACCAAGACCAGGACACAAGGCTTGTTTGTTGATACTGAGATGCCATTGCTTTCAGGGCCTCTAAGCTAGGTAAGACAAAACTAGATAATGGAGGCGTGTATCTTAACTCTTAACTTTTGAATGTTTAATAGACATTGCATTCCTGGAATAAACTCCACTATGATTATAGTGTATTATCCTTTTTACATATTGTTGGATTTCATTTGCTAAAATAAAAAAATGGTGCATTTATGTTCATGAGGAATATTGGTCTGTAGTTTCCTTTTCAAGAAACATCTTTGTGTTAATCTTGCTATCAGGATAATGCTGGCCACATAAAATAAGTTGGGAAGTGTGTCCCATGCTTCAGCTTTTTGTAAGAGCTTGTGTAAAATTCATATTATTTCTTCCTCGAATGGTACAATTTGCCAGTAAAGCTATCTGGACCTGGAGTTTACTTTGTGCAAGGGTATGAAATTGGGAATTTAATTTCTTTAATATGTATTTGGTGGGCAATTCAGGTCCTCTGTCTTCTTGAATGAGCTTTAGTAGTTTTTATCTTTCAAAGAATTTATCCCTTTCATCTAGCTAGTCAGATTTATAGGCATAACATTGTTCATAGTATTCACTTATTATCCTTCTAATGACTGCCTTTGTGCTATATTTCTACTGATGTCACCTTTCTAATTCCTGATATTGGTAATTTTTAATCTTCTCTCCTTTTTTTCTTCTTGATTAGTCTGACTGGACTAAAGTCAGCTTTACTGACTTTTTTTTTTTTACTGATTTTTTTTTTAAATTTTGAAGTTTGAGAGAAAGAGAGAGAGTGAGAGGGAGCATGAGTAGGGGAGGAGCAAAGACAGAGAGTCCCAAGCAGACTCCGTGCCCAGAGCAGAGCCCAAAGCCAGGCTCAAACCCACAAAACATGAGATCATGACCTTAGCCAAAACCAAGAGACTAAGCCACCCAGGTGCCTAGCCTTACTGATCTTAAAGAGCCAGCTTTGGCTCATTAACTTTCTCTATTCCCCCCCTCCCTTGTTTTCTATTTCATTGATCTTTTCTCTTATCTATGTTATTTCTTTTCTCCTACTTGGGCTTATTCTTTTTTTAGTTTCTTTTTTTAATTTTTATTAAAAAATTTTTTTAATGTTTATTCCTGAGACAGAGAGAGACAGAGCATGAGTGGGGGAGGGACAGAGACAGAGGGAGACAGAATCTGAAGCAGGCTCCAGGCTCTGAGCTGTCAGCACAAAGCCCGACACGGGGCTCGAACTCACAAACTGTGAGATCATGACCTGAGCCAAAGTTGGTAGCTCAACCGACTGAGCCACCCAGGCACCCCTCTTTTTTTTAGTTTCTTAAAGTGGAAGCTGAGGTCATTGATTCGATATCTTTCTTTTCTTCTAATATAGGTATTTAACACTATCAATTTCTCCATAAGTATTGCTTTAGTGACATCCCACATTTATATATGTTGTTTTCATTTTTAGTTGGTTCAAAATACTAATTTCCTTTTTGATTTAATATTTGATGCATGAGTTACTTAGAAGTATGTCATTTAGTTACCAAATAGTTGGGACTATTTCTGTTATTGATTTATAATTTAATTCCAGGTTATGGTCAGAGCACATATTTTGAATAGCTTGATTCATTTTTAACTTTCTGAGACTTGTTTTATGGCCTAGAATATAGTCTATCGTCATAAATGTTTTGGCTGTACCTTAAAAAAAGATGTATATTATTCTGTTTTTGGTAGAATGTTCTATAAATGTCTATTAGTTCAGGGTAGTTGAGAGTGTTCACATTTTCTATATCCTTACTGGTTTTCTGTGCATTTGTTCTCTAAATTTTTGGGAGGGGTTATTGAAATCTCTGAATATAATTGTAAATTTGTCTACTTCTCCTTGTAGATCAGTTTTTCCTTTGTATATATTTTTAACAGGCATATTGATAAAATAATTCACATACCGTACAGTTCACCTCTTTAAATTCAGTGGCTTTCAGTATACTCACAGAGTTCTGCACATCACCACAATCAATTTTAAAACATTCTTATTCCCCTAAAGAGAAACCCCACACCCCTTAGCTGGTAGGAAGGCAGCTATGCTCAGTACTATACAACCAATGCTTCCTTAGCTGCTAGAAATGTAAAATGGTACATTCTCTCTGGAAACAGTTTGTCATTTCTTTAAAAAAATTAAACATAGAATTATATTACCCAGGAATTTCACTCCTAGGTATATACCCAGATTACTTGAATGGGGATCCAAACAGATACTTTAACACCAACACTATTTACAATAGCCGAAAAGTGGAAACAGCCCAGGTGTCCATCAACAGATGAATGAATAAACGAAATGTTGTGTATATGTACAATGGAATATCATGCAGCCATGAAAAGGAATGAAGTTCTGACACATGGTACTATATGGATGATCCTTGAAAATATTTTAAGTGAAATAGGCCAGATACAAGAGGACAAATATTGCATGATTCCACTTATATGAGGTAGCTAGAATAGGAAATTCATAGTGACAGAAAGTAGAATAGAGGTTACCAGTGTCCAGGAGTGGGTGGAATGGGGAGCAATTGTTTAATAGAGTTTCTACTTGAGGTCATAAAAAAGTTATGGAATTGACAGTGGTGGTAGTCACACAACTTTGTATATGTTCTTAATGCCATTGAAAAATTTTTTCATGTTTATCAATTTTTGAGAGAGAGTGCAAGCGAGGGAGGGACGGGGTAGGGGGGTGGGGACAGAGGATCTGAAGCAGACTCTGTGCTGCTAGCAGTGAGCCTGATGCAGGGCTCGAACTCACAAATCATGAGATCGTGACTGAGCCAAAGTCAGTTGCTCAACCAAATGAGCCACTCAGGGGCCCCTTAATGCCACTGAATTGTACACTTAAAAATAGTTAAATGCTAACTTTATGTTACTGTATTTATATTTTAATACCAAAGTGAAGAAATTTACACTACAAGAAATCAACTAAATACAAAAGAATTCAGCAGTGGAGAAAAGGAGGGACAGAAAAGTAGAAGAAAGGTTTGTCATAGGTGTCGTCCCCTGCACTGTGCGCCAACCCATGAGACTGGCCAAGTTCTGCTGGTGGAGCTGGGGCTGCTCCAGACGCAGGTCAGGCAAGCTGCTCCAAGTAGCTAGGCATCAACAGAGTTAATTTTCCTGAGTGAGTAGTAATCTTGCAGTTTATGCATCCACTGGCATTCACTGTGATTGAGCCAGTGTTGGAAGAGGAGACATCCATGGATGGTGGTGAGCAGAGGATAGCACCCAGAATGCAAGAATAGGAAAACTCTTTGAAAATGATGCCAAGAATACCCTCAAAGTGGACTTCCCTGGGAAATCTTCAATATGTCCGCTTCAGATTGGAAAAAGGACTTTGATTTTTAGGTCACTTATTTCAGCAATTTAAGGTGATATTGAGTAAGCTAAGAAACAACTAAGTTTACTGGAACATTTGAAACTCAAAGAAGATGATGTCTTCCAGGTTCCTAAAAGCAAACTAAAGAATGACCTCTGGTGAGAAATCATCTATTTTATTCATTCACTGCTCATAACTATGCAACCTCACTTTGGTTATATTCCTAAAGCTGTGAATTGTTTTAATGTAGTTACCATATTATGCTTTAATTATTAAGTTAAACCCATCATGTGACAGTACTAAAAAGAGTTATCTTAAAAAATCAAGATTTTTAAAAGTGTTATGTTAATTAAAAACTCTTCCAAAGCTTTGTAAAATATATAACCAGAAAAGTCTTAAAACTGTTGGAAATAAAACCTACATAAGTATGGGCAAAAAGGCTAACAGTTATTAATTTGAGTTGAGAACTGTAATTCTCACGATAAAATCCAGCACTTGTATAGCACGTGCTGTGAAACAGAGAAGGCTTATCAAAGCTAATGCACTGAATAGAGGTTTCAGGTTTATTATAAACCTAAGAGGAAAAATCCAGACTTTATATGTTTTTTTTTCATTTTTTAAAAAATTTAAATTCAAGTTAGTTAACATACAGTGTTGTCATGCCTTCAGGAGTAGAACCCAGTGATTTATCTTTTACGTGACACCCAGTACTCATCCCATCAAGTGTCTTCCTTAATGCCCACCACCCATTTAACCCACCCCCCACCTCCTGACTCCAGCAACCCTGCTTGTTCTCTGTATTTAAAAGTCTCTTATGGTTTACCGCCCTCTGTGTTTTTATCTTATTTTTCCTTCCCTTCCCCTATGTTCATCTGTTGTGTTTCTCAAATTCCACATGAGTGAAATCATATGGTATCTGTCTTTCTCTGAATGACTTATGTCACTTAGCATAAGACACTTTAGTTTGCACATTATTGCAAATGGCAAGATTTCATTCTTTTTCATCACTGAGTAGTATTCCATTGTGTATACATACCACATCTTCTTTATCCATTCATCAGTTGATGGAAATTTGGGCTCTTTCCATAATTTGGCTATTGTTGAAAGTGCTGCTATAAACATAAATTCAAAATGGATGAAAGACCTAAATGTGAGACAGGAAACCATCAAAATCCTACAGGAGAAAACAGGCAGCAACCTCTTTGACCTCAGCCACAGCAACTTCTTATTGGACATGTCTCAAGAGGCAAGGGAAATAAAAGCAAAAATGAACTATTGGTACCTTATCAACATAAAAATCTTCTGCATGATGAAGGAAACAATCAGCAAAACTAAAAGGCAACCAATGGAATAGGAGAAGATATTTGCAAATGACACATCGGATAAAGGGTTAGTATCCAAAATCTATAAAGAACTTACCAAACCCAACAAACAAAAAACAAATAATCCAGTGAAGAAATGGGCAGAAGACATGAATAGACATTTTCCCAGAGAAGACATCCAGATGGCTAACAGACACATGAAAAGATGCTCAACATCACTTATCATCATGGAAATACAAATCAAAGCCACAATAAGATACATCCTCCCACCTGTCAGAATGGCTAAAATTAACAACTCAGACTTTGTGTTTTTTTAATGTTTATTTTTGAGAGAGAGAAAGAGAGAGAGAGAGAGAGAGAGAGAGAGAGGTTGAAGGGGGGAGGGGCAGAGAAAGAGGGGCACACAGAATCTGAAGCAGGTTCCAGGTTCCTAGCTGTCAGCACAGAGCCCAATGTGGGGCTCAAACCCACAAGCTGCGGAGATCATAACCTGACCGGAAGTTGGATGCTTAACCGACTGAGCCACCCAGGTACCCCTTTTTTGTTCATTTTTTTAAGACAAAGTAAAATGAGTGTTTTTTGTTCTATAGGTCTCATTTTTGGGTTGGGTAACACTTCTCATTCCTTTGTCAGAGTACACATTTTTATTCGTCAACATTTTTCTTGACTTAGGTTTTTCTTTCCTTTATTTTTTGATTCTTTCCTTTAAATGACTGTGTCAGTTTTTTTTTTTTCCCCATGTAGAATATTTTACAACTATATTTACAGGACATTGAATCTTTGATACCATTTCATACTTTCACTGTATTAACATGATTATCATGCATATCTGTATTGTAGTTTTAGAGAAAAACCTTTGTTGTAGGTTTCTTCAAGGTTTAAATAATACATAGCAGTTCACTTATATATCCAGTTTCTCAAAGAACACAGAATGCTTCTTTTGTCCCTGGGAAAACTATTTAAGAGCCAATTAAATTCTGAAATATTTAGAACGTTATTTATTTTAATGTAATCATATGTTCCTAAGCAAGTCTAAGCTGTTATAGGTGTGTATGCACTATAATTTATTGATCATTTAAGGAGAGGTTGTGCCTTGGAGGAAAGGCATAATAAACTTATAGTTAAATAATCTTCATACTAATACGTTTTTCTTTGACTATATGATTTTTGATTCCTTGAGTCTTTTTGTTTGCATGGGCAGAAATTTGAGATCATTGTATATTTAGGAAGCTAAGGTCACAGATTGCTTTGGGCTCCTCAGACAGCTGATTGCATCAGTGTTTACCTCAGCGACAGATCTGGTGGGCATGTTGGAGGGAAGGCATATACAGAAGATAACTTTAAAGATGGCATTATAAATCAGTTTCCCCAATTTACATAAATTAGAGCTGATTGCAATAAAGATATTTACAAAAGCATATAGGAAAATATCAAAAACTGATGTTGGAGAAGTGGGGGAACATGGATAAATGCAGCTGGATTGTATTTTCCTTCTTGGTGTAGGAATTTGTAGTAAACAGAGTAGTGTGTGGCAGTTTCACTTCTTCTTTGTTAAAATATTCAGAAATCCTGTACTTGAAAGAAAGATGCCTCAATTGTCAGTCACTTTATGAGGTGAAGATTAAAAATAAACATGAATAGTGTAAAGACAAGTTTGGTTTGGTTTGTTTGAATAGCTTGCTGCTGATTATGTCCTCATTAACTACCTGGAAGTTCTTTGCTGTGTTATTTTGTTGTCACCTTCCATGACTCTTACAATGTGCCGTTAGGGGTTAGGTCATTGTAGGTCATTGTGCCTATGTTTGAAAATTTCCATGTTAAGTATTAAAGTACTATAAGAAATTACAGTAGCACCATTTTGATTAGTCCAAATGTTTCAAGGTTTGGAATAAATCTTGACTAAAGACATAGAGAACACAACAAACAGGAAATGCATGAAGTCAGTCCTTCCTTATTAGTAGTTACTTCTAATGTAAAGGAACTGATCTCTCCAATTAAAGGCAGAGCTTGGCTGACTGGCTTAAATGACAAGATCTGGCTATATGCTGTCTACAGGAGCTTCACTTTAGACCCAGTGACACAAACAGGTTTAAAGTGAAAGGCTGGAAAAGATAGTCCATACAAATAGCAAGTGGTGGAGAGATGGTGCGGCCATATTAATATCAGACAAAATGGATTATAAGTGCAAGCAGTTGAAACTGTTGTAAGAGACAAAGAAGGACATTAGGCATTGAAAAAAGGGTCAATTCATCAAGAAGATAATTAGAAACATAAAGGATAAATACAGATACTCTAAAAAACATATATGCATATATGCACCAAACAACAGAGTCCCCAAATAATGAGGCAAACATTAACATAATTGAAGGGAAAAACAAACAGTGCTACAACAGTATCAATTGAAGGCATCAGCATCCCACTGTCAATAGTGTACAGAACATGTAGACAGGAAGTCTATAAGGACATGCAGGACTTTAACCACACTGCTCGTCAACTACACATAATAGACATATATAACACACTCTACCCAATAGCAGCAGAATACACATTCTTCTCAAGCCCACATGGAACATTCCTTAGGACAGATCATGTTTTAGGCCACAAACAACTGTCAATAAATTTAAAAGGACTGAAATCATACAAAGGATCCTCTCTGACTACAGTGGCTGAAGCAGAAATCAACAACAAAAGAAAAACTGGGAAATTCACAAATATGTGGAAATTAAAGAAATGCTCTTAAACAAACAATAGATCAAAGACTACATCACAGAGAATACAGAAGATACTTAGATACTTACAGACAAATGAAAATGAAAACACAACATACAAAAACTTATGGCATGCAGCAAAGGCAGTGCTCAGAGGGAAATTTATAGCAATAAATGTCTGTTAAGAAAGAAGAAAGATCTCAAATAAGTAACCTAACTTTATACTTTTAGGGAGTGGAAAAAGAAGAGCAAACTGAACCAAAGCTAGCAGAAGAAATATAGAGAATAGAGAAGCCACAGAGGGGCACCCAGGTGGCTCAGTCAGTTAAGTGACTGACTCTTGATTTCAACTCAGGTAATGATTTCAGGGTTCATGAGATCAAGGCCTGAGTCAGACTGCATGCTGAGCCTGCTTTGGATTCTCTTTCTCCCTCTCTTTCTCCCTCCCTTGCTTGCACTCTCTCTCAAAATAAGTAAGCATGAGAGAAAGAAAGAAAGAAAGAAAGACAAGAGTAATTACACCAGAAGTTAGTTTGAATAGATCAACAAAATTGACAAAATTTTAGCTATAATGACAAAGAAAAATGAGAAAAGGTGAAAATAACTAAAATAAAAAATGAGAGTTGTATCATTAAGACTAATTATACAGAAATAAAAAAATAGGAAAATCTATAAATAAGTACATCTTCCAAATTATGCAACCTAGATAAAATAAACAAATTCTTAGAAAAACACAAATTACCAAACTGATTCAATAAGAAATAGAAGAAATTGAAAGTTTGAACAGACCTACAAAGAGCAATGATTACATCAGTTTGGAAAAAGAGAGAGAAAAAAAGACCTTCTAGGAAAGAAAAGTTCAGAACCAGATGCCTTCACTGGTGAATTCTGAGCAATAGGTCAAAGACTTGATCTATTGAATTCTGAGCAATAGATCAAACATTTAAAGAAGAATTAACACCCATCCTTCCCAAACTATTCCAAAAAACAGAAGAGCAGCCATTTCCTAACTCATTCTAAGAGGGTAGCATTATTTTGATATCAAAGCTACATTGCAAGCAAAGAAAATTACCATCAACAGTTCCCTAAAATCCCTTAAGAATTTACCTAAAATATCTCTAAAATCCCTTAAGAATACAGATGCAAAAACCTTTTGCAAAAGACTAGCATATTCAATATCATATTAAAAGGATTATATGCCATCAACAAATGGGTTTGTTACAGGAATGCAAGGGTGGTACAATATGCAAAACTCAATCAATGTAATATATGACATTGATAGAATGAAGTGGATAAACACACAGTATGTCATTTGATGTAGGAAAAGCATTTGCCAAATTTCAAGTCTTTGATAATAAACACACTCAGAAAATTAGCAACGGAAGGGAACTTCTACGACGTGATAAAGGTCATATGAAAAACCCATAGCTAACATCATACTCAACAGTGAAAAACTGAATACTTTCCCCCTAAGATCAGGAATGAGGCAAAGATGCCTGCTTTCACACTTTAATATGATATTGGAAGTTCTAGTCAGAGCACTTAGGCAAGAAAAGGAAACAAAAGGCTTCTAAATTAGAAAGGAATCAATAAAACTTTTTCAGTATGCATATATGATTCTATTTGTAGAAAATGTACAAGTATCCACAGAAAACTACTAGAGTTAATAAAATAATTCAGCAAGGTTTCAGGGTACAAGATCAACACAAATAAATGATCTGTGTTTCTATAACCAGAAATGAGCAATCAAAAAAGGAAATAGCTTCCACAGAATATCTGGAAATAAATGTAAACAAGAAGTGAAAGATTTTTGCATGAGAACTACAAACACTGCTGAAAGAAATTAAAGACCTAAATAAACGGAAAGAGATCCCATATTCATCGATTGGAAGACTTAATATTGTTAAGATATCAAAACAATCTTTAAAAAGAACAAAGTTGAAGGACTCATACTTCCCAAGCTCAAAATTGTGCTATGAAGCTACGGTAATTACAACAGTGTGTACTCACATAAGAATACACATCTAGACCAACAGAATAGAGAGTCCAGAAATAAATTCATATAATCATGACCAATTGATTTTTGACAAAGGTGGCAAAACCATTCAAAGAGAAAACAATAGTCTTTACAGGGGTGCCTGACTGGCTCAGCTGGTGGAGTGTGCAACTCTTAAATCTTGGGGGTTGTAAATTCGAGCCCTATGATGGGTGTAGAGATTAGGAAAAAAAAAAAAGGAATAGTCTGCAAAAATGATGCCAGAACAATTGGATGTCCACATGCACAGGCATGAAGTTGGACCCCTACCTCACACCATATACAAAAATTAACTCAAAATGGATCAGTTACCTAAATATAAGAGCTGGAACCATAAAACTCTTGGAAGAAAACATAAAGGTTAAGTCTTCATGACTTTGGAATTGGCAATGGATTCTTAGGTGAGCAACAAAAGGAAACAAATTGGACTTTCATGCATCAAAGACATTATCAAGGAAGTGTAAAGACAATCTATGGAATGGGAAAAAATAGTTGTAAATCATAAATATGATGAGGATTTAGATCCAGAATATATAAAGAATTCTTATAACTCAACAACAAAAAGACAACCCAATTTAAAAGCAGGCAAAGTATTTGAATAGACATCTCTCCAAAGAAAATTTACAAATGGCTAACAAGCATATGAAGAGATGCTCAACATCATGTCATTAGGGAAATGCAAATCAAAACCACAATGAGGTACCACTTTACAACACTAGAATGACTAAATGTGTCTTTAAAAATGGAAACTAACAAGTGCTAGCAAGGATGTGGGGAAATTGGAACCCTTGTCCATTGCTTGTAGGACAGTAACATGGTTCCACTTTGAGAAACATTGGAAGTTCCTCAAAAGTTTAAACGTGCAATTACCATATGATCCTTCAATGCCACTCCTAATTATGTACTGTACCATGGTCTGAATTATGTCTCCTTGGAATTCATGTTGAAGCCCTAACCCTCCATGTGACGGTATTTGGAGTCAAGGAATTTAGGGAGTTAATTAATGTTAAATGAGGTAGGGCCCAATCTGGATGTCAAAGGATGTATGGTCTTTTAAGAAGGCAAAGAGAAAGAGATCTCTCTGATCACAAAGAGGTCCTGTGTGCACAGTGAGAGGGCAGCTGCCTACAAGCCAAGAAACAAGGTTTCAGAATGAAACCAACCTTGTTGGCGCCCTTAGAGTACCCAGGCTGCAGAACTGAGAAATAAGCATCTGCTGTAAGCCTTCCGGGCAGTGGTAATTTGTGACAGCAGAAGACTGGTGCTCATGGAAGTCCACGTACAAGCCTGTTTGTAGCAGCACTACTCATATAGCTAAGAGGTGGAAACGGCCCAAATGTCCATCAACGAATGGGGGGGGGTGGGGGGTGGGGGGGTGGTAAACAAATGGTGGTAGATACACACAATGGAACATGATTCTGTCCTAAAAAGGAATGAAATATTTGATACATGGATGAATCTTGAAAACATTGTGCTAAGTAAAAGAAGACAGACACAAAAGGTCACAGTATATAATTCCATTTATATGAAATGTTCAGGGTAGGTAAATCCATAGACAGAATACAGCTTAGAATTTGCTAGGGGCTGAAGGGAGGGGGTCTGGGGGAGAAACTGCTTGATGAGCAAGGGATTTTACTTTTGAATGATGGAAATATTTATAACTAGACAGGTGATAGTTGCACAGCATTGAAATTGTACTAAATGGGACTGCGTCGTTTACTTTAAAATGGTTAATTTTATGTTATATAAGTTTCACCTCAATAAATTATTTAAAAAAAGATCCAGGGGTGGTGTTCCCTGTATTAGTCAGGGTGGAATGAACTTTAAGCAGCAGGTGGGTCTGAGCATGTGAAGGTGGGTGGCCATGGGTGCTTCTGGCACCCTGCCTGAGCACTCCTCCCCTGGCTGCTTTAAGTGTTGATGGATAACCCTGCCCTTTTCTCCAGAGAACTGCCCTTTGCTGACTCGCAGCAGGAGCCACTTTGCTTTGGAGGCTAGGGGCCACCACCTGCACCCCCCTCCCTGTCCCACAATAGCTGACCTCCACAAAAAGCTCCTGGTCTCTAAGTGGGACCAACTCTGAGGCAGAGGAGACTGAAGCTGGCCTCCCACCCTCTCCTGCTCCCCTCACTTTGGAACCTGACTCCAAATGGTTACATAAAACCAATACTGATGGTGAATTCTATGGTCTTTGAATGATATCTCAATAAAGCCATCATGTTAAAAAGATACTTACGAGTCATTTACAGCACCAAAGGTTTTTTGTTTTGTTTTGTTTTTGACATTCTTAAAGGCCCACCTCACCAGGGTAACACATTCCCCCAAATCCCAGGTCAAGTTACATCTTTTCAGTTGAAATTGTAAGAATTAGTAATTTAAAGGCAAATAAGGTTTGTTCTTGTTTCTTGTTCTTCCCAAATACACACTCATTCTTTTTAAAATGCTGAATTCCATTGAAATGGTCAGTTAAGCTGACCAGGGCTGCCCTCGCATGTCAGGTCAAGGCAACCTTCCTCCTAATCAGCTGATGATCACAAGTTCTTTCTGTGGGTTTTTGCTCAGTGAAATCCAGACCCACAAGCATGCACATAACGTGTAATGTTTGTGTTAAGTCAAGCTTTACTATAAAAATGAAAGCAATGGAAACAATGCACAGGATGATCATACACACACCAGTGAGCCCCAAGTCCAGGAAAGAAGTGGGAAAGGCAGTAGGGCAGCCCTTCTCCCTGCCCCACAAAGCAGTGCCCAAATAGTCTCAAAAAACAAGGCGGGGGTGGGGGGGTGGCTACAGGAAGCTCTTCTAATCCAAATAGGTGAGCCATGGTATTAAGTGTCGTTAGACATGTCACCTGTTTCCCTGACTTTAATGGCCAACCTGTCTTGTGATCTAGACCTCAGTTTACCAGTGTGCTGGCAGTACCCAGGTACCCTGAGAAACATGTGGGATGAACAGCTGTCTGCTCAAAACCATTTCTAAAAAAAGTTGGTTGGGAGACTAAAGAGGAAAAAGAATGGAGCACCCCCCCCCCACCCCCCCAAATCTGTAGAGGTGGGAATGGGATGGTAAGGGATTAGAAATAATTCCCTTGGTGGAAAGGCAATGAATGGGCCCTGAGGTCAGTTCTGGGAGAGAAAACACACCTCAATTTCCTTTTATTTGAGAGATACACAAAGCATGTTCCTGAAGCTCTTCACTGCCCCCCCACAACATAGGGAGGCTTCGGGTACTGATCTCTAACTCTGCTTGACGCTCTGCTTGGACTTCTCATACCTGTCGAGGGCGCTTGCTTGCGCAGACCCCATCCCTGTCCCTGAGTATGAGGGTGGGGGTGGCAACTGTGGAAAGGTCAGGTATCATGGGCCATGGAGGTGGGTGGGAAGGATGGGTGGGCTTGCAGGAGGTAGAGAGGGGGATGGCCTGCAAGAGTTTTTCAATTCAGAGCTGGAGGGTTGTTGAGGGGAGGGTATTCTGAAAGAACCCCCACCCTCCAAGTCCATGAAGAGAGGCTTCCTTCTCTCAGGAAGGGGAGAGGCTCTCAAGACTGCCACGCTGCACTTGGTCTGGCACATCTTCCTCCTTCTGCTCCAAATCAAAGTTCTGTGAACAAGGTTGCAGGTGAGGTCTGGCCCCGTACATGCCGAGCACAGCTCTGATAATTCTAGGGGCGCATGCATGATGGGCATGTGTTGCCTGCAAAGGCTGGGTTATGTTCCACATCCCTGAGGAGAAGCTGCTTTCCTTATCCCACCCACAATTTTGGCCTGACCTACCTCAAGCTCCTGCAAAACCTCGTCCATGAAGTCCCGGGAGTTGTGTTTGTACGACACAGCTAATCGAATTGCATCATTGAAGAGCTGGGGGTGAGGTGCAGGTGGTGGAAGGAAGGAAAGGAAGGAAGGAAGACATGGCCGTGGGTGCCAATGCCCTGTCCGTGTCATATGTCCACCCAATACTCTACCCCTAAAGTCGGCAAGGTCACCCCTCAATTCACCTTCTCCCCATCAATGTACTTTTTCTCGCCAAGCTCAGCCCATTACCTCCCTTACTGTCAATACAATGACCCCTTCCTATTCTATTGCTCTGGATTGCCCACTCATAGTCCCTGCAATACCTGTCCTCTCCACCGTCCCTGTGGCCAGCCCTTTCTTTGCAGCTTCCCTGGTCCCTTCACCATTTGGCCTTCCCTAACCTCACTAGACTACCCCTGCAGTCCACCATTACCTTCACAACGTTGGTACCATCAGCAGCTGAGACAAAGTACAGGGGAAGGGAGAACTTCCTGGCAAAATTGAAGCTCTTTTGGGTCATCTTTATGTCTGCTGTAGAGAGAAGGTAAAACACTGGCCTATCAAGCGACAAGGACAGGAATTGGCAGGACAGGTCACTGGAGGCCCCCATTCCAGAAAGTGGGGCAGGCAGGGGCAATCAGGGGACATGTCCTAGAAAGAGTTCATTTAAAGGGATTTGTGTCTCGGGGAGAGGGAAGATTGCCTCAGTTGGTATCTTTACTGGCAAGAGATTGATGGCAAGCAAACAAGGGAAGGAGGACAGATCACTGAAGGTTCCCTGCCCCAGGAATGGAGGAGGAAATGTGTGGTGGTGGGTCCCCCACGGAATGCTGACACGCAGATGCAGGGATGGCCCCACCATCAATTTTATTGGCCACCACGATGCACGGGATCTCTGGCCTGAACTCCCGAAGCTCTGTGTACCAGGTGCTCAGGTTCTTGTAGGTGACTTTCCTCTGCACATCGAACACCTGCAATGAACACAGGAGGGGAGAGAGCTCAGGTTGTCGGTGTCTGCACCCCACCCACACGTGATGTGCACATGCAGGCAAGCGGCCCTGTGAACAAAGGCTGCACCTGTTCCCGCCCCTCTAAGGGAAATCCTCAGAGCCTCAGATCCAAAAGTGGTTTTTAAAATGTTTATTCCAGGGATGCTTGTGTGGCTCAGTTGGTTGAATGTCTGACTCTTGATTTCAGCTCAGGTCGTGACCCCAGGGTCATGGGACTGAGCCCTTCGTTGGGCTCCGTGCTAAGTGTGGAGCCTGCTAAGAAGTCTCTCTCTCCCTCTGTCCCTCTCTCCCGCACTCTCTAAAAAATAAAATAAATCTTAAAAAAAAAGTTTCTTTTCTGTTGTCACCTAATTCCGTTTACCTATTTTAACCAAGTTGTATCATTGTACTAATCAATAGTCTGTTACAAATTGTAAATTTTTGCTTTTTCTCCCCTTTAGTCTATTCTTATTTTTATTGCTTAAACTCTGTCTTAAAATTTCTTTGTGATAATTTTAAATGCTTGTAAAATTCCCCTTTAGTTACTATTGATGTACTTTTAATTTTAAACTTTTGTTTAATCTCGTATTCATTTTGTATTTTAAACTTCTTAAAAGTAGTTTCTATCCATCATCATCATCATCATCATCATGAGGCAGCCGGCATCTTTCCTGCTTTGGCGGAGGGGGCAGGTGTGTCTTCGCCGCCGCCAGGCTCTGGCTGCGGAGGACTGCGCTGGCTCTGGGAATCGCAGTGGTGCTTGCTCCTGCAGATCCTGGGCCTGATGCTGGGAAGGTCGTCCAAGCGTTCTTGTTGTCGGTAGTGGTCCACACGCAGGAGGCAGTGGGTGTTCACTGGCCAGGTCTCCACGACCACCACTAACCACCACTAACCCCTGCTGGGCCGCAGGCTCCTCCTCACAGTCTTGGGGAGAATCAGCCAGTTGTAGCGGAAGGAGCTGCGAGCCCTCAAGTGACGGGGCTGGTGCTGTGTGTCCGCCTGTCCCCCTGGATCAGGAAGCTGGAGCAGTTCCACACGACCATCCGTTGTAGGTGGCCAGAGATGGAAAGACTATCTTTTATTATTTTGTAGCTTGTAATTTGATTACCAGTTTACAAATTACAGTTTTTTACCTATTTTATTTAAAAAAAAAATTTTTTTTTTTTAACATTTATTTTTGAGACAGCATGAACGGGGGAGGGGCAGAGAGAGAGGGAGACACAGAATCGGAAGCAGGCTCCAGGCTCTGAGCCATCAGCCCAGAGCCTGACGCGGGGCTCGAACTCACGGACCGTGAGATCGTGACCTGAGCCGAAGTCGGACGCTCAACCGACCGAGCCACCCAGGCGCCCCTACCTATTTTAAAATATTAGCAATAAACATGAACACTGCAGACTGGCTCAAAGGACAGGGGAGGCCAGAAGTCCTGAGACGCTTCAAGTTGCTGCTGCAGGGATGGAGTCCCTCCAACCCCCCTGGGAGCTCCTCAAAGGCCATCCTCCAGGATGGACTCAAAGGCCCCGGCACACAGTAGATAGAGCTGGACAACCCTGGAACCTGCTGGAATGGCTGCTCTTACTTCCAAACTACCCAGTCCTGCATGGGACCAAATGGATCTCACCCGGGGCCAGGGGCTTGCTCTGCATGGCAGTGGGCATGGGCCCCCACCCCGGAGGCAGCAGGAGGTCCCCCGGGAGGTTCTTCCGTGGTACCCACAGGCCCCATTTCAACAAATGACCATGCTGTCTTGAATTTAAATGACACTTGTAATGAGTCTTCTGCAATCGGCTTCACGTCAGGCTGCCTCCCATGATCACTGTCGATCACCTTTCATCCAGGTCTGGTTTCCTGAGCTGCCTCTCCTTGTTTTGAGAGCTGAGGAGGAGCTGGCTGGGACAAGGAGCAGCCCCATCAAGACTTCAAGGTGGTTCAAGGTGGAGGGTGGAAGCCTAGCTCCCTCTGGGACTAGCAGATCCCCAGGTGCTCATCACCAGGTGAGCGCTTTCTACCTGCCTGGCCCCATGCAGCAGGCACCGGCAGATACAGGCATGCAGGAATGCTGGCAGGACAGACATCCCCAGGTTTCAGAAGACAGTCCAAATGGAGCCAATGGAGAGGGGTCAGAGGCAGGAGGAGTACACTCCCAGAGAGAAAACGGAGGTGGGGTCAAAGCCCCAAATGCCAGAGCAGAATCAAAACAAATGGCTGGGCCTTGCCCTCCCAGTTTTCCAAGGTCAAAGATGTTGACTATGTGAGCCTCCAGGTGAGACTGCTGGCCTGCACTGCCCCCATCTGCCTTTCCCAGTCACCTCCTTGTTCTGTCCCCTTAAAGATACTACCTAGTATTACAATTTGGAAAATTTCAAGAGATTTTGTGTTACTGGATAGTGGAACCTGTGAATGGAGCCAGGACTCTGGGCAGGAGGCCCTAGAGACACAGCCTTGCACAGCTCTCCTGTGCTTCCCTAGCCCTCCCTCAGGCCCTCTTATGGCACTTTTTATCCTGTGGCTCTGGGGGGACCTCTGAAGACTGTGTTCTGGACAGCACAGAGGAAAGGGGCCACTTGGGAGCAACACCAGCTGGCAGTCAAGGGGGCCTCGAGAGCCTATCCGAGTAGGTGGCTCCATCAGGAAAGGATTGCATTTGCCTTAGATGGCATGCCTGATGCTGAGGCCCGGGGTGTGTTCCTCCCCCTGGACGGGGGTTCCTCCTCCGGACCCACTTGAAGCGAAGCTCACCTGGGCCTGCTCACACTCAGAACCTCTGGAAGCACGTGTAGTTTGAAACCTCCCCAGGCTTCCCTGTTCCCCTCTCCCCCAGCACCCGGCCTTGGTGAGGAGGGCTCAGCGCTGCCGGGTCACCCCTCAAGCTTGCCCAGAGGGCAGCCTGTCCACTGCCCGGCTGGTTTCATACCATGATGCAGGCGTGGGCCTTGTGGTAGTAGGAGGCATGCATGCTCTGGAACCGCTCCTGGCCGGCTGTGTCCCAAAAGTCTGCAACATGAACACAGCTCTGACTGCCTCATGGGGCCGGAGGGCAGAGAGACCCGAACGCACTGAGCATCTCTGTGCAGATCTCTGTGTGCAGAAACAGAACCTGCGGGGAGGACAGGGAGGAACGAAGACCACACAGCGCGCACGTGTGCGTCATCAGGACACCACGCACCTGGGTGTGCCGTGGGAGGTGTGTGTATGGGGGTGCATGGGGGTGGGTGAGAAGAAGACACATGGGCAGGCCAGGAGGAAGGAGAACGCAGACAGGAAGTCCCAAAAGGGAGAAGGCAGGTGTCCCTGTTCTCCCACCCACAAGATGCAGGACCTTCCGAGGTCAAAACCAGGCTGATTTTCCACGTGTGTTGACCACGGATGGCAGACACAGTCAGGCAGGGTGCATGGCCTAACCAAGCAGAAGGCTATGACCCCACAATCTTAAAAGCTTTTGTGGAAGATAATATTCAGACCACAACTGTTATTTCTTTATGCTGGTTAAATTAGAATACCGGGTCAGAGAGCTGGAACGGAGGTCTTGAGTGCCTCCTCCCACCCTCCCTAGGCTCCTCTCACGGTCCTTCCTACCACCCTTAGTCTCTGCTGGGGGTCTCATTTGCTCCCTGCCTGACTCTCTCCCAGGGACTTCCATCCCCTCCCCTTTCCTCGCCCTTGAGAGTCTATGGCTCGGCCTTGTGCTGCTCACCCACAAGGACAGTCTTGCCGTCCACCGTGGCCGTGTGCTTGTACAGGGTCAGGGCATACGTGGACAGCTGTTGCGGCTGACTGCATTCAGGTTAAGGAAAAGAGATGAACGAAAAGGAAGGCAAGGAAGGTGCTTGGGGGGAGGCACTGGTGTGATGAAACTGGCCCCCTCCTTTTCTTTTTGGAGTTCTTTAGATTTTAAGCTGAATGAATGTGGCAGACAGGATCACTTTCCAGTATCACTGGCACAAACTCCATGGAAAGGCGAAGGGCAGGAGAGGCTGGGAGACATCCCGGCCATCTAAGTACCAGGGACAGCATGGAATGGAATTTTACAAGAGAAGCCATCATAAACAGCATCACGTACTTGGAAAATGCAACCATGGGGGCCCCAGCCTCTTCATGGACGGGGCTCTTGCAGGCCAGAGAGGAAACCCAGCCGTAGGCAGCAACATGACCATTCCAGGGAAAATTATTGTCTACAAGCTAGACAGCTGACAAGCTGTTTGTGAACTGCCTGTACAGGAAACCCCAGCAAAAAGCCTGGGGAATTACTTCCTGAAGCTGCAAGATGCTGGGTGGTCGAACCAGCAAAGCTGGGATGATGCAGGGGCAGCTGCAAAGAAGCACTTGGTGGAAGGTGAAGCAAGATATACTCAGGCTCCACCTTGGGGGTCAAGGCCCAGGGCAGGAAGCAGGACACTCCAGGGCTCTTTTCTGCCACAGTTCTTAGTAGATTGACATGGGAAGCTGTTTAAAACCATCCCAGTTGCCAGGGAGGGTCTCACTCCAAGCCTAGACCTTGTGACAATCCATAGGAGGAGGGAGCAGTTCCTGTTTTACAAAGTTCATTCACACCAGAGAATTTTAAAGCATTAGCCCGAGCTTTGAGGTCAGAGGTTAAGTGACTTGCCTGAGGCCAGAGCTACTAAGGAGGAGGAGGTGGCGTTTGAATCCAGGCACGTGACCAGGTACTGTTAGCCATTCTATTGTCTTTCTGATGTAAAGCAAATGCAAATAGGACACTGGTGAGAACAGTCAAGAAGGAAACCTGTGCATTCACTCACCGAGCCCTCCTCCCCAGAGCAAAGGGGTGAACGGTGAGGTTGAGGTGGCATGAGGGGAGAAGGGCCCCAGGAACAAGGAGCACTTCAAACTTTGAAGGATACAATCCATCCATGAGAAACCTCTCCATAAGTCTGTAAGGACAGCGTGCAAGGTGATCAGGGTACATCCTTCAGCCTTCCTCCTCCTTGCCCCGCGTCATAACCCCTGTCCAGGCTGACAAGCTGGGGCCATTCATTCCACAGCCACACAGTTTCCTTTTAGGACAGTGCCCAGGAGCCGCCCCCCAACCCTCTTCTTGACTCCCCTTAAGTGCCCGGCATCCCTTAGTTGTAACACCGATCCAGCACCCACAGCTGCTTTGCCGGAGGGCAGGGACCCCACCTTCCTTCTTTTGGAGCACCACAACAGCTGGTAACCTATATTAGTTGAAGGGATAAAGACCGATCTTTGGAGCTCTGCCACATGTCTACACTGGAGAAGTCTGTGTGAACCATGAACTCAATAAATCTAAAAGTGAGTTTGTTTAACCCACTCATCCTGTCCTTGTTCCTGAATTATCTAGTTAGTGGCATCACCCCATTCTCCAAGTCTGGAACCTGGAATCAGCATTACTAGCCCCTCATAACAAAACAGGCTACATTACCACAAGTTCATATACCAGTCCACGCGAGGCTCTCAGACCCACTGTTCCTGCCTCTGCACACTACTGACAAACACCATGATCCCTGCTTTATGCCTAGGAAACTGACACCAGGCAGACTGTGCCCTCTGCCCACGAGCCATTCCCCTAATATTCTGCAGGTCCTCCAGGGCTTTGCTCAAATGTCACCTGAGCAGTGGGACCTTCCCTGGTGATCTTACTTGTGATAAGCAAGTTCTATCTTACCTTGTACTCTGTCTTACCCTGTAGGTAATACCAACAGAAACACTCAGTATTTTATTTATTGACAGTTTACCTCTCTCGACTAGAATGGGAGGCCACGAAAGCAATTTTAGTTTATTGCTGCACGGCCAGTGCCTAGGACAAAAAACATTTAGACTATGACTAGCATGCAAACACCACAGGAAAAACTGTAGCCTCAGTGGGGAGCTTAGATTTCCACCCTTGGGGGGCACCTCAACAACATTACCAAGCTGTCCTAATAGGGAGCTGGAACTTTCTTCTCTACCATATGGCAATGAGACACCCTCCCGCTGCCGCCACCCCATAGTGCCAGTGGAGACCACGGGTGCTGCCTCCCCCCTTCTTCTACTGAAGCAATGCTGCAGGAAGCCAGCTAAAACAGAAGGTTCAAATAAGATTCAGAGTCTCATAACATGATCTTCAAAATATCCAAGTTTCTTCCAAAAATCATTCATCATATTAAGAATCAAGGAAGATCTCAAAGTGAATGAAAAAAGATAATCAACAAATGCCAACACTGTGCTGATACAGATGTTCAAATTATTTGTCAAAGTTTTTAAAGTAGCTGTCATAAATGAGCAACTATAGATGTGCTTGAAATAAATGAAAATACAGAAAGCTTCAACAATGGGCCAATTCCTAAAAGCACAAACAAGCAAAACTAACCTAGTAAGAAAGAGATCATTTGAATAGCTCTGTAACTATAAATCTCTAGGCCCAGATGGTTTCAGGGTAGAATTCTGCCAAACACTGTAAGAATTAATATCAATTTTGCACAATCTCTTCCAGAGAACAGAAGAAGAGGGAATTCATTTTATGAAGTCACTTTATCCTGATATCAAAATCAGTCAAAGACAGTACAGGAAAAGAAAAACAACCCTACAGACCAATATCTTCCATGAATATAGCATCAACAAATTATTAACAGAATTCAGGAACACACAAAAGAAGTTATACACCATGACCAAGTATGATGCATTTCAGGCGTGCAAGACTAGTTCGATATCTGAAAATCAATGAATGCAATCTAACATATTAACTGCCTAAAGAAGAAAATCACAGGATCATATTGATTGATGGAGAAAATGCATCTGCAAAACTCAACATCCATTCTCGATAAAAAAAAATAAAGCAAGAATCGAGGGGAATTAGTATGTTGAAAAGTACAAAATACTGATGAAAAAAATTAAAGATCTGAATAAATGGAGAGACATACTATGTTTATGGATTGGAAAACTCAATAAAAAAACGATGTCAATTCTCCTAAAATTGATATACAGGCTTAACGCAATGCCTATTAAAATTCTAGCAAGATGTTTTATAGGTATCGTCAAGATTGCATACAACTTATGTAGGCAGGCAAAGGAATTAGAAAAGCTAAAAGAAATGTGAATAAGAATAAAATGGGAAGAATCAGTCTACCCAATTTTAAGACTTACTATAGCTACTGTAAGCAAGATGTGTGGTACTGGCAGCGGGACAGACACACAGACTAATGGAATACAAGAAAGAACCCAGAAATAGTCTCACAGAAGTAAAGCCAACTGGTTTTTCACCAAAGTGCAGAAGGCAATGGAGGAATGACAACAAATGATGCTGGGCCAAGTGAGTATCTACAAAGGAAAAAATAAACTCTTACCCCAAACCCTCATACCTTAAACAAAAGTTAATTCAAAATTGATCACAGATAGGGGCACCTGGGTGGCTCAGTCGGTTAAGCGTCCGACTTCAGCTCAGGTCACGATCTCACGGTCCGTGAGTTCGAGCCCCGCGTCGGGCTCTGGGCTGATGGCTCAGAGCCTGGAGCCTGCTTCTGATTCTGTGTCTCCCTCTCTCTCTGCCCCTCCCCCCATTCATGCTCTGTCTCAAAAATAAAAAAATAAACGTTAAAAAAATTAAAATAAACAAAATTGATCACAGACTTACATGTAAAATGTAAAAATACAAGGCTTTTACAAGAAAACACAGGAAAAAGATCTTTGGGACCCAGGGCTTGGTAGAGATCAAAGTCCATGACTTCAGTAACATCAAAAGCATGATCCATAAAAGAAACAAATGGACTTCATGAAAAGTAGAACCTTCTGCTCTATGAAATAGCTTGTTACAAGACAGTGGAAGACAAGCTCTCAACAGGAGAAAATGTTTGCAAAGAGCACATCCAGCAAAGACCAGTACCTGGAAAAATAATAGCCAAAACTCTACAATGAAAAAAACTCTCAATTAGAAAATGAGCAGAAGGCATGAAGAGACACGTAACCAAAGAGGAGATGTTTGAAATCACCAGGCATTAGGGACATGGAGAGTAAGACCATGCTGAGCTATCACTGCATGCCTGCCATGATGGTTAAGATAAAAATTAGCAATAACACTAAATGTTGGCAAGGATGCAGAAAAAACTGCATCTTTCACACATTACTGGTGGGAAAACAGACATTTTGGAAAATAATTTTATTTCTTTTTTAAAACATTTATTTATTTAAATTCAAGTTAGTTAACACACAGTGTAGCACTGGCTTCAGGAGTAGAACCCAGTGATTCATCTCTTACATATGACACCCAGGGCTCATCCCAACAAGTACCCTCCTTAATGCCCATCACCCATCTAGCCCATCCCCCACCCACTTCCCCTCCAGCAACCCTCAGTTTGTTCTCTGTATTTAAGAGTCTCTTATGGCTTGCTTCCCTCTGTGTTTTTATCTTATTTTTCCTTCCCTTCCCCTATGTTCATCTGTTGTTTCTTAAATTCCACATATGAGTGAAATCATATGGTATCTTTCTCTGACTTATTTTGCTTAGCATAGTACCCTTTAGTTCTATCCACGTTGCTGCAAATGGCAAGACTTCATTCTTTTTGAATGAAATTCTTTTAGTCTTCTTTTAGTATTCCATTGTATATATACATACCACATCTTCTTTACCCATTCCTCAGTCAATGGACATTTGGGCTCTGTCCATAAGGTGGCTGTTGTCGATAGCACTGCTGTAAACATTGAGGTGCATGTGCCCCTTCAAATCAGCATTTTTGTATTCTTTGGATAAATACCTTGTAGTTTCTTAACAAATCAAACATATACTCACTGTATGGTCTAGCCATGAAATGAAATAAAAACTTACATCCGTGCCAAAACCCACACACGTGTTCACAGCAACTTCACGTGTACTAGCCAAGACCCAGAATTAACTGAAATGTCACTTAACAGGTGACTGGAAAAGGCTGGAAAACCACACCGTGGCCATCTACCATGAAATACTATTCAGCAACAAAAAGGAGCACACTATTGATAGTGCAACAACTTGGATGGGTTGTAAGGATATTATGCTGAGTGAAAAAGGTCACGGGTTGTATAATTCCATTTACACAATGTAGCCAAAATGACATGATTATAGAGATGGAGAATAAATTGGTGGTTACAGGGGTTAGGGGTGGTGGAAAGTGAGGTGGGGTGGGTGTGACTATAAATGGGTAGAATGACCAAAGTTTTGTATCTTAATTCCATCGATAGTTGCATAAATCTGCACATGTGATAAAATGACACAGAATTATACATGCATCAAACCAATGCCAATTTTCTGATTTTGATAATGTTCTACAGTAACTTAAGATATTATCATTGAGGAAGCTGGGTGAAGGGTGCACAGGCCCTCTCTGTACACTCTGTGCAACATCCTGTGAATCTGTATTATTCCAAAATGAAAAGAGAAAAAAAAGCAAAACAGAGAGGGACAAAAACCACAAGAGACCCTTAAATACAGAGAACTGAGGGTTGCTGGAGGGGAGGTGGGCGGGGGATGGGCCAGATGGGTGATGGGCATGAGAGAGGACACTTGTTGGGATGAACACTGGGTGTTATATATGTAAGTGATGAATCACTGGGTTCTACTCCTGAAACCATTATTACACTGTACGTTAACTAGCTTGGATTTAAATTAAAAAAAAAGGCAAACAAAAACCACAGGTTGGGAGATGTCTGCGATGCTAGTAACTGACAAGCATGAATACACAGAAAATATGAACAGCTCCGATACGCAAGTGAGAGAGCACACAGACAGCCTGTGCACTAAGAATACAAACAGGTGAATGGCTAATGAACATATAAAAAGATGCTCAGTGTTTTAATAATTTAATGACTTCAACGCAAATTAAAATGAAGTAGCTTTCACATCCCTTCAGACTGGCACAATTCAGAAAGTCACATGACACTGAATGTTGGGGATTTTGTACTGTGCTGGCAGCAGCATAAATTTAATACAACTATTTTGGAGAGCAATTTGGATATCTCGATATTTGAGGTAATCTTGAAACTAGGCCATTTCACCCCAGGCCTAAGTGTGTGCCCAAGATGGTAGGCACAAAAATACTCACGGCAGTATTGTACTTAATATCATAAAAACGATAACACTGGAAATGTTCTTCAACAGAAGAGTAGACAATTTTAGTACAAACTAGTTAAAAACAAACTTACTAAGTTGCTTACCACTTAGCAGATACTATGGTAGCTGTCATGACATAACACTGAACAAAACAGATGAAGATCCCTGTCAAGACAGACAATAAGTAAGCCCTTAAAATACATGCAACCACATGTGTGGTCATTGCACTTAGGACAAAGGCATCACTAGAGTTGAGTGGGGTTAACCGTTTCATCAATTAAGCATGTGGGAGCAATTGAGTATCTGTACCGGGAAGAGATGAACCTTGAGGCCGTTAATGAAAGGGGGAAGTAGGAGGTTCTAGGGGGGTCAACCCGCACCTGAAATATCCAGTAAACTGGAAAAGATGATGAGAACGAACCAGTTCAGAACTCCGGAACCTGAGTGGACACACAGAAGCAGGACAGCACTAGGTGGCAACAGAGTGCTGATCCCCCTAGAAGGGCAACGTGTGTCAACCAGCGGCAGCTGCCCGTCCCTCAGGCCTGCCGCACCAACTTGGTGAGCTGTGCTCCAAGGTTCTGGCTACGGTCTGGGGTGCCGGAGAGATATTGCCCTCAATAAGTCTGGGTCACATGTTTTGCTCAATTAGGTCTCAGCTCTCTCAGGCTTCAGGTTTCCCGTGCTGGTGTATATTGGAGATTTCAAGGACTAGGAAGATCTTGGTTTTTCTTTCTATTTTTGGAGCCAGAAGTTTAAGGAAATCTTTGTCAGGTCACTATCTGACCACAGATAATAGAACAGGAACATCAGTGACCACACACAAGGAATACACACTTTGTGAAAATAGTCTGGAAAAATTACAAATAGACGACTCTAGCCCCAAACAAGGGGAAATCAGCAATGCCTGAAGAGTGGGAGAATCTGATTTTTAAAGTTGTCACATTAAAACACTCAGACTGTCTAATTCTCATCAAAACAACTCCAAAGCTTACAAAGAAATGAGAAGATATGACCCATTCTCATGAAAATAAGAATCTGACAGAATCAACCCCAAAAGAAATGCAAACATTGGAATTACTCATCAATTACCAAAATTGAGTATCTTAAATATGCTCAAAGGGCTAAGGGAATTCATGGACAAAGAATTAAAGAAATCAGGAAATGATACATGAATAAAATGAGAATATTAATAAAGAGATAAAAATTATGAAAAGGAACCCAACAAAACTTCTGGAGCACAAAAGCACATTAATTACAATGAAAACAAAACAAAACAAAATAACCTCACTAGAGGGTTTCAACAACATATTTGAGCAGGCAGAAGACAGGGTCAGCAAACTTGAAGATAATAAGGTGGTTGAAATTATCCAGTTGGAGAAGCAGAAGAAAGAAAGAATAAAAATGAGCAGGGCCTAAGGAACGTGTGGGACAACACAAAGCAAACTAACATATGCATCGTAAAGAAAAGAGAGATCTGAAGAAACAATGGCTAAAAACTTCCTAAACTTGACACGAGACACGACTACACACACCCAGAAAGCTTCACACATTCCAAGCACGATAAACCCGGAGATCCACATTGAGACACATCATAGGCAAACTGTTGAACCCTAAAGACAAAATCCTCACTAAGACAAACAGCCCCTTTCTCATCAGACACCACTGAAGTCAGAAGGCAGTGGGATGACATATTTAAAAGGTCCTGAAAGAAAAAAGCTGTCAACCAGGATTTCTATATCCCGAAAACTATCCCTCAAGAATTAAGAAGTTAAGACATTCCCAGATAAAGATAAGCTGATGAAGCTCATTACCAGTGAACTTGCCCTACAAGAAATGCTAAAGTGAGTCTCTTTTAGGTTAACACAAAAGGGCACTAGATGGTAATTGGAAGTTGTATGAAGAAGTAAAGATCTTCAGTAAATGTAGCTATGTAGGTAAATATAAAAGCCAGTATTCTTGTACTTTTGGTTTGCAACTCCCCTTTTTCCTATATGATTTAAAAGGCAAATACAGGGGTACTGGGTGACTCAGTCGGTTAAGCGTCCGATTTCAGCTCAGGTCATGATCTCAAGGTTCGTGAGTTTGAGCCCCGTATCAGGCTCTGTGCTGACTGCTTCTGATTCTGTGTCTCCCTCCCTCTCTCTGCCTCTCCCCAGCTTGTGCTCTGTTTCTGTCTCTCTCAAAAATAAATAAACATTAAAAAATTTTTTAAAGGCAAATACATAAAACAATAACTATAAATCTAAGTTAATGAGCACTGGACATATAAAGATGCAGTCTGTAACAAACCAATACGAAGGTCTGGGATGGAGACATCTAGGAACAGAGTGTTGGTGTACTACTGTAACAAACTGGTAATATTTAAATAGGTTTTTATAAGTTTAAGATGTTAATTGAAATCTTTAGGGCAACCACTAAGAAACAATTAAAGAATTATACAAAAAAAGGGAAAAGAGAATCAAAATAGCACACTGCAAAAAAAAAAAAAATCAATAAAAAAAATATTAAAGTATTTGAGGAAAACAACCAAAAGACATAGAAAACAAACAGCTAAATGGCAGAAATAAGTCCTTCTTTACCAGTAATTGCTTCAATTACTGTTGTTTCAAATGTCCATGGATAAAGCTCTCCAATTAAGAGTGAGAATACTGGCAGAATACATGAAAATAGCTGATCCACGCATGTACTATCTGTAAGAGACTCACTTTAGACCCAAAGTCACAAAAAGGTTGAAAACAAAAGATGAAGATAATCCATGCAAACAGTATCTAAAAGGGAGCTGGGACAGCTGTACTAGAGTCAGACAAAATAAACTTTCAGTCACAAGTTACGAAACAAAGAAGGACATTACATGTTGATAAAAGTTTTTTTAATCTACCAAGGAAATATAAAAGTTATAAACATATATGCACCTAAAAACAGAGTCCCCAAATACAGGAAGCAAACACTGATAAAAGTAAAGGGAGCTGTAGCTAGCTGCACGAGAACATACTAAGATCTCAAACCCCACTGTCAGCAATGGGGAGAATGGCTGAGGCAGAACCACAAGGAAACCAAGGACTTGAAGAAGAGCACACACCAGTCAGACCTAACACACATACAGAGCACACTACACCTAACAGCAGCAGCACATGTCTCTCGAGTGAACATAGGTGATAACATAAAACAAGTCTTAATAAAATTAAAAAGACTGAGATCATAGGAAGCATCTTTTCCAATAGAATGGAAGGATACCAAAAATAATAGCAGGAGGAAAACCAGAAAATTCACAACTATGTGGAAATTAAACAACACAGTATTAAACAGGCAAAAGGTCTAAGAAGAAATCATAAGGACAATTAGAAAATGTCTTGAGACTTGGGGTGCCTGGGTAGCTCAGCCAGTTAAGTGTCTGACTTTGGCTCATGTCTGTGAGTTCTGTGCTGACAGCTCAGAGGCCTGGAGCCTTCTTCTGATTCTGTGTCTTCTTCTCTCTCTGCTCCTCCCCCACGCACGCTCTGTCTGTCTCTCTCTCAAAAATAAATAAACATTAAAAAAAAAAAAGAAAATGTCTTGAGATGAATGAAAACAAAACACAGCAAACCAAAACTTAAGGATGAAGCCAAAGATGTGCCAAGAGCAAAATTTATACCTGTTCAGCACATACCTTAAAAATGAACGAAGATCTCAAATCAATGACAAACTACACCTTAAAACACTAGACACAAAAGAGCAAACTAAACACAAGCTCATGAGAGGAAGGTAGTAGTAAAGATTTCAGTGAAGATAAACAAAATAGAGACTCAAAAGACAATGGAGAAACCCCTGAAACAATAATTAGGTCTTTGACAAGATCAACAAAATCAATAAACCTTTAGCTGGGCCAAGGAAAGAGAGAGAAGGCAAAATCTGCTCAAAATCAGAACTGGGGACACTAACATCAATTTTACAGAAACAAAAAACATGATAAGAGAATCCCATGGCGACGCCTGGGTGACTCAGTCGCTTAAGTGTTGGACTCTTGACCTTGGCTTAGGTCATGATCTCATGGTTTGTGAGTTCGAGCCCCATGTCGGGCTGTGTGCTGACGGCATGGAGCCTGCTTGGGATTCTCTCTCCCCAACTCTCTCTTTCTTGCCTCCCCTGCTTGCGGGCTCTGCCTCTCAAAATAAACAAACTTAAAAAAAAAAAAGAGACTACCATGAATAACTGTATGCCAACAAACTGGATACTCTAGAGGAAATGCACAAATTTCTAGAAATATGCAAACTACCAAACTGATATAAGAAGAAACAGAGAATCTGAATGGACTATACCAAGTAAGCAGTATCCAAAAATCTCCCATAAAGAAAAGGCCAGGACTGGATGGCTTCACTGGTGAATTCTACCAAGCACTTAATGAATTAACACCAATCCTTCTCAAACTTGTCCAAAAAATTGAAGAGGAGGGGCATTTCCTAATTCTTTCTAGGAGGCCAACATTACCCTGATTCCAAAGCCAGACAATGACATACAAGAAAAACAAACAGTATCTTTAAACATAGATGTAAAAATCTTCAACACAGCAATAGCAACCAAATTAGTATTAAAAGGATCATATACCGTGCTTGCTTCAGCAGCACATATACTAAAAAAAGGATCATATACTGTGACCAGGGGAGATTTCTCTTGGAATTTACGGGTGGCTCAATGTAGGAAAAAACACACCATATTAACAGACTGAAGGAAAAATCCTACCTATTCCCAATAAATGCATAAAAAGCATTTGCCAAAATTGATACCATTTCATGACAAAAACACTAAATTACTAGCAATAGAAGGTATTTCCTCAACAGGATAAAGGCCATATACGAAAAAACTGTAATAAATATCATACTTAATTGTGAAGGACTAAAAGCTTTTCCCCTAAGATCAGAAACAGGAGAAGGATCCGACTTTTCCCATTTCCATTCAACACAGCCGTAGAAGTTCCAGTCCAAGCGCTATGGGGAGAAAACAGCCATTCTGAGCTGCTGCTCAGGCATCTGACAAGCAGGACAAGGCCGCTCACACCGAGTCTCGAAATGCAGATAAGAACCTGAGCTTAGGATGCCCGCCTAAGTTCCCACTTTGTCTTTCCCTGGCACCTTCTAAAATAACCACTTAGGGAGTGTCTGACTGGCTCAGTCATAGAGCAAGTGACTCTTAAATCTCAGGCTTGTGAATTCAAGCCCCACACTGGGCATGGAGCCTCCTTCAAAAAATAATTAAAAAAAATTTTTTTTTTTTTTAAACAGCCACTTAGATTTGAGCCTGCAAAAAGTGAGTGACCTCCACCCCCAAACACCTTATAAGTGCTTGCTGGTGACCCAGGATGGAGGGCTGCCCTTCCCCTGGCTCATTTCACTCCCACTTCTGGGATCCGTAAGTAATAAATCTTGGGACTTTTTCTTGTGGGTGTATTGAAAGTGCACCTTCAGTCAAAACAAGCCCAGGGCTTTCACTTCCCCAAAGTGGGAGCTCAGGGCTGGCTTATACCTCTCATCCACCCTTATCCATCAGGTCATAGCTGGTATATTCTTTTTTTTTTTTAATGTTTATTTAGAGAGAATCCCAAGCAGGCTCCATGTTGTTAAGTGCAGAGCCTGACGTGGGGCTCAATCCCATGAACTGTGAGATCATGACCTGAGCTGAAATCAAGAGTCAGACACTCAACTGACTGAGCCACCCAGGTGCTTAAGTCAAATACACCAGCTTCAAGAAGCCCCTAACACAGGCACCTTTGCAAGAAAAGGAAATAAAAGGCATCCAAATTGGAAAGATGGAAGTAAAATTATTTCTATTTAAAGATAATGATTTTATACATAGAAAATGCTAAAAAGTCCACAAAAACAGTAATAGAGCTAATAATTCAGCAAAGCTGCAAGACATAAATTCCACACACAAAAATAGTATTTCCATACACTGGCAATGAAAAGGGAATTTAACCAAGGAGACATAATACTTGTACACTAAAACCGTAAAACACTGCTGAAAGAAATTAAACTAGACGTAAATAAATGTAAAGATATCAGTGTTCATGGATTTGAAGGCTTACTGTTGTTAAGTAGATAACACTACCCAAACCAATCCACAGATTCAATGCAATCCTTATCTCAATCCCAATGACATTTTTGCAAAATAAAAGAACATATCCCAAAATTCATATGGAATTTCAAGGGATCCCAAGTAGCCAAAACAATCTTGTGAAAGAATAACAAAATTGAGGGACTCACATTTCCCTGAGGTCAAACCTTCACACAAAGCTATAATACTTAAAATAGTGTGGTACTGGCACAAATAATATGAATATACAGACCAACTGAATAGACACTTGAGAAATAAACCCTCACATACATGGTCAACTGATGTCTGACAAAGGTGTCAGGACCATTTAATGTGGGGGGAAGCATTGTCTCTTAAACAAATGATGCTGGAAAAACTGGATATTGCCATGCCAAAGAATGGAGGTGAGTCCCTTCCCTCACACCATATACAAAAGTTAACTCAAAATGGATCAAACACCTAAACTTAAGAGCTGAAACTATAAAACTTTTATTTTTTGTTAACATTTGTTTATTTGAGAGAGAGTGTGCATGTGAATAGGGGAGGGGCACAGAGACAGAGAGAGAGAGAGAGAGAGAGAGAGAGAGAGAGAGAGAGAGAGAGAGAGAATCCCAAGCAGGCTCTATGCTCAGCCTGGAGCCCGATGTGGGGCTTGATATTACAACTGTGAGATCATGAACTGAGCTGATATAATGAGTCGGACGCTCAACCGACTGAGCCATCCAGGTGCCCCAAACTATAAAACTTTGAGAAGAAAATGTAGGATCGTATCTTAATGATACTCCCCTAAGAGCAGATATATAGACCAATGGAACAGAATAGAGAGCCCAGAAATAAGCCCACACATATACGGTCAAATATTTCATCAGAGAACTAAGATTATACAATGGAGAAAGGATGGGGGCACATGCAGGAGCGAAGGAAAAGCCCCCCTCAGGAGGCAGTGACCAGATCTGAGGACGCCTGCTCACAAGCAGTGGAAGAACTACATCATTAGAGTCCACCCTCAACAGAGGCTTGGGGGGCCAGAAACACAGGTGCAAACAGGAAATGGAATCAAGAGGCATGAATGTGCTGTGTGAACAAGAAAGGCATTTCAGAGAAAGTCTGGCGCTTGGGGCGGCCCCAGTGGCCAACACTGTGGTAATCGATGAAGTCTTGTATTACTACTTTGTGTTTGTCGTCCTAAGTGAGGCTTGTAAGAAACTGGCATTGAACTTGGGGCTGGGCAGCACCAAGGAAGCTGGCAAAGTGGCCATGTTGGGGCTCACACCAAGCTACACTCTCTACAGCCCCCATCTGCTAATGAGCTGACAGCTTGCTCCCTGCCTGCCTACCATTCCTGCTCCCTGTGTGCTGGCAAATACTAAACTTGGTTGGGGAAAAAGGGGGTGTTATTTACTATGTAATCTCCCCATGCTACAACACTCACCCACATTTTCATTGTACAGGCATGTTGTTGAGGACGGTCAGAGTCACTGCAAGACGCTAAACTAGAGCTGCAGTGTGTACGTATGGGGTAGGGCAGAGAGAATGTGAATTCATGAAGATGGCCTAAAAACCAGCAAAGCCCTTGGAATCAAAGGGTAAGGTAATAAATGATGATGCTGGAAGACAAGGTAGATCTGGAGCACCTAGGAGACAAGACTCAAGCTGAGAAGGCAGAATGGGAGGTGTGGGATCTGCCAGCATTGTAGAGCCCCTCCTCAACCCTACAGGTGGGAGTCCCAAACTGTGCACATGGGCACTGGAGCCAGTTATGATGCAGCCAGTCTCCACACTGATCACAGCCAGTCGTCATTTCTTTCTACTCTGCTTAATCTGGATGGGTTCCTCCAAGAAGCATCTGCACCACTTCTAATCAATCTGTCACCGGGTCTCCATTCCCACTGTTTCTGCCTCACAGACTCGCCCACACAGCACATGCAGGACCCCTGGCTCTGATGTCCTCACCCTGGACTGCTTCAGTAGCTTCCAGGGTGACCTGCCCATATCTGCTGCTAGGACTCATGGAAAAAGCTTGATTTATTCAGTCCTTATGACTTGCTCCCCCCTCCTGCAACACACACAGCTGCTGATGTGTTCCCCCTCACCCCCCCTCCCCACCTGGGCTCCAACCAAGACTATTCCCTACCACCCCTACAGAAGTCATGAGCCTCTGTGCCTCCAGCAGGTTTTTCTAATAACCCTGACCTGCGCTGGGACTGGTCTTTCTTCCCTCATCTCCCAACATACTTGGATTTGCCCACAGCGCTGTCTCCTAGGCAGATGATCTTCACGTTGTCATCAGCATCATATTTCTCTTGGTCGAGCTCACAGGGTTTGGCTCTGTCGCTGGCCATTGGCTCCCGGCTCCTGGCTGTTCAGCCTGGGGTAGGTGTGTGTGTAGGGGGGTCTTGTCACTGTCTGGGAAGTTCAAGAAGAGGCTGTTGTTAAAATGATGGGAAGTTTCCAAATCTAGTTCTTCCTCTTCCTGGACTGGGGAGAGAAGGAGCTGATGAGAGCAGGGCCCAAGGACACACTTACATCCTTCTCTACTCACCACCAACCTGGCTGTCACTTGCCTCACTGTGGGGTTGTAATCTTGTCCCCACCCAAATCCTCTTCAGGTGGTGGACCCTATGTCATCTCTTTACTACAGCTATGTTCACGGCCACACCTTCCACTCCCACCTCAAAAGACAGTATTTTACAAACTGTACATAGACAAGCTTCTCACGGGTAAAACCAGGACAAAAACCAGTGCCCATGTCACACAATCAGTGTGAGACAGAGACAGTCCTCTGTAAACCTGAGCTCTTCTCACTGAACGACAGCCCACACAGCCAGAGACACCTAATGTGCATTCCTGACCACCCACCTCATGCCTCTCACCTCCCCTTCACTTTTCACCCTGCTTTAGTCAGTAGCTGTTTCTTCCTCTCTCACTGTGGACATCCCACAGACCCTCTTCTCTAAGGTCATTGCAAGTATGTTCTAAATGCTGACGATGCCAAATCTGTACCTACACCAAGATTGCTTCTCTTGGCAGCAGACTCAAGTAGGCAACTGCCTACCAGACTTGGACTAGTAGATTCTGCCACACAGGGACAAATACCATGTGAAAACACAAATACTTAAGTCCTGCCCACCCCAAACATCAATCCTCACATCCCTCATCTGTACAAGACAGTGCCGGCCACCCAGTGACAACATCTAGGTGTGACATCATCTCTAGCTCTGTCCTTTCCTCACTCCCAAACAGAACCTTTAAAATTGTACTGAGAATGTACAATAGTCCAGACTCTGAGGTAATTAGGCACACAGAAATGACGCCATAGGCTCTTACTGAGCATTCACCATGAGCAGACCTTGTGCTGGGTTCAGAAGAAAGGAGACACGATGTTGGCAGCCTACTGTGGCAAGAGCGACGGCCGGGGTGTGAATACCGTGGAGGGTGTAAAATACCAACAGGATCCCGAGTTTCCCTGATTGTACCACTGCAGTGCCATTGCCTCTCCTCAGGTAGGTACTGAGCCTTGTTTACCCAGGTACCCTCGGCTTCATGAGCAGTGCCTGGGAAGTGGCAGATGCTTGGTAAGCATAATGAAGGGGTGCCCCTTCCACTTCCACCCTGGAGCAGAGTGACCTGTTCCAAAGCCAAACCCAACCCTGTTAACTTCAAGCTCGAAGAGTTTCAATGGTTGTCACTGTCCTCACCATCCAGTGCGCAAGCTGTCTTTCATTCAACTTTTTTTTTTTTTTTTTTTTTTTTTGGCATTCAACACATCTCGGAACCAACCTTCCCTGTCAGGCTGGACTGCCCTCGCCCCCAGATCGCTGCGTGCACCCAACGACGCGTCCTTCTCCTGCCTAGGGCCTAGGGATGGTGGGTCCCAACGCTGAGCCTGCTGGGGGGAAACAAATAAGACCACGGACTCCGCAGGCTGGCCCGCCTGTGGCCAACCATTCCCCGGTCCGCGCCCGCCGGTTATGCATCCCGATCCTGTCCCGGTCCCCGGACCACCCCGCCCCGGTCGCGTCCCGCCCCAGTCCCCGTTCCGCCCGGAATCGCGTCATTCTCCGACCCGGTCCCGCCTCGGAGCCCGCGGGCCAGCCGGGGACCTACTCCGCGCCGCGCTCCGCTTCCGGCTCAGTCGGCGTCCTCGCAGCTGCTACGCAACCGCGCAAGGACCCGGAGGAGGGCTGCCCGGCCGGAGGCCTGAAGGACCCCTCCTGGGTGCGGGCTGGCTAGCGCGGTGCCGGCCGGGAGGACCTCAGGTGATTGCGTGCACCGCCGCCGGTGCTGAGTCGGGCGGGCTGGAGGCCGGGCGGCGGAAGTGTGCGGGGTGGGCTTCCTGCGACGTTCAAGTCGGGCAACGTGGATAAATGCAGCTGGATTGTGTTTTCCATCTTGGTGTAGGAATTTGTGACAGAGTAGCTCGTGGCAGTTTCATTTCTTCTTTGTTAAAATATTTAGAAATCCTGTACTTGAAAGAAAGATGCCTCGATTATGAGTGACTTTGAGGCGAAAATTAGAAATAAACATGAGGGGCCCCTGGGTGGCTCAGTCCGTTAAGCGTTGGACTGGGCTCAGGTCATGACTCATGGTTTGTGGGTTCTAGCCCCGCATCAGGCTCCACAGTCTCAGTGCGGAGTCGGCTTGGGATTCTCTGTATCTCCCTCTGTCTCTGCCCCTCTCCCACTCTCTCCCTCTCTCTCTCTGTCTCTATCTCTCTCAAGTAAACTTAAATAAGTAAGTAAATAAATAAACAAACATGAGAAGTGATGGGGTTTTGGTGTCGTGGTGATGGTGGTGTGTCCTGAGCTCACGGCCAACAAAGAATTCTTAAATTCTTTGGTGCAAAAAGGTGGCTTTATTAAAGCAGGAGGACAGGACCCCTGGGCAGGAGGAGCTGGGCTGGACTGGTTATATACTATGGACTTGGCGAGGTAAAGGCATCAGAGAGTTTCCCAGAAGGACTTTGATGTGCCAAAGAAGACCCCTAAGATACCGGAGACCTCCCTATTGTCAAGCTAAGGTTGTTTTCTTCTAGTAAGGCATTAACATTAGGGCAGTATGGGGTTCCTGGAGAAATGTTACACTCTGTATTTGCCTCAAATATTTGTCAGTAGGCTGCAGGTAATAACTTTAATGTTATTTACATTTTCTTCTTGCCTTTGTTCCCATATCACATGGAGGGGATACATATCACATGGAGGGGATACATATCATACGGAGGGGATCACATGGAGCTGATACTAGGGGCTCCAGGAAACTGAGTCTATAGGTTTCTGGAGATTAGGCTATTGATAAGATTGCCTTTTCTTGTAATTTACTAAGACATTTGTAAACTGATGGAGACTCCTGTCCTGTGATCTCTATCAGCTAACCAGTTGTTTTCTATCCTTTCTTTTGTTCTTGGGCAGCCAGGAGTGCCTGAGGAATGTCACACATACTCCACCTGAGGATGGGGGGGGGGGGGGTTGTAGGGGTGTCAGCTTGCCTTATGCTCCCTCATCAAGAAGTGTAAAAACAAATTTGCATTTGGTTTATTTGAATTGCTTACTGCTGATTATGTCATCATTAAGTACCCAGAAGTTCTTTGCTGTGTTGTTTTGTCACCCTCTGTGACTCTTACAATGTGCTGTTAGGGGTTAGGTCATTATGCCTAGGTTTGAAAATCTCCATGTTAAATACTAAAGTATTGTAATAAATTACAGTTAGCACCATTTTGATTAGTCCAAATGTTTTCAAGGTTTGAAATAACTCTTGACTACATGAAAAAGAGTTTAAGACATACAGAAAACAAAAAACAAATGCCCGAAGTCAGTCCTTCCTTATTAGTAATTACTTTTAATGTAAAGGAACTGATCTCTGCTATTCAAGGCGGAGTTTGGCAAAATGGCTTAAAAGACAGATCTGGCTATATGCTGTCCATGGGAGCTTCACTTTAGACTCTATGACACAAATAGGTTTAAAGTGAAAGGCTGGAAAAGATAGTCCATACAAATAGCAGTGGTGGAGACCTGGTGTGGCCATATCAATATCAGACAAAGGGTGAGAGTGGGGGATTGTCTTCAAGAAGACAGACCTGGGGTTCTTGATTGCTGTACCAGCCGGGGATCCCTTCAGGCAGCCAGTCCAAATTGGAGTCTGACTGTTGTCAGCCTAAAGGTGCTGCTTGAGCAAAATTTTCAGGGTTTTACCCCTCTTCCCGGGAGGTATGCAAGTGGTTTAGGACTTGCCCTGGATCTACAGACCTGTAGGGTGCAGGCTGACCTCTGCAGGCTAAGGGGGCGTGTAGTGTGTAAGCTGGGCAGATCCAAGGAGCCAGGGAGCTGGAATAGGGTTAGCTGTGGAGAGAGGCCATGCATGTCCCAGGAGCTGATTATTTGGGGGCACCGGACATCTGCCTAATTCCAAGAATTATCCTACTCAAATGCACATATTCCCCCTGAAGGCAGAGCTGGAGGAAGGTGCACTGTCCTGCCTGTGTCAGGCTCCACAAACTTGCTTTGGTTTCCTCCAGGAAAACAGCTGGGAGCACTGATTGTTGTGGAAGTCAACATCCCCAGCATACTGATTAAATGTGCCCCAGTTTAAATCTGCCACTGTGGAATGGTTTTGGGGGTGCACTCCCTCTTTTCAATCAGTTATACACTTTGTTGGGGACAGTCCAAACTCCACTGGCTTGTCGGGCCCTGGATGCACCAGGCTGGCCGATCAATGTGTCCTGCACAAGCATGTCCCACACAGCTGGATTTACCCAGGGAATCTGTACAGAGAAAAGTTCAGGAGAAGACTGGTCTCAGGAGCAGGCTGTTGTGGATGCATGGACTCTACCCATTTCCAAGCCTGAACCAACACAAATGCACCTATTCCCTTTGAAAGCTGAGCTGGAGGAGAGTGGACCTCCTTGCCAGGGTGCAGCCGGATAGACTGGCTGTGTTATCCTCCTATAAGAGACACTTGGGAGCCTTGATGGCATCTGTTGTGACTGATCTTCACCAGTTTAAAACCCCTGTTGCAGAAGTGTTTGCGGGGTTTTGATTCCAACAGTCAGGTAACCGAGCAGGTGGTTTGCGGCCAGCTTGCCCTCCACGGGTCTGAAGGACCCCAGCTGACCTTGGCAGACTGAGGAGGTGCGTACTGTGTATGCTTGGACTGTAGAGGTTCAGGTAGTGAATATCCGGAACCAGGGCAAGTGTCTTGAAAAGCTGGGTGTTGGGCGTGGGCTGTTTCCAGGACGAGACACCCGCCTATTCCCATATCCTACAAAAGTGTGCATCTTCTCTCTAAAGGCACAGCTTCAGATGACTGGACTGCTTTTCCAGGATTCAGCCTGGTGGGCTGCTGGAGTATACCTCACTAAGATACCTGGGAGCTATAAATACTAGCAAGCCCTGGAACCTATTGGGTATCCATTCCAAACAGGGACTGAGCTTGGCCAGTTGAAAGGTGGTGAAAAGACTTCTGGGTGGTGATGTTCCCCCCTGCTGTGCAGGGGGTTCCAGACCAACCGAAGCGCCACAGGCTTGGAGGGCACCCAGGTGCTCTCGATAGGCTGATGGGGTGCTTGCTTATTGTGCACGAACCATGGAGATACGTGTAGACAGGGACCTGGTACAGGGCAAGTGTCTGGAAAGGCCTATTAACAGGAGTTGGATATTGCCAAGGAAGGAAGAGGTGGAGGAGTTTGGAAGTCTTGAAGTGCCGATTCAGGTAGCTGTAAAAGGTATCCTCAGTAAAAGACAACGTGGGACTTGATTGTGCAGAGGCTCAGAACTTTGCAAAACACAGACATGGGGACGGACTGTGCCCCATTTCAATGGCTACTGCAAAAATAATCCATGGGTGGGTACCAACAACCCTCAAGCAACGCTGGAGGGTGGGAATAAGAATGTCAACAGTAGGTGGGTGCATGTAGGGGGGCAGGGGGCAGGTGATCATATACGGTGGTGCAGGTGGTTGTGTGCTGGTGGGCATGTGGCTGCATGCAGGTGGAGTGAGTGCATGCAGGGGGCAGAGGGGGGTGGGTGGGTTCCTACAGAAAGTGAAGGCATGTGTGTGCTGGGGTACAGGTGGGTACATGGCGGGGGAAGGTGGGTGTGGGGCAGGGGGCAGGTGGGTACATCAAGAGAGGCAGATGGGTGCATGCAGGGGTCGGGGGGTGAGTGGGTGTTTGTAGGTGGAGTGCGAGCAGGGGGACAGGTGGGTATGTGGCGGGGGGCAAGTGGGTGTATGCAGGGGGCAGGGGGCAGGTGGGTGTGTGAAGAGGCGCAGATAGGTGCATGCAGGGATGTGGGGGCAGGGAGGTGCGTGTAGGTGGAGTGAAGGCAGGTAAGTGTGTAATGGGGTCAGGTGGATGTGTGCAGGGAGGTAGGCGGGTACGTGCGGGGGGGGTCATTGGGTGCGTGCGGGGGAGCATGTACGTGTATGCAGGGCACTGGGTGTGCACAAGGGGTCAGTGAGGCTGGTGGGTGCGTGCAGGGGTCAGCAAAGGCCAGTAGGTGCATGTACGGGGGAGCGAAGGCTGGTGGGTGAGTGTAAGGGAGCACTGAGGTCAGGCCCATCATTGTCCTGGGGTCAGTCCCGGGCAGGGTCTGGCCGGCTCGGGGCAGTCCTTGCTGCTTGAGGGTGTGGTGTGGGTTCCAGCGGAGGATGCTTTGTCTGTGGGGTCTCTTGCTGGAGTTTAGGGGTGGCTGGAATGAAGAGCTTGTCAATTAGAGAGTGCAGACCCTGATTAGAGTGGAGGCAGTGAAATCCTTTTTCTGTTCTTCTTGGCGTCTTCACTGTTGACACTCTGCCCACCACGATGCCCCTTTGGGGAGGCAGTGTGGCAGTTTGTGTACCTGAATTGTGCAGGTGCAGGCCCGTGACTGAGCCTGTGTGGAGGCATCCCTGCAGACACATGCAAGGATCCTCATTGAACGTACTCGGCCGCTGTGAACGATGGAGAAATCACGGTGGCCGTCTCCTTGTGGCCCACAGGGACTAATACATGGTGTGGCCCCACCTCCCAAGGACACACGTGGCTTTCAAAGAGAAGGGTGTAAATATGCCCAGACACGGGAAGACACTGGCATCAGTGATCTTGGCACATGACAACATTAAGCGGACTGAGCGGCTTGAAACAAGGCACATTTACTATCTCACGGTGTCCATGGGCAGGGGTCTGGATGAGGCTTAGCTGGGTCCCCTGAGATGAAAATGTGAGCCGGGGCTGTAGTCCCACCCGAACCCCACACCCCAAGGCAAGACCTGCCTCCTCATTCAGGCCTGTTCCACCTCCAAATTCTGAGGAAAGAACGGATTTGGGGCCCATGTCCTGTGCAGAATAATTCAGTGAAGAACTCAGAAGTTTGCTGTGATATTTTCAGGGCTGGGATGGAGCTGCAGAAGTGTATCCTGAGGGCAAACCTAACCCTGGCCCACAAATTGTCAGACCCCTGAACCCAAACCCTAAGTCTGAAATGTGCCAAAACACGTGCCCTCAACTCAGTCCTCCAGGGAGACCACTGCGCTGTTGGTGGTTCAGTCCATGATGCCTCCTGGGACCTAATGCTAACCCTACCCATGGCTCATGCCCTAAGCAGCCTCAGCTTTGAGGTATAAGAAAGGATTTGGGGTGAGGATTGGTCCAGAACATTTCGGCAAGGAACCCAGAATTTCACCGTGATATCTCCAAGGCTGGGATAGAGCTGCAGGAGGGGATCCTGAGCCCAAACCTAACCCTGACCCACCGACATGCACCCAACAGCCCCCTCTGCACACACCCACTGCCCCCCTGCACATACCCACCCACCTTCACTCCCCCCTGCACATGCACACACATTTGTGTACATGCACGGATACACATACATGAACACGGACACATATTTGTCTACATGCACGGACACAGTTACAGGCACACACACATTTGTATACATGCATTGACACATGTATATTCAGGTGTGCACACATTTGTATACATTCACAGATGCATGTACATGTACATGCACACACACACACGCCCCACACATACACACAAGCACACATATCCCAGCTGCACCGTGCGTGTGCTCTCAGGGGCAACAGGTGGTGAGTGGTGGCAGTGGCCCACGGCAGAGCTAGGAGCAGGGGTGACACATTGGTAGATCTAGACCCCACATTGAGGGCCACTCTGTGACAAAGACTGTCTTTCAAAGACATCCATCCTCTCAGACCACTGAGGGGGCAACGGAGGTCCCTGGAAGTGATCTATCAGGTCCGGCAGCCACAAGGGGTGAGGGACCAGTACGGGGTGTTTCTCGTCTTCCCCCACATGCTACCTACCTGACCTCAGGCCCCTGACATGCATCCCGTGGGGTCAGGGCCCATGCCTGTGGCCACTGGTGCAAGGGGAAGAGCAGGGCGGCCGGGGGCTGGCAGAGCCTCAGAGGGAGGGAAGAACGTGAGGGCATGACCTCTAGTACCACATCGTCCTGCCCCATCACCCAACTCCTGCCCCACATGAGGGTCACCCATGCCAACCCCATGCTTTTCCCACTTCAGAGAGCCATACAGGCTGGGCTTGCAGAGGAGAATGTGTTGTCACTACCAGCCCCTCCCTCTGCTGATGACCTGTAGACACTGGTGGTCCCGACACGTTCCTGGCACCTCGAGGAAGCCTGGCCTCCTGGTCCAACACTCCAGGGCCCACCCCCCAAAATCTAAGCTCAGGTTCCCCCTCAAGCACCCCTGGGAGTCTCCTCCGTTGGTAGAACTGAAGTTGAAATGGTCCCACCATGCCTGGTCACTCAGCTCTCCACCGAGAACCTTTGACCCTGGGCGTCCTGCCCCTCCTGGGGCTCAGCTCTGCACTTGGGAATGCACCACAGGCCCGCTGGCCAGCCAGCTCCCTACCTTGAAGGGACCTCATTGTCCAGCCTTGCCCCCTTGCAGCACAGACAACATCACACTGCGGATATGGTAACCAGAAATGGCAAATGTTCAGCAACTTGCCAAGAGACAGAAAAGGAGAGAGAGCCCAGCTCTGCCCACTAAGCCCACCATCAGCTCCCAGAGATAGGAAAGACATTTTGGCAGGCAGTGATGGTCGGGCTGGCCTTGACTTATCCTGAGGAACACGTTTTGCCTCATCCTATAGGTGAATCTCAGGTCCTCACACCGCGATGGCATAAATGCTGTGTAGCAACATTTAACCCAGGGAGACCTGACTGCTGGTGCCTGCAGCCTGGGCCCAGCGGACAGTGTGCACATCACTGGGGGGTGGGCATGGCTGTAGCAGAGCAGGTGCACAGGGGGGCAGCAGAGAGGGGGGCATGAGCAGGTGAAGACTGTCTCTGTGCAGCTGCCATGTTCAGGGAGACTTTGGTTCTGAGGATGAGGAGGAACATCAGATCTCTGCTTCCCTGGAGCTTCAAGTCTAAGAAAGAGAAGGCAATGCTCAGAGGAGCGAGGAAGCAGAAGAAAGCACATGCCTCATGGCCCAGATGGTCGGGCATCATGTTTCAAGGTGTCTTGCCTCCTGGGGGCTTGCAGCCACTGCAGGGAGCATCCCTGCCGCTGGGGACCTGCAGCTAATGCCCAAGGCCCTGGGCGTCTCAGTGCTCACTGCTGGCTGAATTTAACAAGAGAGGCCCCTCTTGTTCCAAATGGCCCCATGTGGCCCCTCTGCTGGGTGCCCTCAGAATCCAGCTTGTCCCATGGACACTACCCGAGCAGGTGTCCCATGAGAAGGAGGCACAGTGGCACGGCTGCCTCCATGGTAGCCTCAGGAGTCCCACGGGCCACAGCCCACCTGCGGAGATGTGGGGACCCCAGGAGAGGTCAATTGTCCCAAAGCCCCACCCCCACTCTAGGACACAGCTGCCCGTCCAGACCCTCTCCTGCCTGCATGTGCCTTTCGCAATCCGCAGGGTTGGCAGGCAGCTTCCCACCTCCTCTTCTATGTGGATGTGACACCCTCCAGGTCCCTTGTCTTCTATGAGTGTGTGGTTGGGTGGGGAGGTTCCTAGATATGGCTTCTTATTTCAGACATGGTCTATATTAAGAGCTCCTAAATAACTTCAAATCTTGATTCTGTTTGGGTTAGGGAAGGAGAACATGAAAATGTGAGCAATGAAGCCAACAGCAGCCCATCATTTGATCCCACATCCCACACTTTGTCTTCGAAACAAAAGAGATCCAAAGAGTTCCTGCCCAGTCTCCACCCAACAGAATCCTGCTGAGGCATCGATGGCCTTGCAGACCCCCTCCAGAGAGTAAGGTGAGGCCAGGTGGATGCAGCCAGGGTCAGCTGCAAGAAAAGCCTCTCTGGGAGCTCCCCCAAATGGGGATCAGTCCACACATCGACTTCCAGGTAATCTGGATCAGAACACTGTGCCGATGTGTCTGAGACTCAGCTGCATCTCTCAGCAGGGTCTCCCAGGCTGGTATGTTTCCCCACCAGAATTGTGAAATCTCCTGTCACCATATACATTTGGAAGGTGACAGGAGCATCTCCTCGGGCTTCAGCCCCAGAACGGATGGACCTGGGGCAGCCAACAACACGCGCACTGGGCAGGACCCAGCAGTGGAAGTCAGGTGCAGATGTGAGTGTAAGTGGTCGGGCCACCAGGCAGGCATCTGGAAGCTTCTCCTGGAGGGAAGCACTCACCTGGCCTATTAACCAGGACAAATGAAAAGTGTGCCTCCCCACCCCTGCCAAAGCCACCTGCCCCTGTTTGGACGATCACCTCTCTGGAGGCCAGCAGGCCCCGCCTGCGTGTTGGTATCAGGGAAACCCAAGCCCTGGGCTGTCAGGGCCACGGCGCCACTGCCAGCCTCCTCTGCCCACTGGGAATGCTCCAGTCGGGGCGGGGCCTCTAACCAGACTCAACAGACGGACATACAGACTGTACGCTTTTGTGTGGGACTCCCGACATTCAGAACCGTGTCTCAGAGATTCATCTGTTTCCTGGCACGAACCCTTCCTTTTACGTGGCTAGTGGTGTTCTACGATGTGAACACTCCGGGATTCCTTTGTCCACTTGGATGTTTCTTAATTTGAGGTTACAATAAAGCTGCTATGAGCATTCTTATACACGCCTTTTGGTGAACATATGCCCTTAATTTTGTGGGGTCTACGCCCAGAAGAGGGACTGCCAGGTTAGAGGGCATGTGCCTGTCTGCCTCGAAGGGTGCTGCTGAACCGATTTCCAAGGCAGCTGTACCGTTTCTTGCCCCCACCAGCTGCTCCACATCCTCCCCAGCACGTGGTCAACTTCAGCGTGCTAGTGGGCAAGTAGTTTTCCACGTATGTTTATTACGGCGCTAATTACACTGGAGCGTTGGGGGCAGTTCCTGATTTGGCACTCCGATCTATTTCCCCTTCCTTAATGTAGTACCCTTGTAGCTGGGCCTGTGGTCACTCAGCTGGCGACTGCACGTCCCAGCTTCCCTGGCAGCTGCAAACAGCCCTGTGAGTAAGTTCTGGTCAATGGTACGTGACAGAGCTGATGGGTGCCACTCCCTGTCCCACTGAATCTGTGAGCATGCTCTTCCTCCCCGCAGATGCCACGCTGCCCACGGTCTGCCTGTCCACCTCTGGCAATGTTATGTTAGAAGTAAAGAGACGTCCACCTTCGTTAAGCCACTGCATTTCAGGTCTCTTTATTACGGCAGCAAGCCGTGCCCCCAAAGGATGCACCGTGGTTGCACATTCACCTGTGGCTCTAACACAGCGACATCTGTGCTGGTTCCGTCTGCTCAGCACCATCCTTTCACCAGGGTGTTGTTCCCACCCAGCCCCGAGGTTCTGTGAGGTGATGGACTCACCCTTCCCAGGCACAGGCAGGTGGCCCAGGTCTGACTGGTCGTGGCTCCCCATCCTGTTCGGGGTTGTAAGTTCAGGGGTGGGGCATGAGACCCAACTGTAGTCCTTCCATGAGACTCTCAGTATGGTGAGAGAGAGTCTTTGCCATTATTGTGCATTGTGGTGGGAGAGGGAAACCAACCCCAAGCAGAACCAGAGGCAATCAGAGACAGGAGAGGAGGAAGCCCGACAATGGCGTCTCAGCCCCTGGATCTAGCTGTACCTGCAGCACTTTTAGATGTAAGTGATCCACGATTGTGAGCTGAACTTCTGTCACTTGCAACCAAGCGTCCCATCTCCTTCACTAATAATAAAATAAACAGGGGCGCCTGGGTGGCGCAGTCGGTTAAGCGTCCGACTTCAGCCAGGTCACGATCTCGCGGTCTGTGAGTTCGAGCCCCGCGTCAGGCTCTGGGCTGAGTTCGAGCCCCGCGTCAGGCTCTGGGCTGACGGCTCAGAGCCTGGAGCCTGTTTCCGATTCTGTGTCTCCCTCTCTCTCTGCCCCTCCCCCGTTCATGCTCTGTCTCTCTCTGTCCCAAAAATAAATAAACGTTGAAAAAAAAATTTTAAAAAATAATAAAATAAACATGTTTGGGAGCAATTTTATATAAGCATTGTGCTAAGTGGGTCTATAAAGTCTGTGGATACCCTTTAAAATGGTCATTCTGGGGCGCCTGGGTGGTGCAGTCGGTTAAGCGTCCGACTTCAGCCAGGTCACGATCTCGCGGTCTGGGAGTTCGAGCCCCGCGTCAGGCTCTGGGCTGATGGCTCAGAGCCTGGAGCCTGTTTCCAAATCTGTGTCTCCCTCTCTCTCTGCCCCTCCCCCGTTCATGCTCTGTGTCTCTCTGTCCCAAAAATAAATAAATGGAAAAAAAAATAAAATGGTCATTCTTTTTTAAATGTTTATTTATTTATTTTGAGAAAGAGAGAGCGTGAACAAGGAGAGGGTGAGAGAGAGAGAGAGAGAGAGAGAGAGAGAGAGAGAAAGAGAATCTTAAGCAGGCTCCATGCTTAGTGCAGAGCCTGACTTGAGGCTAGATCCCATAACCCTGGGCTTATAACCTGAGCTGAAATCAAGAGTCAGACGCTTAACCTACTGAGCCACCCAGTCTCCCCTAAAATAGTAATTCTTAATCTGAAGAGACTTTGGAAGGTCTATCCAGATGAAATGGATGGGGTTTTGAACTGTGCGGGTCCACTTATATGTGGATTTAAAAAAAAATTCATACCCTACAGTCCTATAAATATATTTTCTCTTCCTTATGATTTCCTCAATGACATATTCTTTTCTCTGGCTTACTTTATTGCAAGAATTCAGCATATGATACTTATAACATGCAGAATATATACTAATTGACTGTTGATGTGATTGGTAAGGCTTCTGCTCAAGAGTAGCTATTAGTATTAGTGGTTAGGTTTTGGGGAAGTCAAAAGTTATTCATGGGTTTTTGACTGTATGGGGGGTTGATGCCCTAACCCTTGCATTGTTTAAGAACATACCAAAAAAAAAAAAAAAAAAAAAAAGAACATACCAACATTGGTACCTCTAACAAACCATCACTTTTGGAAGCAATGAAATTAAATAAGAAACAACATTTATCAGAAAAGTCCCCAAACCCACCAAACCAGTGGTGAATGGGCATTAGCCTGAGATGCCCGGCTGACACATAATCCCGCCAGATGTTGACATGATGCAGATGGTTACTGTTCTTGTGTCTTTTGTGTAAGTCAGGCCTGTTTGGCTGCGCATATCAGGACCCCACTGGAATGAGTGTGTGGGGTTGGGTGGGCACAAGGGGCCTGGCACCCTCTCTTCCATGTCTCACGGCTTGCTCCCATGTTTGCTTCTTATTGTATCAGGGGTCTGCCTGGGTGTTGGAGCCCTGGCCTGCAGCAGCAGTGGGCTCCCAGTGACCTGCACCCTGAAAGATACCCTTCCCTCCTCCCAGGCAGAAATCCTGGGGGGAAAGGGCTGAGCACAGGAGGACATCATGTGCTGGGAGCTGGCTGTCAAGGTGGCGGGGGAGAAGCAGATCTCAGCTGGGGGTAACTGTCCATCCTGCTGGGACCCTCTGAGAGCCTGGACCACACCTCGGGATGTCCTGTCTGCTGACTCCCAGCTGCCAGAGGGGAAGGCTGCCCCCAGGGACAGACTTTCCCAGCCAGAGAGCCCCGCCCCCCTCACAGGAAAGGAGGCCTCTGGGGCAGCCAGGGTGTGGGTGCAGCCCCGAGACCCTGGAATTTGGGGCAGACTCACCATGCAGGACCCACAAGTTGTGCAGGTGGCTCCTCAGAAAGATGCCAGGCAACGTTGGATTTCACTCATCCATTCATGCATTCATCCAATTACTTAATTATAACCAGGAAATGTTTGCTTTTATAAAAAATTAGCACATTAAGGCGTAGCGTTCATACTGTCAATTGCATGGATTTAAAATGTCCAGTTTGGTGAGTTTTGACAGATATACACACCCGTGAGACCACCTCCATGATCCAGGACATTTCCTTCACCCCCAGAGTCTCCTCATGTCCATTCCAAGTAACCCTCTCACCCCATGCCAGACAAGTAAACATCTGCTTTCCCTTACTGTCCACCAGCTTTCCCTGTTCTTGACTTTGGGGTCGTGGACAGGACATTCGCTCTCTGCAGGACATCTGAACTTCACTGTGATGTGGGGGGACGCGGACCAGCGATCTGCTTGTACCCACGTGGTCTCTTGTATGGACAGTCCTCCCTCTTGTTTATTCATTTACTAGTGGATGGACACTGGGTGGTTTCCATGTTTGTGATGGTTGTAAATAAATGTCTTTAACAGTGGATAGTTTGAGTTTAGAAAAAACAAATGTTTGTTATTTTCTGAAAAAAGTAAATCATGCTCATACCACATATAGAAATTAGAATAAAGGATAAGGAAAAAGTAATTCTTCAGACTCCCACTACTCAGTGTTAACCACCAGGGTATTTTGCTGTGTTTCTTCCCAAACTGTCTCATGCATGTGTATGTATGTATTTATGTACATAAAATTGCGAAAATTGGGAAAGTACTGCAAATATCATTTTGGTTCTTGTCTTTTACAGTGGACATGAATGTCTCAGTGTGGGTTTTCCAGGGAAGCATAACATATAATATTACAAGGAATTGGCTCACACAGTTATGGAGGCTGGGAGCCCCCTGACCTGCAGCCTGCCCACTGCAGACCCGGGAGCTGGTAGTGTGTGCACTGTGTATATGTGTGTAGATGTGTGGTGTGCATATATGTGTAGTGTGTGTGTATGTGTGTGTGTACCTGTGTGGGTACTCTAAGGAATTGGCTCATACACTTATGGAGGCTGGGAACCCCCTGACCTGCAGCCAGTCTGCTGCAAACCCGGGAGCTGGTGGTGTGTGTGCATGTGTGTGTGTGGTGTGTGTATGTGATCTGTGTGTATGTGCGTGTGTGTTGTGTGTGTGGTGTTGTGTGTATGTGGTATGTGTGTATGTGTGTGTGGTGTGTCCATGTGTGGTGTTGTGTGTGTAGTGTGTGTATGTGGTGTATGTGTGTGGGGCATGTGTGTGTGTGTGGGTGTGTGTACCTGTGTGTGTGTATGTGGTGTGTGTGTGTGTATGTATGTGTATATGTGTGTGTACCTGTTGTGTGTACTATATGAGGAATGGCTTGTGTGGTTGTGGAGGCTGGGAGCCCCTGACCTGCAGCCGGCCTGCTGCAGACCCAGGAGCTGGTGTTGGGGGTCAGAACCCGAGCCAGCAGGCTGGAGAGCACGAGCACAGCAGGTGCCCATTCTGGTCTGGGGGTAGAGAAGACTGGGTCCCACTCAGCAGCGAGGCAGAGAGGGGTTTACTCCCCTTTCTGCCGTATTCAGGCCTCAGTGCACCGGACGAGGCCCACCATCACTGGGGAGGGCAGATTCAGGTGCGAACCTCACCCAGAAGCACCTCACAGATGCACCCAGATGCTGTTTGGCACACACCCTGTGGTCCAGTCAAGCTGACAGTGACATCATCCCCTACAAGAGTCTCCCAACTATCAGACTTCCATGGGACTGTCTTCAGCAGTCCGGTTTCCATCGGTGCCTCTGCTCTCGATTGTCCCGAGGACTCTTCAGGCCTGGGCCCCTCACGGTTTCAAAAGCTTTGTTCAGGAATCTTCCGACGTGGTGCCTACGTCTTCAGTTCAATGAACAGGCTTGGTCATCCAGGGACTGTTTGTTGTGCTCTGCCCTCTTGCAGCTGGGCAGGCCCAATGTGGGACTCAGGGCCCCCCTCCACCCACCAGACCTGTGAGGGTCACCCCCCACCCCCCCTTTGTGCCTCCCACTGTACACGGGTGCCTGCACACTGTGGGCAGGAGCAAGTGGGTCACCCTAACTTCTCTGCTGGGTTTGCTGGCCGCTCCTGTTCCTGGGCTGCCTGGCCTCCCCCACCCCTGGCAGCTGAAATTCCAGGGGAGACCTGCCCTCCAGCTCCTCAGTCCTGAGTGCTGACCCCACAGTAGTTCTTGTACGTCCAACATTGCAGGGCCCTTGGGAGAATTAATGACTAATTTGTAAAGGGCACTGAAGACCAGATACCACGTGATGTGGGTGCTGTGGTTACAGGAGTCCTGAAGGTCATACTCATCATTTTAGCAAATTCCCTTTTCCACTTGGCTAAATTCTATTTTGTTCACTTGGATGGAGGCTGGGCTAAGCACTAACCACATGGTGGTTGGTCCACAGTATTTAAATTCCGGGCTAACTTGCTCAGATTTGTCACAGCTTCCTCCAGGAAGACTTCTTTCTGAGCTAGTTGCTTGTGTAGGCAACATACACTCATTTAACTGTTTAAAAATAATTAAAATACTAGTTAGAAATCTGGACAGAACAACCAGAAAATCTCCCACTCCAGTCAAATCACATCTTTTATTGCCTACTGTCTTATGTTATTCAGTCTTTTAATGTAAGCAATTAGGTTTTTATTTTTCCAAAAAGTGAATAATTGCATTGTTAGCAGGATACGCAGTTGTCGTCCGGCTTGTTTTCTGAGATGGCTCAACCCCAATTTGATGTGTGTTGGTCACACTACATCTCGATGCAGGAGGTGGGTCAGGAACAGGTGCCGAAGAACACAGAGTGTGGCAGCCAGGGCATTAGGATGATGGCCCCGCCACCTGTAGATGCACTGTCTCTGAGCTTGACTTCCAGTGCACCATATCCTGTGTGATCCCCCATGCTTCAGCTTTCTCTCCCACATCCCTGAATCCATGACAGTGTAGAGCCCTGAGTCTTGTGCTCCTTCCTGCCTGCCCCCTTGTCCCTAGCGAGTTCCTCCCCTGCAGAGCTCATGCTTAATTTCAACCACTGTTTTGCCTTCCTCCTTCGACCGGACTGACTGCACAAGCTCTGCAATCCTCCCAAGCTTGCATCAGACACCCCACTCTCACATCTAGGTTAAAATGTATGCACAGGTGGATGAAATTGCCAGCATTATGGGTTAGGGACACATGCATGGTCTTCTCCACCATGTGTCCTCAGTAAGGATGAGTCATCCATGCCTGTGGCCATGGTCCACTCTCTCTCTTGTCTAAACTACTCTCTTCCAGGGGCACACCCTGTTTCTTTACATCTCTCTTGGCTGATGACTTGCCTTTGACTCCCAGTGGCAAATTAGTGCTATGAAGATTGACTTTCTGCTCCCATATGGACCACCCACTCTACCTCTGCACATTCTTGTCTGCCCTACCAGGGGTTGGCCACCATCCCACACTCTGGGCATCTTGTCAAATCCAATTTTGAGTTGGAAGGCAGAGGGTGGGCATCCAGACTCCATGGTCCAACAAGTTCCCAGGTGAGGGGGATGCTGCTGGTGGTTCTGAGACCTCACCTGGAAAGAAAGAACACCTTGCTTGTGAACACCTACTTGCTTCCTTAGCATTCATTAACCACCCCCCTCCTTCCACCAGTAATTATGGGGGAGATGGGTCCATCCTCCTTAGAAGTAGGTCTTGCTTCTCGGCAGATGGATTGGTCAGCATTCCATCTCTTGCTGATGGCCACACTGACTGTTCACAGGTTGACATTGTCCTTCTGCAGCACCATCCCTGACTTGAAAATGTCATGGTGAACTCCTGAGCTCCTCGTTGAATGATTTTGCACAGGTCATGGGCCTCAAATCCATTATTTCCTCGGAACGTTCCTCAGAATGTTCCATTCTTCCCTAGGAAGGGGAAACCCCTTTGGGCCAAGCCACGACTAGGGTTAGGGTTGAGTCCTGGGAAGTGGCAGGGGCTGAATGGCCAGCTGTGCCATGATATCCCTGTAGGGTTGATTTGAGGCCGCCTATGAGGGTGTGGATCAGGCTTAGGCTTTGGGTTCAAGGGCCAGCTGCTGGTGCGGGCCAGGCTTAGGTGTGGGCTCAGGATCCCTTTGTGCATCTCCATCCCTGCTGTAAAAATGTCAGGGTGCTTTCTTGGGCTCCTTACTGAGAAATTCTGGGCCGGTAAAGGGCCACCAATTTGTTATTTTCTCATACCTAGGAGGTGGGCCCCCTTAGGGAAAAAGGCTTGGCACATGTTAGGGTGAGGGACAGTCCTGGGGTTAGGGTTCAGGGGATGGCGACTGTGTGTTCCAGGGTTAGGTTTTGGCACAAGATCCTCTGTGCAGCTCCATTCTGACCCTGGAAATGTCATGATGACCTCCTGGGAGTCTCTGAATAAGGCTGCATCACTCAGGTCCCAGATTCATTCTTTCCTCAGACCTATGAGGTGGGCTCCCGTAGGGCCAGAGCCATGGTTAGGGTTAGGGTGAGGTTTCAGGAGGTGTCAAGGGCTCAACCAGCAGCACTGCAGTTATCTCCTTAGAGGACTGTGTTGAGGGCACATTGAGGTGTGGGTTAGACTTAGGGTTTGGGTTCAGGAACCAGCCAATTGGGTTAGGAACTAACCAATTAGGGTTAGGGTTAGGGTTAGGGTTAGGGTTAGGGGTTAGGGTTAGGGTTAGGGTTAGGGGTTAGGGTTAGGGTTAGGGTTAGGGTTAGGGTTAGGGTTAGGGTTAGGGTTAGGGTTAGGGTTAGGGTTAGGGGTTAGGGTTAGGGTTAGGGTTAGGGTTAGGGTTAGGGTTAGGGTTAGGGTTAGGGTTAGGGTTAGGGTTAGGGTTAGGGTTAGGGTTAGGGTTAGGGTTAGGGTTAGGGTTAGGGTTAGGGTTAGGGTTAGGGTTAGGGTTAGGGTTAGGGTTAGGGTTAGGGTTAGGGTTAGGGTTAGGGTTAGGGTTAGGGTTAGGGTTAGGGTTAGGGTTAGGGTTAGGGTTAGGGTTAGGGTTAGGGTTAGGGTTAGGGTTAGGGTTAGGGTTAGGGTTAGGGTTAGGGTTAGGGTTAGGGTTAGGG